>NC_050483.2:62525133-62825133 GCF_012460135.2 Molothrus ater
AGGGACATTGCTCCCTGACACACAGGGATCCTGAGCAGCAAGTTCCAGCCCAGCAAAGGCAGCTGGGAAGGGCAGAGGGAAAAGCAGCTCCTCTCTGAGGCCATCAGCAGCCTTGAAGCAGAACAGCCACTGCAGGATGGAGGAAGGGCCTCAGGAGCCCTGGAACAGGAGATGCTCTCTGGGAAGTGCAGATTGATTCCTTGGTGCCAAGGGTCTCTGTCTCTGAAGGAAGGGTTAATAGCTCTTGGCTCAATTAGTGCAACGTGAATGAACAACGTTTTTGTGAGCTTGAGGGTAAATTAAGACAACATTTAGTTCTGCTTCTTATTAGCTCTGCATAAATTCTCCCAGGAGCTTAATTAGCTCTGTCACAGCAAACAGCGCCTGGTTTCCACCAGGGAATGTCCCTGTTCCAGGCTCCTGCCCTGCCAGGGACCCTGGGAATGTCCCTGAGCCCTGGGAATGTCCCTGTTCCCAGGGAATGTCCCTGTTCCCAGCTCCTGCCCTCCAGGAGCCCAGGAAATGTCCCTGTTCGCAGCTCCTGCCCTCCAGGAGCCCAGGGAATGTTCCTGTTCGCAGCTCCTGCCCTCCAGGAGCCCAGGGAATGTTCCTGTTCCCAGCTCCTGCCCTCCAGGAGCCCAGGGAATGTCCCTGTTCCCAGCTCCTGCCCCTCCAGGAGCCCAGGAAATGTCCTTGTTCCCAGGGAATGTTCCTGTTCCCAGCTCCTGCCCTCCAGGAGCCCAGGGAATGTCCTTGTTCCCAGGGAATGTCCCTGTTCCCAGCTCCTGCCCTCCAGGGACCCCGGGAATGTTTCTGTTCCCAGGGAATGTCCCTGTTCCCAGCTCCTGCCCCTCCAGGAGCCCAGGGAATGTTTCTGTTCCCAGGGAATGTCCCTGTTCCCAGCTCCTGCCCCTCCAGGAGCCACAGCAGCCCAGCCCAGCTCATGTCCCAGAAGCAGCTGCTGGGCTGCAGCACAGAGCCCCTCCAGGGAAAGGGTCCCTGACCACGGCACAAGGGGGGAATGAGATGAGGTTTTAGGGTCCCTTCCAACCCAAACCATGCTGGGATTCTGTGGATGGCCACATCTGCCCCTGCTCAGCAGGATCTCCTATCAGGGAGAAGAACCCTCACTGCTGCTGGGCCTGCTGCACCCGCTCTCTTAGAGGTTCCCTCCCTAAGCAGAATGTGGGTCCTGTAATTTTCAGAAGTTTTCCTGTTCACAGGCAGCCCTGAACCCAGCACACCCCAGTCTGCTCCCCCTGCCAGCCCCAGGGGCCACCACAGCCCCCGCTCTGCTGGCCCAGGCACTCAGTGAGCCTCGAGCAGCTCTGGGCCTCAGAACAGACACAGCCACACCAACACCGTTCCTGGAGCTGTTCATGTCACACAACACTGTTCCTGGAGCTGTTCATGTCACACAACACCGTTCCTGGAGCTGTTCTTGTCACTCAACACCGTTCCTGGAGCCGTTCTTGTCACTCAACACCATTCCTGGAGCTGTTCACCTCACAAACAGCACCCCTGGAGCTGTTCATCCCACCCAACACCATCCCTGGAGCTGTTTGTTGGTTCCAGCCCCTCCAAGGACAGCAGCCTAGCCCTGCCCAGCCCTGGGCACTGTCCCTGGAGCTCTCCTGCCCGCAGGCTCTGCCAAGGAGGTGCAGAGGCAGCACTGTGCCCAGTGGTGCTGCTCAGGGCACCCTGCTCAGGGCCCCTTCCCCAGCTCAGGGCACCCTTCCCCAGCTCAGGACTGCTCAGGACACCCTTCCCCAGCTCAGGGCGCCCTTCCCCAGCTCAGGGCTGCTCAGGACACCCTTCCCCATCTCAGGACACCCTTCCCCAGCTCAGGACACCCTTCCCCAGCTGGGCTCTCCCTCCCTGGACTCTATCCAGCACTTCTCCTGCCCCTTGGAGAGGTTTCAAGCACTTCTGCTGAGCTGCTCTTGGCCACTCCTCACACAGCCTTCTCTGTACTTTTCACTTTGCCTCAATTTAAGAGCTTCAGCCTTTTTGTCACTCGTCCTTTTCATTCTGAAGTGCTCTTTAACTTCAAATAACTCGTTCCACACAAAGGTATGTTTTTTGTGCATCATCCGTGAAAAGTGACATCCTGGTCACCATAACCTCTGGTATTCCTGGAATTCTCCAAGTAAATGGCAGCATCTCTCCCTCCTAACCAGCAATCACCACCACGCAGAGGTTTTATAATGCAGAGCTTTCCTTCTTAAGAGGAACAGCCATAGATTTGGAAGGAATAATCACAGGTAAAACTTGTCTCTGTACATTAATTATCTTTAGAGATTTGTTCCAAAACACAGGTAGTAATTTTTGTGTTTTAACATTTATCGTTCTGTGGAAAGCACATCATTATGCAGAAGGAACTCAATTCACAGGTAATTTTTTTTTCTCTATGTTTTTGTGTAGAACTTCTGGAACTTTTAGTCTGGAGTTAAAAAAAAAAAAAGAAAAGAAAGAAAAATAAGTGAAATACATACAGAGCTGAAAATGAGAGCACTTTAGCTCAAATAATACCAGGTGAGCCATGGATGGACTGAGGGGTGACCACCCCAATCTCCAGCTGGAGGGTGCTGGTTCCCCCTGCAGCTCCCACCCAGGGCACAGCCCCACTGCCCATGCAGGCACCCTCCTGAACTGTGCCCAGAACCTTCTGGAAACAGCCCTGCTGGGCAGGACTTGGAGCCCCCAGCTCTCCCAGTGTCCCACCCCCTTCAGACCCTGCCCAGGGAGGCCATGGCATGGTCAGGGATATCCCCTGGCTGGGGTCTGTGTACAGATCACAAACAGGGTGGGAGTGCTGGGAACGTGCCTGGAGCTGTTTGATTTTCCAGCAGCAGCCTCATTCCATGGCTATGACAATGGGAAGATGCCAGCAGCTCACAGCCCAGCAGCAGACCAAGAACTCAATGTCACAACTCACTTGATGAGTTTTGTGACCAATCCCACAAAGCAAAAGCACATTGACAGTAGTTCCATCCAACCACTGTAAGCACAGGTACCTTTGGTTAAACAATGCTTGCTTATTTCAAATCCAATACCTGCTTGTGAGCCTTCAAACACAATGCACAGAGCTCCATTATGAAGCTGAAAACTCCCTAATATCTCACTGGATAAACTTTTCTGCAATGTAGGGAGTTATTCTAGACAAGCATTAATACACAGACCATTGTTCTATTTGTCCTTTTCTACTTTTTACATAATTTTTCTGCTGACCAATCTGCTCAGCTCCAATCCCAGTTCTGCTGTCTCTGCCTTTTGCAGCTTTCCCAAACCCCTCTGATTTTATGGATTCCCACAAGGGACTGCAGCCAGGGCTCTCCTGATGGCCACAGCACCCAGGTTCCCCTTTGGGAGAGCAAGCTGGGCTGGGGAAGGTGTCCATGCCCACGGCAGGGCTGGAGCTGGGACACCTTTAAGGTTCCTTCCAGCCCAAGCCATCCTGGAGCCTGTGATGGTGGCACTGGCTGAGGAGCTCCAGCATGTCCTGGCTCCAGCAATTTCTGTCCCAGCAGCTCCATCCCTGCACAGCTCTGGGGCCCTGGTGGGCTGGGTGGGCTGGGCTGAGGAGGAGCAGCTCAGCCCTGAGTCCCAAGCTTGGGGACAGCACCAGGTGTGACCCATAGGGAGCTGGGGGACAGCACCAGGTGTGACCTGTGGGGAGTTCAGGGACAGCATCAGGTGTGACCCATGGGGACAGTGAGACTGGAGCTTGGGGACAGCACCAGGTGTGACCCATGGGGACAGTGAGACTGGAGCTTGGGGACAGCACCAGGTGTGACCCATGGGGAGCTCAGGGACAGCACCAGGTGTGACCCATGGGGACAGTGAGACTGGAGCTCAGGGACAGCACCAGGTGTGACCCATGGGGAGCTCAGGGACAGCACCAGGTGTGATCTTTGTGGAGCTCAGGGACAGCACTAGGTGTGGAGCTTGGGGACAGCACCAGGTGTGACCCATGGGGACAGCAAGGCTGGAGCCAGCCAGAGCTGGGGATACTCAGCTGCCAGCAGGGCTGTTCCTCTCCTCCAGGCATGGAGCACAAAGAGTTTTTGTCACCAGCTCGAAGAGCAGCAGCACTCCCAGGAACACAACACTGCTGCTCTCTGAAGGGCCCCTGCCCTAGAGTGCTCTCCCAGCCGGATTTCTCTGGAGCCTGATTAAAGTCATCATTTGCCACTGAAAATGTCATAAAATATTTATGACACAGATGATATTTAAAGATCACTGTAGAACATTTCGAATAACTGATGTAATTCACTGGAAGCAGCCTAAATTGACACACTCAGAAAAAGGAAATAATGCAGCAAAGCGACACTCCAACGAGTCTGCTAATGAGTTATCCCCAGCTCCTGGGGTAGGAATCACATCTGTCTGCCTGGAGCACTCTCATGCTGCCTGGCAGAGCAGGTGTGCCAGGGCTGCAGCTGGGGTCTGGCCTGGCAGGGGTGCTGCAGGCTCCTGCTGCTCACTGATGGTGCAAACCCACACTGCAGATCAATGGTGCAGCCCCTGCTGCTCACTGATGGTGCAAACCCACACTGCAGATCAATGGTGCAGGCCCTGCTGCTCACTGATGGTGCAGACCCACACTGCAGATCAATGGTGCAGGCCCTGCTGCTCACTGATGGTGCAGACCCACACTGCTCACCCATGGTGTTCACTGATGGTGCAGACCCATGCTGCAGGTTCGTGGTGCAGACCCATGCTGCAGGTTCGTGGTGCAGATCTGCGCTGCAGGACCATGCTGGTCACTGATGGTGCTGACCTGCACTGCAGGCCCATGCTGCAGACCAATGGTGCTCACTGATGCTGCAGGGCCCACACTGCAGGGCCTCGCTGGTCACTGATGCTGCAGACCCATGCTGCAGGTTCGTGGTGCAGATCTGCGCTGCAGGCCTGTGCTGGTCACTCATGGTGCAGGCCCTCACTGCAGGCCAATGGTGCTCCCTGATGCTGCAGACCCATGGTGTTCACCAATGGTTCAGACCACACTGCAGGCCCACAGTTCTCCCTGATGCTACAGGCCCATGCTGCAGAATCATGGTGCAGACCTGTGCTACAGACCAGTGGTGTTCCCTGATGCAGGCCCATGCTGCTCACCAATGCTGCAGGCCCATGCTGCTCACCAATGGTGCTCCCTGATGCAGGCCCATGCTGCTCACCAATGCTGCAGACCCATGCTGCAGACCCATGGTGCTCACTGATGGTGCAGGGCCCGCACTGCAGGCCCTCTCTGGTCACTGATGCTGCAGACCCATGCTTGCAGGTCCATGGTGCAGACCTGTGCTGCAGGCCCATGCTTCAGGCCCATGCTTCAGGCCCATGGTGTTCCCCAATGCAGACCCACGCTGCTTGCTAATGGTGTTCACCAATGCTGCAGGCCCATGCTGCAGACCCATGGTGCAGGCCCACGCTGCAGACCCCCAGTGCAGCCCCCCAGTGCTCCCCGTTGGAAGCCGTTGGGACACAGGAATGGCCCCTGGCAATGCCAGCACAGCCCGAGGGGTACAGAGAGAGCAGCAGGGGCTGCAGCACCAGGGGCTGCTCAGACCCACAGGGACAGAGACAGAGCAGGAGGGCTCAGAAGGACCTGCTGGCAGCACCTGGCCCAGCTCTGTCCCCAGGGATGCCCTGGAGCAGCAGGGATGGAGCCCTGGGAAGGACCTGCTGGCAGCACCTGGCCCAGCTCTGTCCCCACGGACACCCTGGAGCAGCAGGGATGGAGCCCTGGTGAGGCTGTTGGAGTTGCCCCTCTGAGGGTCTTGGGGCAGCTGCTGAGAACTGACACCCTCAGCCTCAGCTCATCCGTGGTATTCTCCACCATTTGTAAGTTCCACCTAAACCACATCTGTTCATCAGCTGATGGCTCCACCATGCTGCCTAATCCAGCTGGAATTCCTTCAGAGTTTTGTCCTCCTGAGGTAATAAAGGATTAAAGAGGGGAGAAAGAGAAAGCTCTTTTTCCCTAATTTTAGATGCACAGCCAGATCACAACCTGCCTCCTACCATGAGATGTGGCAGCAGCTCTCTGGCCTCAGATAACTTTCCCAGGCATCATTCTGGGAAAGGCTGTGAGAAGATAAGAGAAAGGAATAAGAACAACATGGGCCAATCAAAAATCCACCTGATGCATTCCACAGCAGCAGATAACCATTGTTTACATTTTGTCCCTGAGGCCTCTCAGCTTCTCAGGAGGAAAAATCCTAAGGAAAGGATTTTCATGAAAAGATGTCTGCAACAGGAAACATTTTGTAAAAACCACTAAGAAAAGCCACCCAAACCCAAGCCCGCATTTATATTGTTCAGTATGTGAAGACCTGGAGGAAAACTTTGTAAAATGCCACTTCTGTCTCGCAGAAGTGCTTCCTCACACAGGAAAACTGCTCGTTTCTCATTTGGGGTTTAATACACTCCTCACTTCTGGTTTCTCTCACAATACATAAAGCTTTTCCCTTAACTTGGAGCCACAGAAATTGTTGCATCACTGCTGATAAAGCCAGATGCTCACAGTTATTCAGGATAAAGTGTCTTTTTAATAGCTGGCATCATTAACTACAGACAGTTCAAAACTCCAGAAGAGCTGTAATAGTAATAAATTGCTCAGGAAAAGCAGGCAATTGATATAACTGCTTCCAAAGTAGCGAGACAAAGGAAAATGGGCTTTGAGAGCACTGAGTGAGTCACAGTACATCATCCCCGGGCTCAGAACAACGCTGCCTTCAGTCACTGCGAGGAGCACACACTGACAGGGGCAGCTACACAGGGGTCCTGGCACTCCCCCAGGACTGGGACAGCCAGAGGGATCCTGGTTATTCCCTGCTGCACCCAGCCCAGGGCTCCATCAGGGCTGCCTTCCCAAAGGGGAACAGCAGCTCTGCACCAACCAGTGGTGCCCCCACACCAATCCCCCAGACCCTGCCCTGAGCAGTGGTACCCCCACACCACATCCCCCAAACCCTGCCCTGAGCAGAGCTCCCCCCAAATCACATCTCCCAAACCCTGCCCTGAGCAGTGGTACCCCCACACCACATCCCCCAAACCTGCCCTGAGCAGTGGTGCCCCCACACCAATCCCCCAAACCCTGCCCTGAGCAGTGGTACCCCCACACCACATCCCCCAAACCCTGCCCCAAACAGAAATACCCCCACACCAATCCCCCAAACCCTGCCCTGAGCAGTGGTACCCCCACACCACATCCCCCAAACCTGCCCCAAACAGAAATACCCCCACACCACATCCCCCAAACCCTGCCCTGAGCAGTGGTACCCCCCACACCACATCCCCCAAACCCTGCCCCAAACAGAAATACCCCCACACCAATCCCCCAAACCCGGCCCTGAGCAGTGGTACCCCCACACCAATCCCCCAAACCCTGCCCCGAGCAGAGCCACCCCACTCTGCATCCCCCACATCCTGCCCCAAACAGAGCTCTCCCCACACCAATGCCCCAAAGCCTGCCCGTCAGCTCCCTCATGGTTTGGAGTGCCCAGGTTTTCCCTGGATCTGGTCAGCTTCAGGTGAAGCCACTGAATGTCCTCCCACCTTCACCCGTGTCTCCAAGGATCCACCTGTGACAAACCAACCCAAACAGCACCACGCTTGAGCTTGGGCTGTTCTGGGTACAGGACTGGAGTCAAGGGTTTGTGCTGGCCCATCCCAGAGCATTCCCTCCTCCCTGGGCACTCCTGGACAAAGAGCTGTGCTGCTGGCTGGGGCACTGCTCCATCCTGGTTACTCCAGCCTCCATCAGACACATCCCAGAGCCCTCCTGGACAAAGAGCTGTGCTGCTGGCTGGGGCACTGCTCCATCCTGGCCATCCCAGCCTCCATCAGACACATCCCAGAGCCCTCCTGGACAAAGAGCTGTGCTGCTGGTCAGAGGCACTGCTCCATCCTGGTTATTCCAGCCTCCATCAGACACATCCCAGAGCCCTCCTGGACAAAGAGCTGTGCTGCTGGCTGGGGCACTGCTCCATCCTGGCCATCCCAGCCTCCATCAGGCAGCTCCACCTGGCACATCCCAGAGCACTCCTTCATCCCTGGCACAGTAATAAAATGGTTATAAAAATAGTAATACAATTAGAGAAATAATAATTTGGACAATTTGAATTAGGACAATATGAGACAATAAATACAAAGAGTTACAGAAGTCCAGGTACCTTTTTCTGGGCAGCATGAGCCCGAAAAAGGACCCATGTTAACAGAGGATTAACCCTTAAAAGCAATGGCCTGTTGCATATTCATACAGCTCATCCATGATGCATAAATTCCATTCAAACAAAGGATTCTGTCTGGTCATCATCAACTTCTTCCTTCGAATCCTAACAGCGCCTTCAAGGCGGGAAGAAGTTCATTTCTTCTGATAAGAGGGCAATAAATTCTCTTTCTCTGAAAGATTCAGGAGTCCTGTGGCTGCTATCTCACTGTGAGTCCTTTCTTTTAAAAAAAGTATCCTACATAGCATCGTTTCTATTTTAACAATTTTTATAACCTAAAACTCTATTTAACACACCACTTAAGAGAATTAATACAGCATCACAGCACTGCCCCACCCTGGCCAGCCCAGCCCAGCCCTCTAGGCAGGTCCCCCATGCCCCCTCGGGTGCTCCCAAAGGGCACTGCCACTGCCACAGCTCCACACTGGCATGCAGACTGCAGCTGGGGGAAAACTCCCTGCGCAGGACCCTCAAAGGGGAGCATCAGATCACAGGGAAATCCCCATCCCATTCTGCCCCTGCCTCCCCACCCCTCAGATCACAGGGAAATCCCCATCCCATTCTGCCCCTACCTCCCCATCCATCAGATCACAGGGAAATCCCCATCCCATTCTGCCCCTGCCTCCCCACCCCTCAGATCACAGGGAAATCCCCATTCTGCCACTTCCTCCCCACCCATCAGATCACAGGGAAATCCCCATTCTGCCACTTCCTCCCCACCCATCAGATCACAGGGAAATCCCCATTCTGCCCCTGCCTCCCCACCCCTCAGATCACAGGGAAATCCCCGTCCCATTCTGCCCCTGCCTCCCCACCCCTCAGATCACAGGAAAATCCCCATTCTGCCCCTGCCTCCACTGTGCACCCCAGGAAACCCTGGATCCATGCCCTCCACAGCTCTTTAGGGAGCTGGGGGAGGCAGGAAGATCCTCCACGGCTCTTCAGGCTCTGCAAACCCTTCAGCCTCTCCTCACTCCCCCCTGGGCTCCATCTTCATTCTCACAGGATTTATTTTTTTGGGGTTGAGGAGATCTAGAACCTGACTGAATTGTCCCAACTTCTTTCCAAGAGATACTCAATTAAAGCCTCTTTTTGTCCCTGTATGTGCCAGAAAAAAGGCAAAGAGGGAGAGGGTCTGATTAAATCATCTCAGGGGTGCACCACAGGATACCCCAGAGGGAGAGGGTGTGATTAAATCATTTCAGGGCTCCACCACAGCATATCCCAGAGGAGGACACGGCCCATTAAACCCTGTCTGAGGATTGTCATGGAATGAGGAGATCCTGATCAGCTGCTGCTGTTTGGCAGCAGAGAAGTGACCCTGATGATCTTGGAAGCCTTTCCCATGCTGAGTGATTCTGTGATACCAGAGCAGAGGCTGAGCTGTCCCACCTGCACTGAGAACCTGAGCCCACGGAGGCTGGGGGGTCACAGTCCCCTCCTGCAGGGCTCCCTCAGGGTCTGGAATGGCACCAGGGAGCTGGGAATCGTCCCCAGGAAGCCTCTTCTGGCCATCCTCCCCACGAAACTTCCAGCCCAGGAATGCAAAGAGGAGATGCCACTTGAATTTACTTCTTCCTCAGGAAAAGGTGAAAAAGCCAGGAAGTATCACAGAGCAGAGCATCCAGCTCACGCTCCTCACCTCCCCTCCTAATTTGTTGTTTTGAGGAAGATCAATGCTGGGGACGTCTGTCAAAGTTATGGATGTGCTGCTATTTGCAAATCAGTTCAGTACATTTGCAGTCCCAGGAGAGATCCCCGTGCCAAGCTCACTCACTTTCCTCCCTGACACAGCACAGGAGCTCCTTCCCAAGATCTGCCTCTGCCTGACAGTGCCAAGGCAATTCCCCATGGGCAAGAGCAGCCCTGCCTGCTGGGAAAGCAAATTAAACTGGGGGCTTGCCCCTTGTGTGTCCTTGCCTACAAATGAGCAGGCAGAGGCAGCAACCCTCCCTGGGTGAGGGGTGCTACTGTGTGCTGGTGTTCGCAGGGTCCCAGGATGAGGGAGGAGATGAGAATCTTGACTCCATGCTTCAGAGGGCTGATTTATTATTTTATGATGTATATTATATTAAAAGAAAATGATATACTGAAACTGTACTAAAAGAGTAGAAGAAAGGATTTCATCAGAAGGAAAGGAAAGGAAGGAAAGGAATGATAATAAAATCTTGTGACTGCTCACATCCTCGACACAGGTGGCTGCCATTGGTCATCAACAATTTCACATGCTGGGTGAACAATTCCCCAGATCACATTTCCAAAGCAGCAAAACACGGAGAAGCTGAAACTTCCCAGCTTCTCAGGGAAAAGATCCTGGCAAAAGGATTTTTCAGAAAATGTGTCTGTGACAGTAGAGGTCTTGTCCCCAGGCCACCAGGGACAGGGGCAGGGGTGGCATCAGCTTTAAGGTCCCTTCCAACCCAAACCACCCTGGAACTCTGCCCCAGCACCACCTGTGCTTAACCCCAGGAGATGCCATCGTTTCCTGCCTGCTGCAGGGACCTGGGGACAAAGGGACAGTGCCCAGCTGCTCCCAGGCCCTTCCCTGGCTCTGAGAGGAGCTGGCTGTGGGAGCAGGGCAGGGTGACACTCAGGGTGACCAAGGGACAGGGCCCAGCTGCTCCCATGCCCTGCCCTGGCTCTGCAGATGTCAGCACCCAGCACATCCCTCTGGCTGTCCTGAGCAGCCCAGACCCTGCCAGGGGCTCAGAGACCCTGGCACAGTGCCCAAGATGCCCCTGTGGGTTTGATTGTGACCCCTGGAGCAAATTACCAACCTTAGATGAGGGTCTGCAGGCCACAACAGTTGAAGTAGAATGGCAGTGAATTTATCACAGGGTGAAAAATAGATTTTGGGGTTTTTAGAATGGGGGTTCAGGGGGCAAGATGGAGGAATCTGGGCATGTCCAGCCTTTCTCCTTCTTCTTCTTGGCCTCCATCTTCTGCTGTGATGGTGGCACTGCTGGATTGGTTTAGAGTAGAAGCTCACTGTCTAACATGGGTGATAGGTATTGGGAAGTTATTGTAAATATTGTACACGTGGTTTTTAGTATAAAAAGACAACACCACCCAGGGGCAGGCAGAGTGCCTCTGTCTGTCCTGCTGAGCAACCTCAAGGCAGGAAAAGAGTTTTATAGATAAGAACAATAAACAACCTTGAGACCGAGAACTGAAGAGCTCTGACTCCTCCTTTGACTGCCAGGCTGGGAACAGAGACTTTCTGACACATCTGGGGTCTCTGTGAGCAGCAGCGATCCATCCCAACATGCAGAGGAGCTGGCTGTGGGAGCAGGGCAGGCTGGGACTCAGGGTGTTCACAGAACCGCCCTCAGCCAGACTGAGTTACAGCACTCCTGACCTGCCCCCAGGGCAAACTGGGACAGCACAGGGCTGCTCTGCAGAAGGAGCAGCCAGGGGGTTTAGAGAAAACATCAGCTCATTCCCTGCTCCTTCTGGGGCTTGGAATCCATGTCCTCTGCAGCCTGGATCTCCTCTGGTCTGGGAAAGGGAAAGTCTGAGCCTGTTCCCATCTGCCAGGACCACACTGAGCCTGCAGAGCCCACCCTGAGCTGTTCTGTGGCCGCAGAAGCCACAGGCTCAGCACATGAACCCCACAGACAGCCTGAGAAGAGGCCTGGGGCACCCCAGAAGTGACAGATAATGTGTTTAGCTTTGAAGGAACTCCAACCTTACCAGTTGCAGAAGCACAGTGGAAAGAAAAATAGAATCCCAGAATTGGGATGGAAGGAACTGAAGAATGGATGGATGGAATCCCATCCCATGTCACCCAATGCCACCCCTGCCATGGCAGGGACACCTCTCACTGTCCCAGGTGCTCCCAGCCCCAGTGTCCAGCCTGGCCTTGGGCACTGCCAGGGATCCAGGGGCAGCCCCAGCTGCTCTGGGCACCTGTGCCAGGGCCTGCCCACCCTGCCAGGGAAGAAAATAAAATAACACCCAAGAGCTGTGCTGCTGCTTTGCCTCCAGATACCTCACACTGGGTACAGCGGGGCTATTTTGTATTTCAGCACGAAGCTCTCCCTGCACTGAGCTGTGTTCCAGGAACACAATGACTCAGTTGCATATGTCAGCTCGTCTGTCTCATTTCCAGGGGTATTTTTGTCATTCAAATCCCAGGGTTACATAACTTGGGTTTGCACCAGGGCCCCCGGGCACAGCACAGCCCAAGTGTGACCAGTCTGGGCAGGTGACACTTTTAATCAGGCCCTGCTGGGGCTGGGGAGAAGGCAGGGCTGGCTGAGGAGAGGCTGATTCACATGGCCAGGAGCTGAGGGAGATTAAAGCAGTCAGGGCATGCACTCGCTGGGAGCTCAGTAATTACATGACTCTAGGACCAGTCTCTTTATTAAGAAAATTGTTTATTAGGATTCTACAGCTGCAATCAACGCCAAACTGGCTCTGTCTCCCCGAAGGCTCCTCCAAAGCCTCTCCAGAGCTATTTTTGCCTCTGAGCCATATCCCACACTGATGCTGCCTACAGACAGAGCTATTTCAAAATCAAGAGAATGAGAAAAGCCAAACATTTCTATCAGCAATACTCAGGTGAGCGCTGCCTGCTCGCTGCTGTACAAAGCAGCACAAGAAGCCTCTTGTCTGCAGCAGGAGTTATTTCCTTCAGCACCAGGAGTTATTTCCTTCAGCACCAGGAACAGGGGCAGCTGAGCATGGAGCTGCAGCTCTGTCCTGCTCAGCTCAGCTCAGCTCAGCTCAGCTCAGCTCAGCCAGCAGAGAGTCTTTTGGACAGATGAACACTGTGCAAACCACGCTCAGTGTCCTGTGGAAATGTGAAAAGTTCCACAAAGGAGCCAAGGAGCCCAGAGCAAAGGTTCTCAGGGCCGGGTGCACCTTGGCCCTCAGCAGGAGCACCCTGCTCTCCTCGGGGATACCCCTTCAATCCCTTGGAATTCCATCAGCTGCTGCACATCCCCAGCCCCTCCTGCACAGGAAGCTTTTCCCAGAGCACTTCCCAGGCTCCCAGAGCTGCTCAGCCCGGCTCCTCCTCGGGGCCACCTTTCCAGAGCCTGCCCATTCCTGGCCTGTGCTTTCAGCCCATTCTCATCCCCTGCAGCCCTGGGCCCTGGCCCACGCTGCCTTCAGCCCTGAGTGCTGCTGCTGGGCACATCTGTCCAGCTGTGCTCATCCTGGGTGCACTGGCTGCTCTCCAGCAGGCATTGTAACACCAGCAACTGTTGCCTGATGCATACAAAAAAAAGCAATAGTAAAAATGCAAATGAAATTCCATGCATTGTCACCCATTAAATTTCAAGATGAAACTGCTGTATGATGATTTTCATAGTGTCATCACGTGTGAATAGATCGTGGTCAGAAAAGGAGTCAATTAATAACAAAATGAAGGTGATGAGTGCTGATAAATACACAAAGTTCAGGGCAGGAAAAGCCAAAGTCCTCTGATATTTTTATAATATTTTTGTCAATACAAGTGACAATACAAGCAGCTGTTGCACTGAGCTTCATGGGCAGCAGGAAAACAACTGAATCTTTAGAGCAAAGTGACTGCAACAGCACACACAGAGAATATAGAATATAGAACAAATAGACCATAGAGCATCCATTGGAATGTCTGTGAAATGCCAATATTGTAATATGGATCTATAACAACACCACACCTGTCTTGCCTCTGATCAGGGGAATGTGGGAGGTTGGACACACAAACAGCCCTGCCCTGGGAGCAGCCACACAGCATGAACACCCCTGACTGCACAAAACCCCATCCAAACCCCCAGAATCCCACCCCCACATTATGCTGATTGCTCAGGAGCATGCTCTTTGGGGGTTTATTTCTCCCTATGCAGGGAGAACATTTTCTGTCATCAAATCCTGGAAACCTTCACCCCAGCAGGTGCTGCTGGACAAACCCAGTCTCCAGCCCAGGGGCTGTGGCTGTCAGAGAGCTGCTGCTCCCCCAGCACAGCTGGCACAGCTGGTGGGAGCAGCCTGGGGAGCTCTCCCAGGAGCCAGGAGCATTGCTCTGTGTTGAACATTGCAATGCAAGATGTTTTCAATCACCATCTGTAGGGCAGATTGCCTTTGTCAAGTGGGCAGTTTGCCTTATCTCTCTCTCTGAGTGACCACATTCACACCTCCCTGGGAGGGGACACCTGCTGATAACAGCCATGGAATGTCCCTGCATGGCTGATAAGAACTACAGCATCCCATTGGGAGATGTGAGCCCAGAGGGAGGAGCCAAGCATTCCTACCTGGATATAATCTGGAGATTCTGGAACACCAGCACGGCTTCTGCACTGGATTGCCCAGAGGAGCAGCAGCTGCCTCTCCTTCCCCTGGATCTGCAGAGGAAGACTCCACCCTTCTCCAGGATCCCTGCTCCAGCAGAGCCACCCCTGGCACTGCAGGAGGGCTGAGCCACAATTCCAATGGGGCTGCTGCCAGCACCCTGACCCACAGGGTGTCAGGCTGGGCTCTGACTCTGGCACTGTTGGTTTGGTTCACTGCATTGTTCATTTCATCCTTTGATTTTCTTCCCCATTAAAGAACTGTTATTTCCTGCTCCCATATTTTTGCCTGAGAGCCCCTTAATTTCAAATTTATAGCAATTGGGAGGGGTGGGGAGGGTTCACATTCTCCATTTCAGGGGAGGCTCCTGCCTTCCTTGGCAGACTCCTGGCTTTCCAAACCAGGACACTCTGACACAAGGAGGAACCCTGGGACAGTGTGAAACAGATTTTCCTCAATCTGACCAAATTCACTTCACTCTGCTGCAGGAAAACATGACTGGTACAAAGTGAATTTTCTCCTGATTTGTGTTTGGGGTTTTTTGTCATCTTTTCCTTGCATTTTCAAGTGTTTGCCTTCTCTACTGTCACTGAAGCTGTGTAGTGAGACATTTTATTTACATGGATAGAATAAGCTAATTATCCTTCCGTATACACTTCTAAACAATCCATCCATTTTAATTGGATTATGCAAGAATTGGACTGCGAGATGCCAGGCACAGCCCAGCAGATGAAAGGCTGGCTCCTTCAGAGAGCCCAGCTCCTCCAGGAGAACGCAGAGTGAAGAAGCAGCTCAGGATAACACAGGGTGAGAACAACCCACTGCAAACCAGTGCTGCCAGGGGATTGCTTCCAGGCTTCCAAACAATTCTCTGCTTTCATTCCTGCTCTCCAGAGCTGTCATATTCCTGCTTTGGACAGCACTGACTTTGGGAAACACTGGGTTTTTGTCTGCTTGGTTTGGTTTTTTTGGGGTTTTGGGGGTTTTTGTTTGTTTGATTTGCGTCTTTTGGGGTTTGGGTTTTTTGTTTGCTTGGTTTGTTTGTTTGCTTGGTTTTGGGGTTTTGTTTGTTTGTCTTTGTTGGTTTTGTTCTTTTGTTTGGTGGATTGGTTTTTATTTTTTGCCCATTATGACACATGAAAAGAATGTCTTGATTTTCCTCAATCTCTTCATTAGGATCATTCCCCCTGCTTTGAGTTATTCCCCTCCTGGTTCATTTCTAAGAAAATTTGCTGTGTTTGACCATTCACCCTCAGTCCTGGGGACTCCTTGCTCCCCTGGGCCTTTTCTCCCTGGCTCCCTCCACCTGCAGGAGGTTTTGCAGCCCCTGGGGCTCACCCAAGGCTGCCGGATGTTCTGTGGTGTCTCTCCTCCCCTCCTGGAGAAACCACATTCCCCTACAGCACCTGCCTGTCCAAATATCCCTAATTTACAGAGCTGCACTCCCTGTTCCTCACTGAGGAGAGAATCTCAGCTGGGAGGGACCTGCAGTGCCCACCCAGCCCCACTGCTGGGTCCCTCTGGGGCTGAGCAGGAGCTCCAGCCCCACTGGGGCCATTGTTCAAACACTTCTGCTCCAGGGGCAGGCCAGGGGTAGTGCCCACCCTGCAGGGATCCACAGCCACTGGCTCTTTGCTCTCCACACAGCTGCCAAAGAAACGTTTTACAGAGCAAATATTCATGTGGGGAGAGTGCAAAAGGCACTTTTGGGCTGGGGACAGTGAGGAAATGCCCTGTTTTGGTCACTGTGCCAGTCTAACCCAGCTGGTTTGTGCTCTCTGCCTGCACTCGTCCTTCCCAGACACATTCCAGATGCCCTGAGGAAAGGTGTCCCTGTGTCTGTTCCAAAATCCCCTCCTGCAGGGGCCTGGCAGGCCCAGCACTGCCTTGCCAGGCTGCTGTGTGCTGGTCAGTAGCTGCAATCCCTTGGTGATGTATTAAAATGCCTTGTAAACCAATTTGCAGCAGGTGAAGGATTGCTCTGCTCGAAAGCTTTCCATTTTCCTTCCCTATTTTCCAGAGCAGATACTTATTATAATACAGGTTATTGAACATCAAAGGTTTACCTTGTCTTGAGAAGATTTAGCTGCTTTTAGAGGCCTATAAATGCTTTATTGGGCATGGTTCTGAATAAATATTCAATTGCAGGTGAGATCAGGGCTCGTGTGCTGGAATTTCAGAGCCACTGGACCAGGGCCCTGTGTGCCACCCTTGGAGCGCAGGTGGGCTCTGATGGAGCTCTCAGCCACCTCTCCTCACCTCTTGTCACACCAGGCCACCTTCCAAAGTGTCCTGCTCATCTCAGCTGCGTGTCACACAGCCAGGATCAGCCACAGGGTCACATCTGGCTGCCAGGGAGAGAGGGATGGCACAGGGGTGGCACAGGGGTGGCACAGGGGTGGCACAGGGATGGCACAGGGATGGCACAGGGGTGGCACAGGCAGGGCCATCCCCAGGGATGAGCCACACTGGGGCCCCTGGGTGCCTGGGGGTGCCCAGGGCCAGGGCAGTGAACCTGACCCAGCCCTTGGCCCCTGTCCCCAAGTGCCACATCCCCAGGGCTCTCAGGATCTCTGCTGCTCACAGTGACCCCAGATGTGTCAGAAAGTCTCTGTTCCCCGCCCAGGGGTCAAAGAAGGAGTCAGAGCTCTTCAGCTCTCAGTCTCAAGGTTGTTTATTGTTCCTTATCTATAAAATTCTTTCTCCTGGCCCGCCAAGGTTGCTCAGCAGGACAGACAGAGGCACTCTGCCTGCCCCTGGGTGGTGTTGTCTTTTTATACTAAAAACCACGTGTACAATATTTACAATAACTTCCCAATACCTATCACCTATGTTAGACAGTGAGCTTCTACTCTAAACCAATCCAGCAGTGCCACCATCACAGCAGGAGATGGAGGCCAAGAAGAAAAAGAAGAAGAAAGGCTGAACACACCCATATCCCTCCATCTTGCCCCTGAATTCCCATTCTAAAAATCTCAAAAAATCTATTTTTCACCCCATGACAAACTAATTATTATTCTACTTAGACTTCCGTGGCTTTCAGATCCTCATATAAGGTTGGTCATTTTTTCCATGGGTCATAATTAAAGTCAAAATTGTCTTGGACTCTGTCAGGGATCCTGGCACTCCAGGGCAGCCAGAGGGATATCCTGAATTCTGACACAGGGCTTTTAAATCCTCACAGGATGGGCCCTCCACCCCTGCTCTGGCAGCTGTGCCAGGCTGGAGCACCCTTGCCATGATGGAATTTCCCCAATGCCCACCCTGAGCTGCCCTGGCCCAGCCTGAGGCCGTTCCCTCTGCTCCTGTCCCTGTTCCCCCGGCTGTGCCCTCCTGGCAGGAGCTGTGCAGAGCCACAAGGGCCCCTGAGCCTCCTCTGCTCCAGGAGAAGCCAGAGGAGCACAGTGAGAAACCCGAGGTGTGGCACAGGCTGACCCACAATAAAAGGAGCAACAGGGACGGGATGGAGGCTGCAATGCACCCAGTGCTGTACAAAGAACCTGATTTAGCAGCACTGGAACCAGCAGCAGCTCAGCACTCACTGCCTTGGCTCCTCCAGCTGAGCAGCTGGGGCTGACCCTGACCCCTGTGCCTGCCCCAGGCCCCTGTGTTGTTATAGGACGTGAAGTAACACGACACAGAAATGAAGCTTTCTGATGGTAAAATGAGAGTTTTTAATTTCTGACTCCAACATTTATAGAGTTCCAAAAGTGACAGTGGATTGGAGGGTGACAGCGCCACCTCTCCAATGACACTGGACAAACCAACAGCCCATCAACTTTCTCCTCTTCTATAAGAGAATGCAAAACAATGAGTTATTTACAGAAAGTGTGTGAGAAAGCTTGTGACAAGAATGTAAACATCAGAAGGCTTAGCAGAACTTAAAAAATCAGGGTGACACGTCAGCACTGCAAGGGTTAAGCCAGACTGAGGTGGGCTAAAGGAGAGCCCACAGTGGCTCAGGTCAGTTCAGGTCAGTTCAGCTCAGGTGTGTCCCTGAGCTAAAGGAATCCCACAATGGTTTGGGTTAAAGGGACCTCAAATCCCCCCCAGTGCCACCCCTGCCATGGCAGGGACACCTCCCACTGTCCCAGGGTGTCCCAGTGTCCAGCCTGGCCTTGGGCACTGCCAGGGATCCAGGGGCAGCCACAGCTGCTCTGGCAATTCCAGCCCAGCCAGGAATTCCCAGTTCCCAAAATCTGCTCTGATATCACCCCATCCTTCACCTGCACTACTGAGTGCAGCTGCCAAATTAAGAACTCTTTCATAATTCAGATTTATTACCTGTGGTTTCTCTTGACCAAACAGGAAAGAGTCTCCAAGCAAGCAATTGGCTATGAAGCCTAAGTGAGCAGTATTTATTCCCCTCTAATTGCAGCTGGATGCTGAGCACTGCTGCTCACTCTGTTGTGCTCCGCTCTGCTCTGGACCATCTCAGACCGTGGTGGGTTATTATTTTATAAAGCCCACACCCTCCTGAGATAACGAGACTCATCCTCATCTCCTCACTCTCATTGCTGTGCTCTCTTTTCTCAGTCAATAACTTTCATGTGCATTTGTTTGCAGACTTTCATGCCTTGTGAGTGATCTCTGGTTTTTAACTTTAAATACCTAATTTTTAATGAGCATAATGAGCAGGATGTGCAGATTTCAACACAGACACGTAGAACTGAAATGTGCTGTAATGCACTCTGGAATGAAAATGTATTTTACAGACAGCCTAAACCCAGATCTATTTCCTTCTGCTTTCATCGGAGAGAAATAATTTTCTATTTGACTGATAATTGACTCAACTGCCCAGAAATAGACATTCCAAGGACTTCCCAGAAACTGCTTAATTGAATCTTTTCTGTTCCTGAGCATGAAAAATCCACTTTTCCATGACCCTGCGCTGGGGATCTGGGGCCTCAGTGACCAGGGCTGAGTGATTGATACCCCCAGGTGCCAGCCAGGCCCTCACCTTCCCTCTGAATGGGGCCCTGAGTGCCACCCTGGACGTGGCAGGAGGAGCTGGGGAGGTACCCTGGCCTGCAGAGCAGCACCACTGCCCTGGGCACACCTTGCTGTGAAGGGCTCACCTGTGGACAGCTCCTCTCCTCTCCTCTCCTCTCCTCTCCTCTCCTCTCCTCTCCTCTCCTCTCCTCTCCTCTCCTCTCCTCTCCTCTCCTCTCCTCTCCTCTCCTCTCCTCTCCTCTCCTCTCCTCTCCTCTCCTCTCCTCTCCTCTCCTCTCCTCTCCTCTCCTCTCCTCTCTGTTCAATTTGTCCTTTTCTAGTTTTTACAGAATTTTTCTGCTGACCAATCTCACGGCTGCTGCTCAGCTCCAATCCCAGTTCTGCTGTCTCTGAGGCCTTTTGCAGCTTTCCCAAACCCTCTGATTTCATGGATTCCCACGGGTGGGACACTGGGAAGGAATGTGGGGTGGGCAGGCCCTGGCACAGGTGCCCAGAGCAGCTGTGGCTGCCCCTGGATCCCTGGCAGTGCCCAAGGCCAGGCTGGACACTGGGACACCCTGGGACAGTGGGAGGTGTCCCTGCCATGGCAGAGCTCCTGTGGATGTTGGGAAAGCCCAGCTGGAGTGGGAATTGCTCACTCAGAGCCAGCAGGGCCTCAGCAGGGATGTGTGGCACCAGTGGGAGCTGCGCCATGCCCAAGGCAAACATCTCCCATAAACGAAACTGAAAAATTGGGAGGCTGTGGAAAAGGAGCAGAAAAGAATCATTTGGAGCTGAATGAAACGCCTGACAGTACAAATCTGTACAGCTCAAGATATAAAAGTATCAGAGGATGGCATGACAGGATCACCATGACAAGGCTCCAAAGGAGGAAAATGCATTCCCAGGAACAGCCCTTTCCACAGCTGGGAAAGGCACCACGAGGAGCACAGCTGGCACAGCTGGCACAGCTGGCACAGGAGCAGGCTCTGCAGTGGGCACAGCTGGCACAGCTGGCACAGGAACGGGCTCTGCAGTGGGCACAGCTGGCACAGGAACAGGCTCTGCAGTGGGCACAGCTGGCACAGCTGGCACAGCTGGCACAGGAGCAGGCTCTGCAGTGGGCACAGCTGGCACAGCTGGCACAGGAACGGGCTCTGCAGTGGACACAGCTGGCACAGCTGGCACAGGAACAGGCTCTGCAGTGGGCACAGCTGGCACAGCTGGCACAGGAACGGGCTCTGCAGTGGGCACAGCTGGCACAGCTGGCACAGGAGCAGGCTCTGCAGTGGGCACAGCTGGCACAGGAACAGGCTCTGCAGTGGGTACAGCTGGCACAGCTGGCACAGGAGCAGGCTCTGCAGTGGGCACAGCTGGCACAGCTGGCACAGGAGCAGGCTCTGCAGTGGGCACAGCTGGCACAGGAACGGGCTCTGCAGTGGGTACATCTGGCACAGCTGGCACAGGAGCAGGCTCTGCAGTGGGCACAGCTGGCACAGGAACGGGCTCTGCAGTGGGCACAGCTGGCACAGGAACAGGCTCTGCAGTGGGTACAGCTGGCACAGCTGGCACAGGAGCGGGCTCTGCGGTGGGCACAGTTGGCACAGTTGGCACAGCTGGCACAGGAACAGGCTCTGCGGTGGGCACAGCTGGCACAGGAGCGGGCTCTGCAGTGGGCACAGCTGGCACAGGAGGGGGCTCTGCAGTGGGCACAGCTGGCACAGGAGCAGGCTCTGCAGTGGGCACAGGGCACAGCTGGCACAGCTGGCACAGGAGCAGGTTCTGCAGTGGGTACAGCTGGCACAGCTGGCACAGCTGGCACAGGAGCGGGCTCTGCGGTGGGCACAGCTGGCACAGCTGGCACAGGAGCGGGCTCTGCGGTGGGCACAGCATCCCCAGCACCGCCTGCCCTGGGAGGAGGAGCAGCACAGGGGCTGTCCCCTCTCCCAGTGCAACAAGGGTTTGTCAGCCCCACGCTTCTTGTCCCCACTCAGGAGTAGCCCCAGAGATGAGTCCAGAGGATGAGCAGTGTCCCTTGTTGCCCGTGTCACCCTGGGCATCCTGTGCCACCACCTGTGGGGGTGCGAGGGCTGCGAGCAGCTCCCAGTCCAGCCTCTGCAGGCTCTGCTCAGCACAGCCCTCTCCTGCCCCCGGGCCAGCTGGCACAGGCTCGGGACACCCATCTCCCGTCCCCTGGAGCTGCAGGCTGGTGCCAGCGGGGCTCTGGAGCCCCTGCAGGCTGTGGCAGAGCCCTGGCAATGGGCACTGCTGGCTGCCCCAGCCATGCCAGCCTGAGCCCTCTCGTGAGCCCTGTGCTGTTTGCAGAGCTCTCAGGGCTGTGTGAGCAAGGCTAAAAGCCTCTGGTCCCTGCGTGCTGCCCTGGGCTGCCCAGAGCCGCTGCGCTGCTTCACTCGCTGTGCTGCTGCTCCTGCCGTGGCTCTGAACCCTTGCTGGGCATCTCTGGCTGGCACCAAAGAGCAGCTCTGGCACTTCTGCTGCTCCTCTTTGGCTCTGCCTCTCGTCCCAGTGCTGCACTGGTTCCCAGTGCCCCCAGCCTGGGCCTGCAGCGTCTAGCTGGACAGGACACCTGCTGTCCCTGCCCCTGTCCCTGCCCCTGTCCCTGTCCCTGTCCCTGTCCCTGTCCTGCACAGGATCCCTGCTGTCCCTGTCCCTGTCCCTGGCCCTGTCCCTGTCCCTGTCCCTGTCCCTGTCCCTGTCCCTGTCCTGCACAGGATCCCTGCTGTCCCTGGCCCTGTCCCTGTCCCTGTCCTGCACAGGATCCCTGCTGTCCCTGTCCCTGTCCCTGTCCCTGTCCCTGCCCCTGTCCCTGCCCCTGTCCCTGTCCCTGTCCTGCACAGGATCCCTGCTGTCCCTGTCCCTGCCCCTGTCCCTGCCCCTGTCCCTGTCCCTGTCCTGCACAGGATCCCTGCTGTCCCTGGCCCTGGCCCTGGCCCTGTCCCTGCCCCTGTCCCTGTCCCTGTCCCTGTCCCTGCTGTCCCTGTCCCTGTCCCTGTCCCTGTCCTGCACAGGATCCCTGCTGTCCCTGTCCCTGTCCCTGTCCCAGACACCACCCAGGCTTTGCTTTCCTCCCAGCCCCATTTTCTTTCACAGTTTTGGGGTTACCTGGCCCAAGGCTTCAGGGGAGTTCTGTCATGCAGGACATGCTCCCTTTTCTGGGACCTCACTGGAATGTTCAGACATTTCCTGGAGGCTGATCCCAAGCCATTAAAATCTCAGTCCCTGGGGCTGGGAAGGTCCTGCCCAGCTCAAGTCCAGCTCCTGCAGGGACATTTTGCCAACTCTTCCCACGCAGCCACCAGCAGCACAGGCTGGGTGTTACCTGTAGTGGCAGCTCTGCTCCAGGTCAGTTTGGAGTGTCCCAAGGTGAAATTGTGACACCATAATTCTCTGTGTTGCCCAAAGATCTGGAACCATTAACTCTCATTCATTATCTCCCAGCTCTGTGCACAACCAGGTGCTTTTTTAGTGAAAATCTCCACATTTTTATCAGCACAAGTCCTGAGCTTCTTTGTCTAATATGAATCAAGTTTTGGACCAAGAGAGGTGTTAAAATCAATCCACTTCATTTGTAAAGATAGTTTCATAGTAATTTCTGTTTGGTTTACTTTGAATCATGGAATCCTTTAGGTTGGAAAATCCCTCTGAGGTTGAGTCCAAGCCTTCCCCAGCCTGCCAAGGCCACGCTGACCCCAAGTGTGTCGCCAAGTGCCACATCCACAGGGCTTTAACCCCCAGCCCCAGTGGATGGGCACTCCAGCCTGCCCTGGGCAGCTGTGCCAGGGCTGGACAGCCTTTCCAGGAGGGAATTCCCCCAGTACCCAAAGCCTGGTGCCCTGCGGGGTGTAAAAGAGTTAAACTCAGCCTCCAGATCTGCTGCAGACACAACCCCAGCTCCCAGAGCCAGCTGAGCAGGGATTACGGGGATATTTGTATTTACAACAGCTCCTGGGTGAAAACTGAATACTTTGTCATTTTTCCATCAAACTTCTAGTTATGTTTATTCTCCAACAGTAATGTTTTACTACAGCACAGATTTGCAGTTTCCCTGAGCTGGCTGCCTTTAACAGGCAGCATTTGCGTGAATTCCCTGCATCCACATCCAGATTTTTATGCATATAATAAAGCAAGCCGCTGAAGGATCATCTAAACTTTATTTACTGTGGCCATGCTGCAGTACTTAGGTCTGCTGAAATAGTTTGGGCATTTTAATTGTGTTATCAGAGCACAGCCAAAGCAGCAGATCCCCCTTCCAAAGAAGATGGACACAGATGAAACTGCTGAATATAACTAGAATATTTACTGAGTGTTAAATCTGTTACAGGAGGGTTTGGGCTGCTGATAATTTGCTTTTAAAAAAATTAAAATTTGAAAGTAACAACTGATATCCTCTAAAAATGAAAGCTTGAGATTCTCTATGGTTTTAGTTTGCTTTTTGTCATGGGAAACATTGATCTTTCAATGGCAAACAGTATATTTTGCCCCTTTTTTCTCAAACCTCTCCCCAGCATACAAGGGCCAGTTTCTGTTTGCTCTTCCGTTTATTTTGTTTTTCTCTGTTTTTTCATTTTGAATGCTGGTATTTATCGCTGCTATTTCCTGGCAGGGTCCCAGTTGCAGCCCTGAGTGCTCTCAGCAGCCACGGGGTGAGGTTCAAGTGTTTGGACACTGAGCCTATGCAGGATGCAGGCGTTTCCAGTCCCAGCTATTTTCTTGATGGAGCACTTTACCAATCTCCTTGAGTGCCCTCCTAAGTGCTGCCTTGGCTCTGCTCAGTGCCTGAACAGGAGGCTCCTGAAGCAGCCTTTGATGCTGCTCTTGCAGGCATGTTCAGAGCCCTGTCACCTTTGTGTGCCTGCCCAGGGCCTTTGGCAGGCACTGACTGGGCTGTCCCTGCTGGGACACACCCGGGGCAGCGGCCTCCCCCAAAGCTCTGACACACACCAGGCTCTGCCCGAGGAACTTCTGCTTCTGGTGTGTTCATAACGTCCAGGGCCTGCAAATACTCCTCTGCAGATGATCTATCGATCGATCGATCGATCTATCTATCTATCTATCTGATAGATCTATCGATCTATCTATCTATCTATCTATCTGATAGACCTATTATCTATCTATCTATCTATCAATCTATCTATCTATCTATCTATCGATCGATCTATCTATCTATCTATCTATCTATCATCTATCTATATATCTATCATCTATCTATCTATCTATCTATCTATCTATCTATCTATCTATCTATCTATCTGTCTATCATCTATCTATCTATCATCTATCTATCATCTATCTATCTATCTATCTATCTATCTATCTATCTATCTATCTATCTATCTATCCATCTGTCTAATAGATCTATTATCTATCATCTATCTATCTATCTATCTATCATCTATCTATCTATATATCTATCATCTATCTATCTATCTATCTATCTATCTATCTATCTATCTGTCTATCATCTATCTATCTATCTATCTATCTATCTATCTATCTATCTATCTATCTTTCTATCTGTCTAATAGATCTATTATCTATCTATCTATCTATCTATCTATCTATCTAATAGATCTATCTGTCTCTCTATCTGTCTATCTATCATCTATCTATCCATCTATTTATCTATCATCTATCTAATCTATCTTTTATCTATCATCCAACTATCATCTATCTATCTATCTATCTAATCAATCATCTATCTATCTATCTATCTATCTATCTATCTATCTATCTATCTATATCATCTCTCTACCTGTTATCTATCTATCTGTTATCTATCTATCTATCAATTATCAATCAATCTATCTATCTGTTATCTATCTACTCCATCCATCCATCCATCCATCCATCCATCCATCCATCCATCCATCCATCCATCCATCCATCCATCCACATGTAGATATCCAAACCCCTGCCCAGCCTGTCTGGGCGTGAGGCTGAGATCCCCAGAGGGATTTCAGTGGCCAGGCAGGGGCAGAGGGCCCAGCAGGGCTGGGGTGTGCAGGACAAGCTCCCCCCTCCATCCAGGGGCTCCAGCCCTGGTTACAAACGTGCAAGGTGGCACTCAGGGGACAAGGTGAGCATCAGGCAGGGACTCCATGGGCTGGGAGGGCTTTTCCAGCCTCAGTGACTCTGCGATTCTGGAATTCTAAGGCCCCTCCATGGTTTTGAACACGTAAAAAACCCAAAACCTCCCCCTTCAGCAGGTGAAACGCAGCTGCACTTTGCAGGTGAGGTGCTGTGCCCCAGGCACAAGCTCAGAGGCATTTTCCCTGATGTGTGTCCTCCCTTTGCTGCATTTCCTGTGAAAATTCACATCCTTAATGTTGGGAAAATACACAGCAAAATTATCAATCTTGTCTGGAAAGCTCATTCACAAATATATGGACTCTTAAATGGTGCTTTGTCCATTTCATTTCTAAAGCAGCACAGAAAAAAAAAAAATCTTGATTTTGCAAATGGCTTCTAAGAGCATTCCTCTCTTCCTGTGCTCCTGAATGTTCCCCTTTGTGCTTTGATTTGAGGATTTGTGGCTGTGCCCCCATTAGCCACCAATGCCCTGTGTCTTTTTAGGCTCTGCCTGAGCAGCAGCCAAGTGTGACAGGGCTGGCCCCAGCCCAGCCCACGGATCAGGCACTGAAATGGCACGAGATATCAAAGGTAGCTGAAAAATTAAACCTTTATCTGGATTGCCTTGCAGTCACCTGGAAATGAAACGGGCATTTGAGCAGTGCTGACTGCAGCACAGAGCCCAGGGCAGGTCTGGGCAGCTCCAGGAGATGGAAACAACAAGGGAGAGAGGAGAGGGATGGGATGGGATGGGATAATGGGATGGGATGGGATGGGATGGGATAATGGGATGGGATAATGGGATGGGATGGGATGGGATAACGGGATGGGATAATGGGATGGGATAATGGGATGGGATAATGGGATAATGGGATGGGATGGGATGGGATAACGGGATGGGATAATGGGGTGGGATAATGGGGTGGGATAACGGGATAATCGGATGGGATGGGCTGTCCAGGAGAAGGGCTCTGCAGGGGAATTTCACAGCTCAGAGCAGGGCTGGCATGGCAGGGGCTGCCCAGGGAGGGTTGCAGTGCCCATTCCTGGAGGTGTCCCCTGGAGGTGGCACTCAGGGCTCTGGGATGGGACAAGGTGCACATTGGGCACAGCTGAGGCTCCGTGGGCTGGGAGGGCTTTGCCAGCCTCAGTGACTCTGGAATTCTGGAATTCTATGGCCCCTCCATGATTTTGAATGTGTAAAAAACATGTGCCCCCCTTTTTTTCCCAATCTCCTTGTAGATGCATCTCTCCAAATACATTTTGATAGGATGTTAAGCAGATCAAAGAGGAAATCAATTAAAGGGCATTTCAGCTTTTGGAGGCCTTTGCCAACCTGGCTTTGCAGACAGGAGAGGAGAGAACCTCGGGCATGGCCTGGATGGTGCCACTGGGGCCTGCAGGCATCCCTCTGCCCAGGAACCTGCTGGGAAAGGCTGCAAACGTGGGGCACCACCTTCCCAGCCCAGGGATGGGCAGGGGGGCACAGGAGACAGGTGGGACAGGGGACAGGTGTGTGCCAGGTGTCAGGGTGTGCCAGGTGCCAGGTGTGTGACAGGTGTCAGGGTGGGACAGGGGACAGGTGTGTGCCAGGTGTCAGGGTGTGCCAGGTGCCAGGTGTGTGACAGGTGTCAGGGTGGGACAGGGGACAGGTGTGTGACAGGTGCCAGGTATGTGACAGGTGTGGGACAAGTACCAGGCTGGTACAGGTGTGTGACAGGTGCCAGGTGTGTGACAGGTATCAGGGTGTGCCAGGTGCCAGGTGTGTGACAGGTGTCAGGGTGGGACAGGGGACAGGTGTGTGACAGGTGCCAGGTGTGTGACAGGTGTCAGGGTGGGACAGGTGCCAGGTGTGGGACAGGTGTCAGGGTGTGACAGGTGCCAGGTGTGTGACAGGTGTCAGGGTGGGACAGGGGACAGGTGTGGGACAGGTGTCAGGGTGTGACAGGTGCCAGGTGTGGGACAGGTGTCAGGGTGGGACAGGTGCCAGGTGTGTGACAGGTGCCAGGTGTCTAACAGGTGTCAGGGTGGGACAGGTGCCAGGTGTGTGACAGTTGCCAGGGGTGTAACAGGCGTGTGACAAGTACCAGGGTGGGACAGGTGTGTGCCAGGTGCCAGGTGTGTGACAGGTGTCGGGTGGGGCAGGTGTGGGACAGGTAACAGGGTGTGACAGGTGCCAAGTGTGTGACAGGTGTCTGACAGGTGCCAGGGTGGGAGAAGTGCCAGGGGTGTGGCAGGTGCCAGGGTGGGACAGGTGCCAGGTGTGTGCCAGGTGTCTGACAGGTGCCAGGGTGGGAGAGGTACCAGGGGTGTGGCAGGTGCCAGGGTGGGACAGGTGCCAGGTGTGTGCCAGGTGTCAGGGTGGCAGGAGAGAGCCAAGGTGCAGGGGCAGGTGTGGAGCAGCATGGAGGAGCAGGAGTCCCCCCAGGAGCAGATGGAGGAGCAGGGTTCCCGCAGGATCAGGGGTTCCTCTGGCAGCAGGGGTTCCCCCAGGAGCAGATGGAGGAACAGGGGTTCCAGGGGTTCCAGGCATTCTGTGAGCAGCAGGAATTCCCCAGGATCAGGGGTTCCAGGGGTTCCAGGCATTCTGTGAGCAGCAGGAATTCCCCAGGATCAGGGGTTCCAGGGGTTCCAGGCATTCTGTGAGCAGCAGGAATTTTTCCCCAGGATCAGGGGTTCCAGGGGTTCCAGGCATTCTGTGAGCAGCAGGAATTCCCCAGGATCAGGGGTTCCAGGGGTTCCAGGACCCCGTGAGCAGCAGGAATTCCCCAGGATCAGGGGTTCCAGGGGTTCCAGGACCCCGTGAGCAGCAGGAATTCCCCAGGATCAGGGGTTCCAGGGGTTCCAGGCATTCTGTGAGCAGCAGGAATTCCCCAGGATCAGGGGTTCCAGGGGTTCCAGGCATTCTGTGAGCAGCAGGAATTCCCCAGGATCAGGGGTTCCAGGGGTTCCAGGACCCCATGAGCAGCAGGAATTCCCCAGGATCAGGGGTTCCAGGGGTTCCAGGACCCCGTGAGCAGCAGGAATTCCCCAAGATCAGGGGTTCCAGGGGTTCCAGGGGCCCCATGAGCAGCAGGAATTCCCCAAGATCAGGGGTTCCAGGGGTTCCAGGACCCCGTGAGCAGCAGGAATTCCCCAAGATCAGGGGTTCCAGGGGTTCCAGGACCCCATGAGCAGCAGGAATTCCCCAGGATCAGGGGTTCCAGGGGTTCCAGGCATTCTGTGAGCAGCAGGAATTCCCCAGGATCAGGGGTTCCAGGGGTTCCAGGAGCCCCGTGATCAGCAGGGCTCCCCGGCCAGGCTGATGCCAGGGGCTCAGCCCACACTCCCTGCCCAGGTGTGTCCCTGGGCTGGGCTGGCACTGCACAGGAGCAGGACACGGGTGCAGCAGCTCTCTGGGCACAGAGAGAGGCACAACTTCCCAGGCTTTGTCCTGGGAAAGGCTGCGAGGCGATCAGAGAAAGGAATGAGAAACAATTCTGATCTGCACTTGTTACACTTATTGTTGTGATCATGAGGAATGTGTTATGGAGGTTGTTCACCAAAGGGTGGTTTCTTAATTGGCCACTGGTGATGGGGTTTGGATTTTAAGGACGAATTTGGTCTGTCTGTATCGGACTGTCTGTAAGGGCAATGAGTTTTCTATAGTATATAGTATAGTACAGTATATAGTACAGTATATAGTATAGTATATAGTATGGTATATAGTATGGTATATAGTATAGTATAGTATAGTATAGAATAAAGTATAAAGACTACAGTATATAGTATAGTATATAGTATGGTATATAGTATTGTCGCAGACATCTTTCATGAAAAATCCTTTCTTAGGATTTTTCCTTGTGACAAGCTGCAGTTCAGCAACCAAAGTAAACAATGGTTATCTGCTGCTGTGGAATGCAACAGGTGATTAGTCTCCTGTAGGTGTTTAGATTTCTTGACCACTCATGGCAGAGCTGGCTCTTACTCTGTCTGAGACACAGATCTTTGTTATTCATTCTTTTCTATTCTTAGCTTAGCTAGCTGCTGAAGAAACTTTTCCTTTCTATTGCTTTTTAGTATAGTCTTAATGTAACATATATCATAAAATAATAAATCAAGCCTTCTGATCATAAAGTCAACATTCTCGTCTCTTCTTCATCCTGAAAACCCTTGTGACCACAGTCACATAGTATAGTATAGTATAGAATATAGTATATAGAATACAGTACATAGTATATAGTATAAAACAGTATATAGTATAGTATAGTACAGAGTGTAGTATAGTATAGCATAAAGTGTATAGTATAGTATATAGTATGGTATAGCACAGAGTATAGTATAGTATAGAATATAGTATAGTATATTGTATAGTATATTGTATAGTATAGAATAGTGTAGTATAGGATAGTATATTGTATAGTATATAGTATAGTATAGTATATAGTATAGTATTGATAGTGGAGCCCTGGAAAATGTTAAAAATAGTCTTTGAAAATATTAGGCTTTGTGTTTTCTCAGATCACTGCACCTGCATAAGCAGTATGATAAAAGATATAATTGTTAGATGTGATGATTGTTTAGTAATTAAATGTAATTATTATATAACCATAAGAAGAATTGTGAGAAACTATGCTGGAAATTTAAAGGGGGCTATGTTTAGCTGAAATCTGTGTATACAATAGAACGATATAAGTTTAATAATTAACATGAAAGTTATATAACGATAGAGTATAAAACACGTTCACCTCGAATGTATGGTCAGAATCAGATTTGGGTGGAAACTACCCCGATTCCCAGAGCTCTTGAATAAAAAGCACCACATATAATCGCTCATGTGATTGTGTGGTTTTGAACGCTAACAGTATAGTATATAGTATAGTATAGTATATAATATAGTATATAGTATAGTATAGCATATAATATAGTATATAGTATAGTATAGAATAGTACAGTATTGTATAGTATATAGTATAGTATAGTATATTGTATAGTATAGTATAGTATAGTATAGTATAGTATAGCATAGTAAATAAAATGATGGATCAGCCTTCTAGAGCCATGGAGTCAATGCTGTTTATTGCCACTTTGGGGATGCTGCACCAGACACGGGTGCCCAGCGGTTCAGCTCTGCTCAGGGCTGGCCTGGGGCAGGCTGTGCAGCACCATTCAGGGTACCATTAACTGCCTGTGTCCAGCCAGGGAACTGCACTGAGCTCTGTGCCTCACACTCTGCAGCAACAGCTGCCTTTGAAAGGCATCAATGGCACCCTCTGAAATCTCCAAAGCCCTCCACAGCCTGGCAGATCCAAAAAAATACACTGCAGAAAGGCAATGTTCTCTTTTCTGATCGCTGTCAAACACACATCCTGACAGACACAAACAGTAAAAACTCATTTACAAAACAAAGACTACACATGAAAAAAATCCCAACCAAACAAGATCAAAACAAAAACCTGAAAGAAGCCCCAAACCAGCTGCAAAAGCCTGGAACAATGTAAGCTTTCAGGATAACTGCTTTGAGAAGTGCAGTTTCCAACATGATTAAGACTGTGTTTAAAATCTAAGACCATAAAGGAATTCAAAATCTCTGCTTTTCAACTTGATCCTGTGTACTGACACAAATCCCAACTCCTCTGGTTTCTGTGCTCCAGGAGGGCAGATTTAGGCTGGATAGCAGGGAAATCCTTTTAATTTTGAAAACATCTCTGGCTGTATATGACAGTGCCATTACCAGAGCCTGGAGGGACACAAGGGCCATGGAACTGGCCAGAGGAACTTGTGGATGTTCTTGCCCAGCTTTTCCCCTGGTTTGAGCCAGGTCCTGCCTTTCAGACTGGAATGGAGCTGCTGTTCAGGAGGGGGGTACAGGAATGAGTGAGAGTTTCACTGAGTTCTGTGGCCATTCCAGCACACAGAGAGGCAGAGGGGGGCGAGCAGCAGAGGAGGGAGGGGAGGGAGTGGGGAGGGGGCTGTGGGGGTCACATGGCTCTGCTTTCCCCAGCTGTGGGGGTCACAGGCCTCTGGTCTCCTCCAGCTGTGGGGGTCACAGGGCTCTGCCCTCCCCAGCTGTGGGGGTCACAGGGCTCTGCCCTCCCCAGCTGTGGGGGTCACAGGGCTCTGCTTTCCCCAGCTGTGGGGGTCACAGGTCTCTGCCCTCCCCAGATGTGGGGGTCACAGGGCTCTGCCCTCCCCAGATGTGGCTGTGGGGGTCACAGGGGTCTGCCCTCCCCAGCTGTGGGGGTCACAGGGCTCTGCCCTCCCCAGCTGTGGGGGTCACATGGCTCTGCTTTCCCCAGCTGTGAGGGTCACAGGGCTCTGCTTTCCCCAGCTGTGGGGGTCACAGGGCTCTGCCCTCCCCAGCTGTGGGGGTCACAGGGCTCTGCTTTCCCCAGCTGTGAGGGTCACAGGGCTCTGCTCTCCTCCAGCTGTGGGGGTCACATGGCTCTGCCCTCCCCAGCTGTGAGGGTCACAGGGCTCTGCCCTCCCCAGCTGTGGGGGTCACAGGGCTCTGCCCTCCCCAGCTGTGGGGGTCACAGGGCTCTGCTTTCCCCAGCTGTGGGGGTCACAGGTCTCTGCCCTCCCCAGATGTGGGGGTCACAGGGCTCTGCCCTCCCCAGATGTGGCTGTGGGGGTCACAGGGGTCTGCCCTCCCCAGCTGTGGGGGTCACAGGGCTCTGCCCTCCCCAGCTGTGGGGGTCACATGGCTCTGCTTTCCCCAGCTGTGAGGGTCACAGGGCTCTGCTTTCCCCAGCTGTGGGGGTCACAGGGCTCTGCCCTCCCCAGCTGTGGGGGTCACAGGGCTCTGCTTTCCCCAGCTGTGAGGGTCACAGGGCTCTGCTCTCCTCCAGCTGTGGGGGTCACAGGGCTCTGCCCTCCCCAGATGTGGGGGTCACAGGGCTCTGCCCTCCCCAGATGTGATGATCACAGGTCTCTGCCTTCCCCAGATGTGGCTGTGGGGGTCACAGGGCTCTGCCCTCCCCAATGTGATGATCACAGGGCTCTGCCCTCCCCAGAAGCTGCTCTGGCAGGGCTGGGCACAGCTCCCCCAGCATTTGGAGCTCCCAGGGCTCTGCTCCCAGGCTGGGTGTGAGCATGTTTTGGGGTGCTGACAGCCTGCTCGGGGGGAAAGTCAGATAAACCCTGCCAGGCGTTGCTGGGGGAGCAGGAGAAAGCTCAGGGGAAGAACTAAAATAATCCCTAATGTTTGCAGCTGGTGCTTTGAACGTGTTGTTACCTGTAAGAACTGTACAAGAAGGGTGTGTTCCTAATTAGCCAATGGGGTGAGGGGCGCTGATTGAGGAGCAGCCAGGCCCAGCTTTGTCAGAGCAGCTATAACAGAATGTGGTGGCTGATAAACCGGGAATGGCTGGTAAACTGGGAATGGCTGATAAACCGGGAATGGCTGATAAACTGGGAATTTGCCTTCTGAGGAGACCTTGGAGTCTGAGCTGCTCCACTCAGCCGTGCCCAGCACAGCAGTGCCAGCTGTGCTGTGTTTGCATCTGCCTGCCTGGAGCCTGTGCCTGAGCCATGCTGATCCACAAACTATGGGTGTCTTAATTAGGGGGAAAACAATTAATGCTACACTGAGAAAAGCCTCTCTGTGTCCCCTCTCCACTGCTCCCTGCAGGGCCCAAGGGGCTGGAGGACACGGGCAGGGCAGGAAGTGCCGGGGTTCCAGAGCCCCCTGGCACTGCCAGGATCCACCCAGCTGCACTCATCCCACAGGGGCTGTGCCAGCCCTGCTGCCGGGTGAGAGGAATGAGGGATTTGTCTTTCCAAACCAGCTGTGGGTCTGCTGGTAGATAAAACCAGCACTGGGAGATAAAAGAAACAATGGGAAGGATTCCACTGATTGATGAATGGAAAAAGAGATTTGCTTTTACAAATAAACGTTAGGTTTGCTGATGATTAAATGAAATTAAACATTGAAAGATGAAAGAAACAATGGGGAAGAAAAACCCCTAAATTCCGTAAGAATTAAAAATGAAAAGGGAGGGTTCTACATTAGAGGGGAATCTTTGTTATCAGGCGTTTCAGGAAGTCTGAACCTCTCAAGTACCTCAGAAATGGGGAAAGAGAGAAGGGAAATGTGGCTGGGAAATTGGGATAAAAAGGAGGCTGCATCCTCCAAAAATTGAGAGACCCCAAGGGAATGCCCCATGACCTCTGCCTGTACTGGAACAAAGTAAAAGGACTCCTCTGTCTCCTTTTTGGACACAAACCTGTGGTGTTTGTGGATTGATTTTCCTAACAAGGGCATCCCCAGCTGGACTCACTCATCCCCCAGGGGCTGTGCCCTGCTCCCTGCAGGGCATCTCCCCACCCACAGCACCAGGGAAGGCACACAGGAGCATCTCCACGCCTGGCGCTGAGTATTGTAAATTCAGGACCCCCGAGGCAGGAAAGGATGGACTGCAGGGCTTTGGAATGCTGAATACTCACTGTATTAAATTGTGTTATATTACATTGTACAATGACTGTACTGCATCATACTCGCTTCTAACTACTGAAAAACACGTGAGTGTCTGCTGACAGTGGAGACACAGCTTGGACCTGATAGGCTAATTAACAGAAACAGCTCCACCAGAACCCAATTACCACATTCCTTCAGGTAAATAATCTTCCAGCATATTCCACGTGTTCAAAAACACAGGAGCAGCCAATGAGATAAGAGTTGGTTTTTGTCTTTCTGAGGTTGCTGGCTGTGATTCCCAGGAAATGTCCTTGGGAAGTTGTGCCTGCTTGCTCTCCATGAAGAGAGCTGTGGCTACACTAAGGTGATTGCTGGATTTTACAGGCAAGTACAACAATTAGGCTGGAATAATTTCCCCAAGTGAACCACACTGCATTACTCAGCAATTACAGGCAATGAAAGGATGAAAAGGCAATAAATTGTGTGTTACACCTGGAGAGGTGACAGTCCTCTACAGGGGACTTTTCATCTCTTTTTTCCTCCCAGTCTTTCCCAGGAACACTTTTCACTAAATAACCTCCCCAAGACCACAAGAAGTGCAAAAGCTCCCTCCCAGCCCAGCCCAAGGCACGGATGTGAAATAATCCAAGGCTCCATTTGTGCAAGTCCTGCCCCAAGCACTGTGAGCCCACCGGAGTTTGGGGTGGCCCTGGGAGCAGAACCTTGCTCTGTTCTGGGTCAGGGCCCACCACCACGTGGGCATGGGGTCCCTGCCAGGAGCTGTGCTAAACGAGGCTCTTCTGGCTGAGCCCAGCAGTGGTTTGATGTGTTTAAGCACTGAAAAATCCCTTTAAAGCACTGGATGTAGGCAGGATCTCTCTGCAGGGCACTCCAGGTGAAGAGGCTGAGCAGCTCTCACAGAACCTCCTCAGCAGCTCTGCCAGGACTGGGATTTAGCTCAGGCAGCGTAAGCAAAAGTGCTTTTCTGAATAGCTGCAGGCAAAATACTTCAGGGTGAATCAGGGACAATATTTCAACAGGACCCAAACTCCCAGCAGCATCCTTCCCCTCTCATCTCTGCCTGGATTCAGGTTTTTCCTCAGAAATGGAAACATTTCCTTTCCCCAGGACCCACCCCACCACGGAGTGCTCCAAAATGCCTCCATGTTCCTTTGCACAGTTATAGATGGATAACGAGATGATTGGCTCTGGCAAGTAAAGGATAACTCTTGTGTGAATATTAAGAGAAGCTTTAGTGATGCACAGTTATGTTATTGCAGTTTAGATGTCCTCTGTTCTCCCCACAGTTCCCTTTCCCCCTGTATTGCTGCCATCAGACAGCCTGGGCTGTCCAGTACAGGTACAAAGAAGCTGCACAGGTGTCCCTGGCATGGGGCAGCTGGGAATGGAAAAGCTTGGGGGTGCTCAGGGGGTGGGCATGGCAACACCTGAGCTCCAATGCAGTTACAGGAAAGGAGTTTCCACTGATAAATGGCACAGAAGAGCTGACTGACAGACCAGGGGAAGGGCCAGGGCTGGCTGATGCAGCCCCCAGTGTTGGAACCCAGCACATCCCTCTGGCTGCCCTGGATTGCCAGGACCCCTGTCAGGGGGCTCAGAGACCCTGGCACAGAGCCCAGGATGCCCCTGTGGTTTGGATTATGACCCATGGAGCAAGTTACCAACCTTAGATGAAGATCTGCAGGCCATGACAGTTAAGTAGAATGATAGTGAATTTATCACAGGGTGAAAAAATAGATTTTGGGGTTTTAGAATGGGGGCTCAGGGGGCAAGATGGAGGAATCTCAGCGTGTCTAGCATTTCTCCTTCTTCTTCTTCCTGGCCTCCATCTTCTGGGTGATGATGGCACTTTTGGATTGTTTTAGAGTAGAAGCTCACTGTCTAACATGGGTGATAGGTATTGGAAAGTAATTGTAAATAAAGTATACGTAGTTTTTAGTATAAAAAGATAACACAGCCCCAGGGGCAGGCAGAGTGTCTCTGTCTGTCCTGCTGAACAGACCTTGACAGGCCAGGAGAAAGAATTTTCTAGAAAAGGAACAATAAACAACCTTGAGACCGAGAACTGAAGAGCTCTGACTCCTCCTTCGAGTGCCAGGCTGGGAACAGAGACTTTCTGACACATCTGGGGTCACTGTGAGCAGCAGAGACCCCGAGACCCCAGGGGTATAAAAGACTGAGCATCCATCTTGGAGATGAACTGGCCATGTGATGTCCCTGAGGGGCAGTTCCCAGCACTGCAGCTTTTTCCTTAGGTAGTCCATTGCTGTATTTTTGTTAAGGTTTAATAAACCTCTTTAAATTTTCAAAGTGAGCAGTTGTTTCTCACAGCACCCCTCAGAATGTATCTTTTATGAGAAGTTCCATGGTGTTTTTACACAGCCCTGTTCCCCTGTCCTGGGGTGCCCCTGCCTGCTCCTCTGCCCTGGGGCTCTCACTGCTGGGTCCTGCCCTGAATTCACTGCAGAGCCCGAGCCAGGGGGTGCCTGTGGGCTTCACATTCCCTCTGAACACAGAGGAGTGTGAGAGAGGCACAGAAAAGCATGATCAAAACAATTCTTGTCCCATTGGCTGCTCCTGTGCTTGTGCACGTGGAGAATGTGTTGGAAGATGATTTACCTGAAGGGATTTGGTAATTGGATTCTGCTGAAGATGGTTTTGTTTCCTTGGCCAACACTCAAAGCTGTGAACAAAGAACCATGAGTTTTCTTTAGTATTCTTTAGTATTGTGAAAAAAGTGTATTTTATGATTGGCTTTTCGCAAATATTTAAATGAATATTGTATGTGTTGTGTTAGAAAGTGATGCTGTGTTAATTTTCTTAAGTAGTGTGCTAAATATAGTTTTAGGAAATAACAAAATGTTAAAATAGAAACTATGCTGTGTGAGATACTTTTTTTAAAGAAAGGACTTGCATCAGATAGCAGCCACAGGACATCTGAATCTTTCAGAGAAAGAGAATTAATTGCTCTTAATAAATATTATTTAAATTATTATTAAATAAATATTATTTATTATTATTAAATAAATAATAATAAATAATACTAATAAATATAAATAAATAATATTATTGTTTCTTCTTATTAAATAAATATTATGTATTTAAACAAACTTCTTCCTGCCTGCTCAGCCCTGGAGACACCGTCAGGGTTCAGAGGAAGCAGCTGACACTGCCCAGACAGAATCCTGTGTTGGAATGGAATTTATGCACCATGGATGAGCTGTGTGAATATGCAACAGGCTGTTGCTTTTAAGGGTTAATCCTCTGTTAACATGGGGCCTTTTTCGGGCTTATTTTGCCCAGAAAGAGGCACCTGGACTGTCCATAACTCTTTGTTTTTATTGTCTCACATTGTTAAAAATCCTAATTGTCCAAATTTTTATTACTCTATTTATATTACTATTTTTATAACCATTTTATTACTATTAAACTTCTAAAAACAAGTGATTGGCATTTTTCACATATAGTACAATGTAACACAGTGTAGTTTTGACAAAGTGAGTGTTCAGCATTCCAAAGCTTGGAATTGGAGTCAGCTGCCAATAATTCCCCACCTCGGGGGTGCCCTGATTTTACTGCAGGTGCCCTGGCAGCAGCCCCTCCCCAGCCATAGCTGCACATGGTCCTGTCCCAGCAGAGCAGCACTGCCAGCTGCCCTGGAGCCCTGCTGGGACAGGGACAGGAGGGACAGGGACAGCCAGCGCTGTGGTGTGGTCAGGGGCCCCCATGGCATGAAAGAAATGATGAATCTGACTCCATGTTCTTAGAGGGCTCATCTATTATTATATTATATTATATTATATTATATTATATTATATTATATTATATTATATTATATTATATTATATTATATTATATTATATTATATTATATTACTATACTAAAACTATACTAAAGAATAGAGAAAGTATACAGACAGAAGGCTTAACAAGATAGCAATGAAAAACTTGTGACTGTCTCCAGAGCCTCGACACAGCTGGCTGTGATTGGTTATTAAATTAAAACAATTCACATGAAACCAATGAAACAATGACCAGTTGGTAAACAATGTCCAAACCACATCCCAAAGTAGCAAAACACAGGAGAAGCAATCACAGAATTATTGTTTTCCTTTTTCTCTGAGGCTTCTCAGCTTCCCAGGAGAAGAAATCCTGGCCAAGGGAATTTTCAGGAAATGTGATGGTGACACCAGCGCCACTCACCTGCCACAGGTGACACCCACCCCTCGCTGCTGTTCACAGGCCAGGCTGCCTTTTGTCCCCTTATCCCCAGCCAGGGGCTCTGTACAGATCACAAACAGGACGGGGCTGCTGGGAACGTGCCTGGAGCTGTTTGATTTTCCAGCAGCAGCCTCATTCCATGGCTATGACAATGGGAAGATGCCAGCAGCTCACAGCCCAGCAGCACACCAAGAACTCAATGTCACAACTCACTTGATGAGTTTTGTGACCAATCCCACAAAGCAAAAGCACATTGACAGTAGTTCCATCCAACCACTGCAAGCACAGGTACCTTTGGTTAAACAATGCTTGCTTATTTCAAATCCAATACCTGCTTGTGAGCCTTCAAACACAATGCACACAGCTCCATTATGAAGCTGAAAACTCCCTAATATCTCACTGGATAAACTTTTCTGCAGCTTAGGGAGTTATTCTAGCCAAGTGTTAACACACAGACCATTGTGCTATTTCTCCTTTTCTACTTTTTACATCATTTTTCTGCTGCCCAATCTCATGGCTGCTGCTCAGCTCTAATCCCAGTTCTGCTGTCTCTGCCGCCTTTTGCAGCTTTCCCAACCCCTCTGATTTTATGGACTTCCTCTTGGTGTTAATGTCCCCATCAGGCAGTGTGGAGACCCTGCTCAGCCCTTTGTCCCCATTTTTGGTTTTAATTTCCCCGTCAGACCCTGCTCAGCCCCATCCCTGGCATTGCTCCCCTGCTCCTCCATGGCTGGCCCAAAGCAGCACAGATTAAATGTGAGGCAGGAGATTTTTATTAAGTTTGAGGTAGCACCCAGGGACCCAGAGCAAATACAATTTACACTTTTCTGTGGAAGCAGCTGGAAAAGGACAAAAACCCCCACTGGCATTAATATTTCTGCCATCCACTGCAAACAGAGCTTTGCTCTGAATGCCCTGGCTCACTCTGCTCTCAGAACAGACTGCTCATGTTTGGTGTGGATCTCACATTTGAGCTCAATCTCCATCCCTGGAGAGAGGCATTCTGTAAGGAAGATGTCCAAGGGCCTCAGAGATGTCTTTGTGTGTCTGGGTGAGAATGCTGCTCCTTTAAAACCTCCCTGGCTGTGTTTTCTCACTGTTAAAAGTTTGATGTGAGCAACAAAAGCACCAGAAGAGCTCAGGAGGGAACAGGCCTGGCAGAAAAGGGCATCCCTGGTGCCCAGAAGGGGCTCAGAGGGGTTGGGGCGGGAGATGTGAGCCCTGCAGAGCCCCCAGAGCACAGCCCGGCCACCAGGAGCTCCCAGGATGTGTTTGGGGGCCCTCCTGAGCCTGAGACTTCCCAAAGCGCTCTGAGAGTGAAGGAATTTCCCAAAATCCACCCTGAGCTCCCCTGGGGCCGTTCCCTCTGCTCCTGTCCCTGTTCCCTGGAGCAGAGCCCGACCCCCCCGGCTGTGCCCTCCTGGCAGGAGCTGTGCAGAGCCACAAGGGCCCCTGAGCCTCCTTTGCTCCAGGCTGAGCCCCTGCCCAAGCCCTGGCCCTGCCCCTTCTTGCCTGAGCACAGAGCTGCCCAGAGAAGGGGCTGAGGGGCCTCTGTGACCTCCCCAGTGACAGCCCGAGGGGACAGCAGTGTCCTGGTGACAGCAGTGACATCCAGGAGCTCCAGTGCCACTCCAGAGCTGCTCCAGCTGAGCCCTGGCTGCTCCCTGAGCAGCTGTGTGATTATGACAAGTGTATCCAGACAGGCACTGGAAAATAGAGCATCCCCAGCAAAGATGTCACACTTGTAATTGACTCTCACATTAACACGAGCTCCTGGGGCTTCTCCACTCTCCCTGCTGGGCCACACTGGCACAGGTGCCCAGAGCTGCCCCTGGATCCCTGGCAGTGCCCAAGGCCAGGTTGGACACTGGGACTGGGGCACCCTGGGACAGAGGGAGGTGTCCCTGCCATGGCAGGGGGGTGGCACTGGGTGGATTTAAAAGGTCCCTCCCTCACGGCAGGGCACCCAGCCAGCTCTGCCAGGGCTGATGCTGGGCTGTCCTGCACCCCACCTACCCCTGCCCTGGCCCTGCTGTCCCCAGGGACCTCCCTGGCTCCACAGGGATCCCCCGTGGGCACAGCACCAGGGCAGGAGGGGACAGAGCAGATCAGGTGGCACCAGGCCTGTCCCTACCCCACAGATGGAGATGTTCTTTCCCAGCCTGTCTCTCCTGTTTTCCCCATTCTCTCTTCACAGGTGAGGTCAATTAATTGTTGAGTATATTTGGTGTGGAAAACTCTCTGTGAACCCACTCTGGGTACCTGCACAATGAAGCAGCAGCGATTTTTGGCTCTGCTTTGGGAAGCTGTGGGAATGCATCTGTAATTGATGGCTTTTGGGCAGTGCAAGGGAGGGTGATGTGCCAGGGGGGCAGGCACAGCCGGGGAAGGGCAGCAGGTACCAGGTGCTGTCCCCATGTCCTGGTTTGGAAAGGCAGGAGTCTGACAAGGAAGGCAGGAGCCTCCCCTGAAATGGAGAATGTGAACCCTCCCCACCCCTCCCAATTGCTATAAATTTTAAATTAAGGGGCTCTCAGGCAAAAATATGGGACTAGGAAATAATATGGGAGTTCTTTAATGGGGAAGAAAATCAAAGGATGAAATGAACAATGCAGTGACCAAACCAACAGTGCCAAAGTCAGAGCCCAGCCTGACACCCTGTGGGTCAGGGTGCTGGCAGCAGCCCCATTGGAATTGCGGCTCAGCCCTCCTGCAGTGCCAGGGGTGGCTCTGCTGGAGCAGGGATCCTGGAGAAGGGTGGAGTCTTCCTCTGCAGATCCAGGGGAAGGAGAGGCAGCTGCTGCTCCTCTGGGCAATCCAGTGCAGAAGCCGTGCTGGTGTTCCAGAATCTCCAGATTATATCCAGGCAGGAATGCTTGGCTCCTCCCTCTGGGCTCACATCTCCCAATGGGATGCTGTAGTTCTTATCAGCCATGCAGGGACATTCCATGGCTGTTATCAGCAGGTGTCCCCTCCCCAGGGAGGTGTGAATGTGGTCACTCAGAGAGAGAGATAAGGCAAACTGCCCACTTGACAAAGGCAATCTGCCCTACAGATGGTGACTGAAAACATCTTGCATTGCAATCTGGAACACCCCAGCAGGTGCCAGGTGCTGTCCCCAGCAGGGTTTGGTGTCCCCTGGCCCAGCTGGGGCCATGGGTGATGGTGAGCAGGTCCCCCTGCCCCACTGCTGTGAGACCCAGCTGTGTCTGTGCCCCCTGGCCCTGCAGGGACACTCAGGGGGCTCTGTCCCCCTGCCCTGGGTGTCTGTGCCCCAGTTCCTGCAGTGGGCACCCCTCTGACACGGCTCCCCTCCCTGGGGCTCTCTGGGGCAGCCCCAAAGGCGAGCTGGTGCCTCTGGCTGAGCAAAGCAGCTCGTGTGTGCCCTGTGCTGTGCCAGGGCTCAGAGGGAGGCTCTGTGGCAGCATTCACAGGGGTCTGAGGGTGAGGGAAGAGACGAGGATCTGACTCCATGTTTCAGAAGGCTGATTTATTATTTTATTATATATATTATATTAAAACTCTACTAAAAGAATAGAAGAAAGGATTCCATCAGAAGGCTGGCTAAGAATAGAATAACCAAGAATGATAACAAAGACTTGTGTCTCAGACTCTCTGTCTGAACCAGCTGGGCTGTGATTGGCCATTAATTAGAAACAACCACATGAGCCCAATCCCAGCTGCACCTGTTGCATTCCACAGCAGCAGATAACCATTGGTTACATTTTGTTCCTGAGGCCTCTCAGCTTCTCAGGCGGAAAAATCCCAAGGAAAGGATTTTCCATAAAAGATGTCTGTGACACTGGGCACCTCAGCAGCCTCAGGATACCCAGAACAACCAGAAATACCCACCAGAGATGCTGCTGGGGCTGGGAGAGGAAAACTGCTTTTGCTGAGGCAGAGCTTTATCTTCAGCCAGAGTGCAGCCAGAAAAAGGAGAATTTTGCCTTTCCATCACATACTGCGGGCCCTGCTTTCAGATCCAGAATGAGGCAGTCTAATTGATCATTTATCCCTTTAGCTTTTGATTTCTCTCCTGAGAGGACTGCACAAACTGTTTGCTGTGCTGGAAGAAATTGCCTGAGAGGATGGCAGAGCTCTGGGTAAGCAATTCCTGCTGCCAGCTGCTCTGTGCTCACACCACAGGGCACCAGAGAGGCTGGGGGGCTGCAGGTGTGGGTGCTGCAGGTGTGGGCACTGCCAGGTGTGGGTGCTGCCAGGTGTGGGCAGTGCCAGGTGTGAGCACTGCCAGGTGTGGGTGCTGCCAGGTGTGGGCAGTGCCAGGTGTGAGCACTGCCAGGTGTGGGTGCTGCAGGTGTGGGCACTGACAGGTGTGAGCACTGCCAGGTGTGAGCGCTGCAGGTGTGGGCACTGCCAGGTGTGAGCACTGCCAGGTGTGGGTGCTGCAGGTGTGGGCACTGCCAGGTGTGGGTGCTGACAGGTGTGGGCACTGCCAGGTGTGAGCACTGCCAGGTGTGAGCACTGCCAGGTGTGGGTGCTGCAGGTGTGGGCACTGACAGGTGTGAGCACTGCCAGGTGTGAGCGCTGCAGGTGTGGGCACTGCCAGGTGTGAGCGCTGCAGATGTGAGCACTGCCAGGTGTGGGTGCTGCAGGTGTGGGTGCTGCAGGTGTGAGCACTGCCAGGTGTGGGTGCTGCAGGTGTGGGTGCTGCCAGGTGTGGGTGCTGCAGGTGTGGGCACTGCCAGTTGTGAGCACTGCCAGGTGTGGGCACTGCCAGGTGTGGGCACTGCCAGGTGTGGGTGCTGCAGGTGTGAGCACTGCCAGGTGTGAGTGCTGCAGGTGTGGCACTGCCAGGTGTGAGCACTGCCAGGTGTGAGCACTGCCAGGTGTGGGCGCTGCCAGGTGTGGGCACTGCCAGGTGTGGGCGCTGCCAGGTGTGGGCACTGCCAGGTGTGGGCACTGCCAGGTGTGAGCACTGCCAGGTGTGGGCGCTGCCAGGTGTGGGCACTGCCAGGTGTGGGCACTGCCAGGTGTAGGCACTGCCAGGTGTGAGCACTGCCAGGTGTGAGTGCTGCAGGTGTGGGCACTGCCAGGTGTGAGCACTGCCAGGTGTGGGCACTGCCAGGTGTGGGCACTGCCAGGTGTGAGCGCTGCCAGGTGTGGGCACTGCCAGGTGTAGGCACTGCCAGGTGTGAGCACTGCCAGGTGTGAGTGCTGCAGGTGTGAGCACTGCCAGGTGTGGGCCTGCCAGGTGTGGGCACTGCCAGGTGTGGGCAGTGCCAGGTGTGAGTGCTGCAGGTGTGGGCCTGCCAGGTGTGGGCACTGCCAGGTGTGAGTGCTGCCGGTGTGGGCCTGCCAGGTGTGGGCACTGCCAGGTGTGGGCGCTGCCAGGTGTGGGTGCTGCAGGTGTGGATCCTGGCAGGGTGTGGGTGCTGCCAGGATGTTTTCACCTTGATTTGCAGTGTCAGCTTCGTCACAGGCATGAATCCAGCTGAGACACAGCTTGGAGTGCAGCAGCTTCATTGGAGCTCCAGTCACAGAGTCCCAGAGTGGTTTGGGTTGGAAGGGACCTCAAATCCCACCCAGTGCCACCCCTGTCATGGCAGGGACACCTCCCACTGTCCCAGGGTGCCCCAGTGTCCAGCCTGGCCTTGGGCACTGCCAGGGATCCAGGGCAGCCACAGCTGCTCTGGCAATCCCAGCCCAGCCAGGAATCCCCTCTCTCCAGTTTAAACTCCTTTCTGTGAATTTGAAGCCATTCCCTGGTCCTGTCCCTCCATCCCCTGTCCCCAGCCCTGTCAGGCCCTTCCAGGGGCTCTGAGCCCCCCTGGAGTCGATGTTTTCCCCAGGAGCTGCAGATCCAGTCCATGAATGTCCCACCAGGAGTGACCCCTGTGACCCCCTGTGTAAGTGTCACATTCTCCCCAAACATCCTTTATTTAATACAGCATATTCAGGGGCAGACTAGCTAGGAAATCCTCTCATCAAGGGGATAAATATTTTTCCCTTGGCTTTCTGGGGTTTGTGCCATTCCTCCAGTCCTGGGAAAGTTCACGATGCAATTTGTTTCTGCAGATGTTTACTGCTGAGATGAATTAATCTTTTATATTGATAGTTTTATCTTTCATTGAGGACAAAGTCTCTAGGAAATCCTGGGGTATTATTTATTCAGGAAAATGATTTTATATCATTTTACCTGCAATGAAAATAGCAAATGTCAGATTTAGGTGCAAACAAATTTAGAACAGTCTTTTTCCTTCCTTGTTTGTTTGCTTTTTTTTTCCTTCTCCAGATCAAAATTTATGTAGCAAAATAAATGTAGTAAAATTGTCTTTTTCCTTCAGCCCCAGAGGTGTCCTGGAGGCTGTGAGTGCATCAGGGAGGAGCTGCCTTCTCATCAGCCCTGCCTTGCAACCAGACCTGACCTAGCTCAACCTGATGTCCCCTGGCGCTCTCAGAGGTCCCAGGGACACCACAGTGCCCTTGGTGACCCCCCCAGAGCTCCAGTCCCCTGTGCTGCCTGGGAAATTGGAGCGTTTCAGCACCTGAAATGTTTATTCCTTGTGAAATGTAAGTTCTTTCAAAGTGATTGTTGCCCAGTGTGAGGAGCGCAGGAATTGCACTCAGAATTTCCTTTTGGCCAAACCAAATATTGGAAGATTGGATTCTCTTGGGGTGTTTGTAAGCTGTGTGTTTGTCCAGGAATTTAAACTTGCCAAAATTGGCAAGTGCCAATTTGATCATGTCTGAAAATGAGGAGTGCCAGCAGTAGGTGATGGAAGAACAGCTCCTGGAACAGTTCCAGTTTCCTGGGGCTCCGTCACCCTCTGAGCCACAGCCTGAAACTCTTCTGCACTGGACTGGCCCTGAGCCGCTGGACTTCACAGGTGAATTTACTGGTGATGAGGAGGCAGCCCCTGGGCACCGAAAATCCATCCACACACCTCCCGTGCATCCATCCATCCATCCATCATCCATCCATCCATCATCCATCCATCCATCCATCCTCCATCCATCCTCCATCCATCCTCCATCCATCCATCCATCCATCCATCATCCATCCATCCATCCATCCCCATCCATCCATCATCCATCCATCCATCCATCCATCCATCCATCCATCCATCCATCCATCCATCCATCCATCCATCCCCATCCATCCATCATCCATCCATCCATCCATCCATCCATCCATCCATCCATCCATCCATCCATCATCCATCATCCATCCATCCATCCATCCATCCATCCCCATCCATCCATCCATCCATCATCCATCCATCCATCCATCCATCCATCCTCCATCCATCCATCCTCCATCCATCCATCATCCATCCATGCATCATCCATCCATTCATCCTCCATCCATCCATCCATCATCCATCCACCCATCCATCCATCCATCCATCCATCCATCCATCCATCCATCATCCATTCATCCATCCATCATCCATCCATCCATCATCCATCCATCATCCATCCATCCATCCATCCATCCATCCATCCATCCATCCATCCATCCATCCATCATCCATCCATCATCCATCCATCATCCATTCATCCATCCATCATCCATCCATCCATCATCCATCCCCATCCATCCATCATCCATCCATCCATCCATCCATCCATCCATCCATCCATCCCCATCCATCCATCATCCATCCATCCATCCATCCATCCATCCATCCATCCATCCATCCATCCATCCATCCATCCATCATCCATCCATCCATCCATCCCCATCCATCCATCATCCATCCATCCATCCATCCATCCATCCATCCATCCATCCATCATCCATCATCCATCATCCATCCATCCATCCATCCCCATCCATCCATCATCCATCCATCCATCCATCCATCCATCCATCCATCCATCCTCCATCCATCCATCCTCCATCCATCCATCCATCCATCCATCCATCCATCCATCCATCCATCATCCATCCATCCATCCATCCATCCATCCATCCATCCATCCATCCATCCATCATCCATTCATCCATCCATCATCCATCCATCCATCATCCATCCATCATCCATCCATCCTCCATCCATCCATCATCCATCCATCCATCCATCCATCATCCATCCATGCATCATCCATCCATCCATCCTCCATCCATCCATCCATCATCCATCCATCCATCCATCCATCCATCCATCCATCATCCATTCATCCATCCATCATCCATCCATCCATCATCCATCCATCATCCATCCATCCATCCATCCATCATCCATCCATCCATCCATCCATCCATCCATCCATCCATCCATCCATCCTCCATCCATCCATCATCCATCCATCCATCCATCCATCATCCATCCATCCATCCATCCATCCATCCATCCATCCATCCATCATCCATCCATCCATCCATCCATCCATCATCCATCCATCATCCATCCATCCATCCATCCATCCATCCATCCATCATCCATCCATCATCCATCCATCCATCCATCCATCCATCCATCCTCCATCCATCCATCCATCCATCCATCCATCCATCCATCCATCATCCATCCATCCATCCATCATCCATCCATCTGCCAGGCAACTCCCCCATCTCCCCCAGTTCCACATTCCCTCTGTTTAACAGCTGCCATCATTAGGCCATGGCACAAATTTGTGTGTGAATGGGAGGATGTACGTACTGCACACAAACACAGATACCAGGTACATGTTCCAATATGCACTATAAATATTTATTATTCTGCACACAAACACAGGTAGTACAGGTACATGTCTCACTGTACACTAAATATTGTTCTGCACACAAACACAGATACAAACACAGGTACATGTCCCAGTGTATACCATAAATATGTATTTTAGTGCACACAAACACAGATACCAGGTACATGTTCCAATATATTCCCTCAATATATACCATTAATCTATCTATCTATCTATCTATCTATCTATCTATCTATCTATCTATCTATCTATACCATTGTTCTGCACACAAACACAGATACAAACACAGGTACCTGTCCCAGTGTTTACCATAAATATGTATTTTAGTGCACACAAACACAGATACCAGATACAGTTCCAATATATACCATAAATCTTTATTGTACTGCACACAAACGCAGATAGCAGTACAGGTACATGTCTCATTGTGTTAGCATTCAAAAACACACAATCACATGAGCGATTATATGCGGTGCTTTTTATTCAAGAGCTCTGGGAATCGGGGTGGTTTCCACCCAAATCTGATTCCGACCATACATTCGAGGTGAACGTGTTTTATACTCTATCTTTGTATAACTTTCATGTTAATTATTAAACTTATATTGTTCTATTGTATACACAGATTTCAGCTAACATAGCCCCCTTTAAATTTTCAGCATAGTTTCTCATGATTCTTCTTATGGTTATATAATAATTATATTTAATTACTAAACAATCATCACATCTAACAATTATATCTTTTATCATACTGTTTATGCAGGTGCAGTGATCTGAGAAAACACAAAGCCTAATATTTTCAAAGACTATTTTTAACATTTTCCCGGGCTCCACTATCAATTGTATATTATAAATATTTATTTTAGTGCACACAAACACAGGTACCAGTACAGGTACATGCTTCAGTGTATATTATAAATATTTATTTTAGTGCACACAAACACAGGTACCAGTACAGGTACATGCTTCAGTGTATATTATAAATATTTATTTTAGTGCACACAAACACAGGTAGTACAGGTACATGTCCCAGTGTACACTAAATATTGTACTGCACACAAACACAGATACAAACACAGGTACATGTGTATACCATAAATATGTATTTTAGTGCACACAAACACAGATACCAGGTACATGTTCCAATATATATCATAAATCTATCTATCCATCTATCTATACATACCATTGTTCTGCACACAAACACAGATACAAACACACAGGTACATGTTCCAATATATACCATAAATCTTTATTGTACTGCACACAAACACAGATAGCAGTGCAGGAAGATGTCTCATTGTATATTATAAATATTTATTTTAGTGCACACAAACACAGGTACCAGCACAGGTACATGTTCCAGTGTATATTATAAATATTTATTTCAGTGCACACAAACACGGATACAAACATAGGTATGTGTCCTAGTGTACACTGTAAATGTTTAACTGCACACAAACACAGATACAAACACAGGTACATCTCCCAGTGTATATTATAAATATTTGTGTGGGGTTATTCCTTTGAGCAGTGGCCAATGTGAGCTGCTGTGCCCTCCTGAGCTGCAGTTGCCAAGGGAAGCCCCAAGCTCTGGGCACCGTGCCTGGGATCCAGGGGCTCTGCAATTCCCCAGGGGCTGAGCCCATGGCCTGGCACTGCCCTGTCACGCCCTGAGGCACTGGGAGTGCCTGGCTGGGGTCTGCACCCTGAACCTGGGGTCACTGCTCCTGACAGGAGGGACCCTGAGGGGCTGGAGCGTGTCTAGGGAAGGGAATGGGGCTGGGAAGGGGCTGGAGAATCCCTGAGGGAGCTGGGCAGGGGCTGCAGAATCCCTGAGGGAGCTGGGCAGGGGCTGCAGAATCCCTGAGGGAGCTGGGCAGGGGCTGCAGAATCCCTGAGGGAGCTGGGCAGGGGCTGCAGAATCCCTGAGGGAGCTGGGCAGGGGCTGCAGAATCCCTGAGGAGCTGGGCAGGGGCTGCAGAATCCCTGAGGGAGCTGGGCAGGGGCTGCAGAATCCCTGAGGGAGCTGGGCAGGGGCTGCAGAATCCCTGAGGGAGCTGGGCAGGGGCTGCAGAATCCCTGAGGGAGCTGGGCAGGGGCTCAGCCTGGAGCAAAGGAGGCTCAGGGGCCCTTGTGGCTCTGCACAGCTCCTGCCAGGAGGGCACAGCCGGGGGAACAGGGGCAGGAGCAGAGGGAACAGCTCTGTGTGGTCTGGTTGGAGCCCCAGACACAAAATCCCTGCATCAGGAGAGGAAATAAACCTGTAGGCCATGAGTTTGGATTGATGGAAAGGGGAAGGAAGGATGGAAGTTCCATTGGGCAGGAGCCCCCGTGACTGACTGTGGCTCCCATTATTGGCAGAATTAATTTAACATTTCAGTAAATGGTTGCAGCCATGGTTTTCAGCGCTGGGCATCGTTAGAGAGCTGAATAATTGCAAAGCTATTACAGTCTGTATCTGCTGGCCATCGCTCCAGAGCTGCAAATTAACTCTCTGCAGCATCAGTTTTCTGCTTGGTATTGCTGCCATCCCCAGAGTGATGACCCTGGAAATCAATATATGGAAATCATTAATACATCATGTTTTGTTTTGCTTTCAAATTGTCAGGCATCTGTTACTGCAGCCAAATCTAAATTCTTTACATGCAGTTTTATAATTTTGCTTCCCACCAGCTTTATTTTAATAGCCTTCCAAGCACTTTTTCCCTGGGATGAGTGGGGAGTTCCTGCAGAACAATTGCTCCAATGATAGGGGTTCCAAACATTTATCTATCAAAGCTTCCCTGTGCAGGTGAGTTCCTCATGAGGTGCCCAAAGAGAGTTTCTCTCCAAGGCAGCCCAGCCAGCAGGGACATTGTGCAGCAGCCCAGGGCCAAGGAAGTGCCTGATTTCCCTGCAGCTCTCAGAGGGGCAGGATGCTCCTTGTTCTGCCTCCTCACAGCACTTCAGAGCCGTGCTCAGAGGGGAGAATTGCTGCTGCTGAAACATCAAGCATCAGCTTGTGGCAGAATCACAGTTCTTGAATTTCCAGCAGCTTCAGCATCCGAAACTCTCTGTGCCTCCTTCAAGTGCTGCTTCACTTTCCCTGGAACTGGACTTTCTTCCCATGCAGGTATTTGTGAAAGGAACGTGGTTCCTTTCTCCAGAGCCTTTTTCCCATCTCAGAGATGGTGGTTGTGCAGAGCTCATCAACTTCATGTAAAACCAACAATTGTTCCACTTCAAAATGTTCCAACAGCCGAGGGAAAAAAACCAACAAAACAGGAGAAAAGGCCTTTCAAAGAGCACACTCAAGGCTGCTGAAAGAAATTTGCAGACAATGATTTATTGAAAGCCATAAATGTTATAAATTTCCTGAGGTGCTTTAAAGAAACTCCACAAGTGCAGAGAGATGGGGTGGGAGAGGCAAAGGCACAACTTCCACAGACCTGGCTGTCCCAGCCTGGCCCTGGCACCTCCAGGTGGGGCACACACAGCTCCCCTGTCAGAGCCCCCCTGGTCACTCAGAGCCCCCCTGGTCAGTTCAGAGCCCCCCTGGTCACTCAGAGCCCCCCTGGTCAGTGCAGAGCCCCCCTGGTCAGTTCAGAGCCCCCCTGGTCACTCAGAGCCCCCCTGGTCAGTTCAGAGCTCCCCTGGTCAGTTCAGACCCCCCTGGTCAGTTCAGAGCCCCCCTGGTCACTCAGAGCCCCCCTGGTCAGTTCAGAGCCCCCCTGGTCACTCAGAGCCCCCCTGGTCAGTTCAGAGCCCCCCTGGTCACTCAGAGCCCCCCTGGTCACTCAGAGCCCCCCTGGTCAGTTCAGAGCCCCCCTGGTCACTCAGACCTCCCCTGGTTCCCCACACACTCCCAGTTCCCCCAGACATTCCCAGTTCCCCCAGACATTCCCAGTTCCCCCACCCATTCCCAGTTCCCCCACCCATTCCCAGTTTCCCCACCCATTCCCAGTTCCCCCGGACATTCCCAGTTTCCCCACCCATTCCCAGTTCCCCCTGACATTCCCAGTTCCCCCTGACACTCCCAGTTCCCCCACCCATTCCCATTTTCCCCACACATTCCCAGTTTCCCCACCCATTCCCAGTTCCCCCTGACACTCCCAGTTCCCCCGCCCATTCCCAGTTCCCCCACACATTCCCAGTTCCCCACCCATTCCCAGTTCCCCCACACATTCCCAGTTCCCCCACACATTCCCAGTTTCCCCACCCATTCCCATTTTCCCCACCCATTCCCAGTTCCCCACCCATTCCCATTTCCCCCTGACATTCTCAGTTCCCCCACACACTCCCAGTTCCCCTGCCCATTCCCAGTTCCCCCACACATTCCCAGTTCCCCCACACATTCCCAGTTCCCCCGCCCATTCCCATTTTCCCCACCCATTCCCAGTTCCCCCTGACATTCCCAGTTCCCCCTGACATTCCCAGTTCCCCACCCATTCCCAGTTCCCCCACACATTCCCAGTTCCCCCACACATTCCCAGTTCCCCCGCCCATTCCCATTTTCCCCACCCATTCCCAGTTCCCCGCCCAGCCCGTGCCAGCCCAGCCGTGGCTGCCCTGGGTCCCTCCTGCCGGGCAGAGCTGCCCCAAGGGCAGGGATTGGCACCAGCACAGAGGCACAGCGGGAGCAGAACTGCCCGAGAGCTCCCCAAAACCCACATGGAGCTCTGGGGGAGCCCTGGGAGCCCCAAACCCAGCCCTGAGTGCCCCAAAACCAGCCCTGGGAGCCTTGAGAGCCCCAAACCCAGCCCTGGGAGCCCTGGGAGCACTGAGAACCCCAAACCCAGCCCTGGGAGCCCTGGGAGCCCCAAACCCAGCCCTGAGAGCCCTGGGAGCCCCAAACCCAGCCCTGGGAGCCCCAAACCCAGCCCTGGGAGCCCTGGGAGCCCCAAACCCTGCCCTGGGAGCCCTGAGAGCCCCAAACCCGGCCCTGGGAGCCCTGGGAGCCCTGAGAGCCCCAAACCCAGCCCTGGGAGCCCTGGGAGCCCCAAACCCAGCCCTGGGAGCCCTGGGAGCCCTGGGAGCCCTCTCGGCCCAGCCCTGAGAGCCCATGGGCGAGCTGCCCCCCTTTCCCAGCCTGGGTTTCGTGTTCCCATCCCTCTGTCTGTGATCTGAAATGCGTTTTTCAGTCCCGTTCCCCAGCAGGGGGATTCTCTGCTGAGGTGTCCGTGGCTCTGAGCCGCAGGGCTGTGCTCTCCCTGCTGGGGGTTTCACATCCCAGCTCCCCGCTCTCCTCCCTGGGGGTTGTTTGCAGCAGCTCTGTCCCCTGGCTCTGCCCCAACCCGTCTCAGGTTCAGCGGCTCCACGGCACGTCCAAAATAAACCCTGGGAAGGGAGGAAAAAAAAGATGAATCAATTTAGGAATCAGCCTTGCAAAAGGCAAAAAGCTGTTGTAAAAATCTTCCTAGCCTGGATGAAAATATTTCGCATCACTGCTCTGACTCATCAGAAACGCTGGCAGAAAATTGGCCAGGAGCATCCAATTTAACCTTCCAGGAGCTGCTGGTTCAGCAAAAAAGGGCATCTGCTGGGAACATGCCAGCACAGGCACTGCTATTTAGGGGAAAATACGTGAAACAAACTAGTTCTGTGAGAAAGGAATAACACAGAGTTATGAATATGTGCAGAAAATCACAACAGAGGAATTAAAAATATCAGTGAGTGATAGAACGCTCTGGGCTGGCAGGGACCCACAAGGATCACCCAGTGCCCAAATAGCTTCTCTCAGAATGATTCTGCTGATCAGTAAAGGAGGATTAGAGCTCCTTTTGTGTGCATGCAAGTATGGAAAATTCCGGGTGCGTGAATTTGATGGAAACTCTAGAAGTGTGCGGTTTGGTTTGTGATTTGGAAAGAAACAAACATTCTAAATGTGGGGAATTTCTGGGGGGGAAAAAAGCCCACTGAGCTGCCAAAGGTTTGTTCTGCAGGCACGGGGGCAGATTTTGGGGGCACATCTGCTCAGTGTTGCTGCTCACATCATCTCAGTGCACCTTGATTGACCTGCTGGACACCAGGGCAGGGCAGATTCTCCATCCCTGGGCTGTCCCAGGCCAGCAGCAGGATGAAACTGGGGCAAACACTGGGGATTTGTGCTTGGGATGGAGCACATGGAGCAAGAGAGGCTGGCATTGCCCAGCCTGGAGAGGAGAAGGCTCCAGGGAGAGCTCAGAGCCTCTGGCAGGGCCTGAAGGGACAGAAGAAGTTGCTGTTGGTGCCATCCAGGTTCAGGAATTGATCAAATCATTACAATTTTAGGGGGGAAAAAAGGGGTTATCCTGTGGGTTTAATTAAACCCACAGGCTGGGGTTTAATGAAACCCACAGGATTTAGGAGCCGTTCCACAGGAAAGAGCTGAAAAGCAGGAAGGATGGGCACTGGGAGAGCTGGAAAGAAGGGAATTGGATCCAAGGATGAGGCAATTCCAGGAATTCTGGGCAGGAGTTACCTCCCAGGAGCCAAAATTGTTCAAAAATGCACTTCTGCTAGGGAAACAGGATAATTGGGAATGTTCACCTGGAAAAGGGAAGGATCCAGGGAGAGCTCAGAGCCCCTGGCAGGGCCTGAAGGGGCTCCAGGAGAGCTGGAGAGGGACTGGGGACAAGGGATGGAGGGACAGGAGCCAGGGAATGGCTCCCAGTGCCAGAGGGCAGGGATGGGTGGGAGATTGGGAATTGGGAATTCCTGGCTGGGCTGGGATTGCCAGAGCAGCTGTGGCTGCCCCTGGATCCCTGGCAGTGCCCAAGGCCAGGCTGGACACTGGGGCACCCTGGGACAGTGGGAGGTGTCCCTGCCATGGCAGGGGTGGCACTGGGGGGATTTGAGGTCCCTTTAACCCAATCCATTGTGGGATTTGATGATTCTGTGACTCACACTGCCCACGAGCCAGGCAGAAATCACTCAGCACGAGCTCTGCTGAGCCCGAGATCAGAAGGAAGGAATTAAAGAGCTCAGTGCTGTGCGTGTGAGGGGAAAATGAAACCCAAAGAACTCGAGGTAATTGGTGGCTGAAGTGGTGGTGGCCAGGGCTGCTGCTCCCTCAGGACCTCTCTGGTTTGCTGCCCTCGTTTCATCTCCCTTTGAAGTGGTTTTCCCTCACAGTCGACATCAAAGGCACAAATCTCCCTCTCCTCTGTTGCTGAGAGGGTCAGGGAAGCAGATGAGCAACAGCAACAGCAGCTGAGATTCCCCCCTGAAATCCCCTGCAGCATCAAAGGCGGGGGTTGCAGTCCCACCTCACGGAGATGGCTCCGTGCTCCCTGGGGCTGAGGGGCAGCGAGGGCTGCGACCATGGGGGTGTCCCAGAGGGCCGGGATCTTTCACTCCAGTTCCTGGGGGGTTCTCCTCCACCTGAGCTCCAACACAACCCTGCTGGGGTCATCTTCTGCCTGGGCTCCCTCTAGGATCTCCTTCACCTGAGCTCCTGTGGGACCTCATTCACCTGAGCTCCTGTGAGATCTCCCTCATGTGAGCTCCTTATGGGATCTCCTTTACCTGAGCTCCTTGTGGGATCTCCTTCACCATTTCTTTGTGGGACCTCCTTCACCTTAGCTCCTTGTGGGATCTCATTCACCTGAGCTCCTGTGGGTTATCCTTCACTCCAGCTCCTTGGGGGTCATCCTTCACCTGAGCTTCTTGTGGGATCTCCTTCACTCCAGCTCCTTCTGGGATCACCTTCACCATTTCCTTGTGGGATCTCCTTTACCTGAGCTCTTGTGGGAATCCTCCACCAGAGCTCCTGTGGAATCTCCTTCACTCCAGTTCCTTGTGGGATCTCCCTCACGTGAGCTCCTTGTGGGATCTCCTCCCCCTGAGGTCCTTGTGGGATCTCCTTCATTCCAGTTCCTTGGGGGATTTCCTTCAGCTCCTTGTGGGGTCTCCTTCACCTGGGCTCCTTGTGGGATCTCCTTCACCTGAGCTCTTTGTGGGTAATCCTGCACCTGAGCTCCTTGTGGCATCTCCTTCACCAGCTCCTTGTGGGATCTTCACCTGAGCTCCTTGTGGCATCTCCTTCAGCTCCTTCCAGGCTGGCATGGGCAGTTTTTGAGGAAGACACTAATTTTGAGGAAAACACACAGAAATGCTGGTCAGAAGGAAATAAAAATGATCACAATTGACTATCCTGCTGTTCCTGTCACTGCCAGAGCTCTTCTGCTACCTGGCACCAGTAAAGAAAAATTCCCAGCACAGAAAATCAATGGAAAAATGCAAAATATTCCATAGCACAGGTGGCTCCTTTAGATTATTTATCACAACAAGATTTTGGAGGGTCTCCTGGGGACCCACCATCCTCAGATGCTCACAAAGCAGTATTAATCCCAAACATTATTAAGACACATTCAAACCCCTTATTAAATGCAATCAAGTTTGATTTAGAAGGACTGGAAAGGTAAGCATAATTAAAATCAATGTGCTGCCTGGAATATAAATTTTTTTCAGCCAGCATTTGAGAGTCATATTGTCAGAAAATTAATAACCTTAAGCGGTATTTTCTTGTGGCCCACTGGGAAAATAAAGGGCTTGGTTACCCTTGTTAAAAACTTTGCAGATTCTTTTGAAGAGGGATCCTGAATCCTAAATACGATTTTGCTAATGCGCCGCTGCCTCCCGGGGATGCCGGAGCACGGAGTGCACTTGAGTGGAAACTTTCAGGATGACTTTAATTGAATTACAGCCACCAGAAAAGGAGACAGGGGCATGGGGGAGGCTCCAGCTCGTGCAGCATCTCTGCATCCACAGCTGCACTCCAGCCATGCCCTCGTGCCCGCAGCCCAGGGCACTGCAGAGGGCACAGGGGATGTTTGTAAACCTTGGGGTGGTGAGGAGGGGAATGAGGGACAGGGCAGGACCGGGGTCTGGCACCACAAATCCACAATGGTTTGGGTTAAAGAGACCTCAAATCCCCCCCAGTGCCACCCCTGCCGTGGCAGGGACACCTCCCACTGTCCCAGGGTACCCCAGTGTCCAACCTGGCATGGGCACTGCCAGGGATCCAGGGGCAGCCACAGCTGCTCTGGCAATCCCAGCCCAGCCAGGAATTCCCAATTCCCAATCTCCCACCCATCCCTGCCCTCTGGCACTGGGAGCCATTCCCTGGCTCCTGTCCCTCCATCCCTTGTCCCCAGTCCCTCTCCAGCTCTCCTGGAGCCCCTTCAGGCTGTGCTAAGCCCAGGCTGGGCTTTGGGTCCCAGCACACGCTGGGAGATGGATTTTGAGTGACTCAGAGGGGATGAAGCCGGGCAGGGCTGGTGGGAAGGGAGCAGCCCCAGCCAGAGCCCCAGCCCTGGGTGGAGGGAATGCCCTGGGCTGGAGCAGCCCTGGGAGCAGTGGGCAGGGCAGGGAGAGATGGGCAGGGATGGGCAGGGCAGGCAGGGATGGACAGGGATGGGCAGGGATGGGCAGGGATGGGCAGGGTAGGCAGGGATGGGCAGGGATGGGCAGGGATGGCAGGGATGGCAGGGATGGACAGGGATGGGCAGGGATGGCAGGGATGGGCAGAGATGGGCAGGGATGGACAGGGATGGGCAGGGATGGGCAGGGATGGGCAGGGATGGGCAGGGATGGCAGGGATGGGCAGAGATGTACAGGGATGGGCAGGGATGGGCAGGGATGGCAGGGATGGACAGAGATGGACAGGGATGGGCAGGGATGGGCAGGGATGGGCAGGGATGGACAGGGATGGGCAGGGCAGGCAGGGATGGGCAGGGATGGACAGGGATGGGGCAGGGATGGGCAGGGATGGGCAGGGCAGGCAGGGCAGGCAGGGATGGGCAGGCAGGGCAGGCAGGGATGGCAGTGCTGCCCTGTCCCTGCCCGTGGCTCCAGGCTCCCAATGCCCACGGTACCCCGGTTCCCCCCTCCCAGCTCTGCCCCTGCCCTCTCCCCTGCCCTGCTGGCACCCAGCTCTGTGTGCCCAGTGCCACGGGCAGCAGAAGGTTCTGGCAGCTCCCTGACCGCAGCCCAGCTGAGGAGATCCACAGGCAGGATTTCCTGAGTGATTTGTGTCATTGTTTTAGTTTTCTTGTTTATACAATTTACAAGGGATGACAGATGGCAGTGAAAGCAAACAAATCTCCTTCCCGGGGAAAACAAGTTAATTTCTTAGCTTTTTTTTTTTTTTTATTTTTTTAAAGTTATTTTCTTGAGAGCTGATAGATCCAAAGCAGTAATCCCTCCTTAATCCATCATAATGCCATTTGTTGAAAGTCCTGCTTTCCATGCTAATTGTGTTTCTGGAGTTAAACCTTGACACTTCTCATCAGCCTCATGGCACGGGAGAACAAGGAGCTGGCTCAGGGTTAATCCTCCAGGGCTGGTTCATGTCCTGTGTGCTGCTGCCCCCAGAGCAGGGATCAGCCTGGGCTGGGCACCATCCCAGGGCAGCCTCGGAGGGAATTCCTGCCCAGCTCCTGCCTGCAGAGCTTCCCCAAAGGCTGGAGTGGCCGAGTTTGCCAAAAGGAATAAATGCTTTTAAACCAGGGGTTGTGATGTCCAGGGAAGGGAAGGGAAGGGAAGGGAAGGGAAGGGAAGGGAAGGGAAGGGAAGGGAAGGGAAGGGAAGGGAAGGGAAGGGAAGGGAAGGGAAGGGAAGGGAAGGGAAGGGAAGGGAAGGGAAGGGAAGGGAAGGGAAGGGAAGGGAAGGGAAGGGAAGGGAAGGGAAGGGAAAGGGAAGGGAAGGGAAGGGAAGGGAAGGGAAGGGAAGGGAAGGGAAGGGAAGGGAAGGGAAATGGCATTGAATATCAGCTAAAAGTGGCCTGCTAAAATATGCTTTCCATTGTGTTCCCCATAGAGAAAAAGTCTCTGCCAGGAAGGATTGTGTCAGAGAGCAGGAGGGAGGAGGGAGTGCAGCCCAGATAAACCCAGATCTCTTTGTGCTCAATCAAACCCCGGCTTTGCATCTGCAAATATTCACCTAAGCTCCTCTTCAGCAAAGCAAAGATAAACCCCCCTGCTGTGTAACTGTCCTGCTCCTTGTGAAACGCCCATTTTGTGTCTCAAACTCTGCTTTTCCATCCCTCTCCCGGCAGAGCCCCCGTCTGCTCCCATGGGGGCAGGAGGGGAGCAGCCTCTCCCAGCCTGGCTGGGGCTCATCCCCCGGGGCTGCTGGGTCTGTGCTTGGCCAGGGGAGCCCTGCCCGTGCCCACCTCGGGGGCAGGAGTCCCTCATGGCTTTCCAGAGACCTGTCTGGACTCTTGCACTGCTGGGTGTTCCCCTTTCCTGCGCCCATCCTCTCCTGTCCTTGCTCCCTGCCTGGCACCACCTCAGGGGCTCAGGAAGCAAAGACAGAATGAGGTGAGAGACAGAATTTCCTTCAAACCTGTAAATAAAATGTGACTTGAAGTATTTGTGCAAAAGGAAGACACAGAGTCCTCCTGACAACCCCTTTCAGGTTTAATTACGGGACATGATGGCCATTTCTGTCCATCTGCCTCAAACAGCTCCTGATGAATTCTGCAGCTCTGTGAGGGCTCCCACTGTCACAGACATCTTTTATGGGAAACCCTTTCCTTGGGATTTTTCCTCCTGAGAAGCTGAGAGGCCTCAGGAACAAAATGGAACCAATGGTTATCTGCTGCTGTGGAATGCAACAGGTGCATCTGGGATTGGGCTCATGGGGTTGTTTCTCATTAATGGCCAATCACAGCCCAGCTGGATCAGACAGAGAGCCTAGACACAAGCCTTTGTTATCATTCCTTCCTATTCTATTCTTAGCCAGCCTTCTGATGAATTCCTTTCTTCTACTCTTTTAGTATAGTTTTAATGTAATACATATCATAAAATAATAAATCAGCCTCCTGAAACATGGAGTCAGATCCTCGTCTCTTCCCTCATCCTGGGACCCCTGTGAACACCAACACAACCCAGGGCCATTGCAGCCCCTGCCAGGGGTAAGGAGGGACAATTCCACAAAACAAACCTGGCCCAGAAGGTGTCTGCAAGGTGGGTTTGGGAGGAAAGAGCAGCTCCTGGGGCTGTGCTGTGTCCATCAGGAGCAGCTCCTGGGGCTGTGCAGTGTCCATCAGGAGCAGCTCCTGGGGCTGGGCTGTGTCCAGCAGTGCCCTGGGGCTGCAGTGGGGGCTGCAGGTGCCTGATGAGCAATGATGTGCTGGATTCTGGAATTACCCAAGGTCAGCAGAGTGGATTTCACTGCTGGCTTCACAGAAGCCTCTCATAGCTGGAGAATCTGGCCACCTTCCAGGAAGCTGGGGAAGGGATAACACAGATCAGTGCTTTAAAGCAGCAGACCCAGCTTCTCTCTCGTTCTACAGGAAAACAGAACTGTTGTGGCTCTGAGGCTGGGGGTGGTGCTGCTCCAGGCCTGGTGAGCTCAGAGCAGGCTGGAGCACAGCCACAGCTCTGCTCTGGAGGTGCTCAAAGGATAAGGGTGGCAGCCAAGGGACCCTGTCCCCCAGCACTGGCAGCTGCTGCTGGCCCCTGCCCTGTTCAACAGGGATGGGTCCCAGGACACAGATTGTGGGAATCCATAAAATCAGAGGGGTTGGGAAAGCTGCAAAAGGCCTCAGAGAGAGCAGAACTGGGATTGGAGCTGAGCAGCAGCCATGAGATTGGGCAGCAGAAAAAATATGTAAGTAGAAAAAGACAAATAGAACAATGGTCTGTGTATTAACACTTGTCTGGAATAACTCCCTAAGCTGCAGAAAAGTTTATCCAGTGAGATATTAGGGAGTTTTCAGCTTCATAATGGAGCTGTGTGCATTGTGTTTGAAGGCTCACAAGCAGGTATTGGATTTGAAATAAGCAGGCATTGTTTAACCAAAGGTACCTGTGCTTACAGTGGTTGGATGGAACTACTGTCAATGTGCTTTTGCTTTGTGGGATTGGTCACAAAACTCATCAAGTGAGTTGTGACATTGAGTTCTTGGTCTGCTGCTGGGCTGTGAGCTGCTGGCATCTTCCCATTGCCATAGCCATGGAATGAGGCTGCTGCTGGAAAATCAAACAGCTCCAGGCACCTTCCCAGCAGCCCCATCCTGTTGGGGATTTGTACAGAGACCCCTGGCCAGTGCAACAGAGCAGGATTTTGAGCATGGGACCCCAGCAGTGCCTGGCAGCTCCTCCCAGAGCCTCTGGCAATTTCTGTCAGCCTTCTTTGAAGTGCTGTCTGCTCCTTTTTGATTTATTTTGATTTTTTTCTGGTGCCAGGTGCAGCCCAGCACTGGAGCTGAGGGCAGAGAGCTGGGATGGGGCCCTGGAGCAGATCCTGTGTGTGGGGACAGGAGAGAGGAGAGATACCTCTGCTCCCTGGGCCAGGGACAGCACCAGGGAGGGGCTGGAATCAGGGCAAGGTTCTTCCCCAGAGGGTGCTGGCACTGCCCAGGGAATGGGCACAGCCCCGAGGCTGCCAGAGCTCCAGGGGGGTTTGGGCAGCGCTGCCAGGGATGCCCAGGGTGGGATTGCTGGGGGTCTGGGCAGGGATGGGGCTGGGATGATCCCTGTGGAGCCCAGCTGGGGACACTCTCAGATCCTCCCTGTGACACGGCACCACATCAGCACCTGCTCCCTCCTCCTCCTCAGCCACAAACCTGGCTGCTGCCTTCCAGAGTTTGGCTTTCCTGATCCCCTCAGCAGGAGAGCTGGAGAGAAAGGCAGGTCCATGCAAGGGTTAAGGAGGATGCCACGTCTGGAAGGGCAGATCGGTGCTCTGATGGTGGTGCCCCAGCAAACACAGATTTAAATTCATGGTCCATGGAGCAGCTTAGCAGGACCCTGCTGCACTTTCATGGTAAAGTCCAGAGCATTATTTTTGCAGTTTAAAAGGAGGGACTACAAACAGCTGTGAAAAATCAGAATTCACAGGGGTGTTCAGCTGGTGGCTGTGAAACCCCAGCTCCACTGTAGATAAAATCAGAATTCACAGAGGTGTTCAGCTGACAGCTGTGAATCCCCAGCCCCACTGTAGATAAAATCAGAATTCAGAGGGGTTCAGCTGACAGCTGTGAATCCCCAGCTCCACGTAGATAAAATCAGAATTCAGAGGGGTTCAGCTGACAGCTGTGAATCCCCAGCCCCACTGTAGATAAAATCAGAATTCAGAGGGGTTCAGCTGACAGCTGTGAATCCCCAGCTCCACGTAGATAAAATCAGAATTCAGAGGGGTTCAGCTGACAGCTGTGAATCCCCAGCTCCACTGCAGATAAAATCAGAATTCAGAGGGGTTCAGCTGACAGCTGTGAATCCCCAGCCCCACATAGATAAAATCAGAATTCAGAGGTGCTCAGCTGACAGCTGTGAATCCCCAGCTCCACTGCAGATAAAATCAGAATTCAGAGGTGCTCAGCTGACAGCTGTGAATCCCCAGCTCCACTGCAGATAAAATCAGAATTCAGAGGTGCTCAGCTGACAGCCCCAGCTCCACTGCAGATGAGATCAGAGCTGTGCTCACAAGATCCACAGCCAGGCTGGGTGCTGCTCTGCCTCCCCCAGTGCCCAGCCCTCAGACACTGCCTGTGCCCTGCTCTCAGTGTTGGTGTCTCAGGGGCTCTTTCTTCTCCATGGGTAAAACTGCTGTGACATCTGAAAAAGAGTCCAGTTGCAATCTGTCAAAGTCTGTCAAAGTCTGTCAAAGAAGTTGCAATCTGTATTTTCAGAAGATTTAAAAATAAATATGTGATGATGGACTCATGGTTTGGGTTGGGAGGGACCTTAGAGCCCATCCCATCCCATCCCATCCCACCCCATTGATCTCATCCCATGGATCCCATCCCATTATCCCATTATACCATTATTCCATTATCCCATTATCCCATCCCATCCCACCCCACCCCATCGATCTCATCCCATGTATCCCATCCCATCTATCCCATCAATCCCATCAATCCCATTCCATCCCATCCCATCCCATGTATCCCATCCCATCATCCCATCCCATCCCATTATCCCATCCCATTATCCCATCCCATCCCATAAATCCCATAAATCCCATAAATCCCATCCCATCCTATCCCATCCTATCCCATCCCATAAATCCCATCCCATCCCATCCCATTATCCCATCCCATCCCATCAATCCCATCAATCCCATCAATCCCATCCCATCAATCCCATCAATCCCATCCCATCAATCCCATCAATCCCATCAATCCCATCAATCCCATCCCATCAATCCCATAAATCCCATCCCAGGCTGCTCCCAGCCCACCCAGCCTGGCCTGGACCATTCCCATCTCCAGGAGAAGAGGCCCTGGGAATTAAGAGGATTTTGTCCTGAGTAACCAAACCCTGTCTGTCCCAGTTCAATTTGCAGCACAAGACTGACATTTCCCAATGGCACAGGGCCTTGCACTGGCACAGTGAGTTCTCCTCTCTTTGCCTTTCATCTCTGAGCTCTGGCAATAAAAACGAGCCCCAGGCCAGGGCTCCCACTGCCCTGGTGAGCTCCAGCCCTGGGAGCAGGCTGCAGCTCATCTCAGGGAAAGCCCCAGCAGCTGGGAGCTGCTTGGAGCGGATGCTTCCAGCTCCAGGTTCTTCTTGAAAACACAAAATAATGGGTTGATCATAACTGAGACATTTTACCTCATTTCTACAAATCGTTTTTTTATAAGCAACCACTCCAGGAAATTCAGTGCATATATTTTACAAAAATAGCATGAGACACAGGGTTTCTAGAAATTCTCCTGTCCAAGAAAGGATAAATTTCTCTATTTTTACTGAGACAGGAGATCAAACCTCTCCTTTTGACACAAGAGATGCCAAGAGAAGCCATCCATGGTTTCTTTCAATTTTTCACACCCATTTCCTAGCAAAGGTGACTCAGCTCTTCATTGCTTCAGTGTTTTCAGAGAACACTCTGCAAACTCTCTCCTGGTCTCTCCTTTTGCCTCCATTGATTTTCCATTATTCGCTTCATTCATTGCTATCTGAGGTCAGTCATGAGATTTGCTTAAAAATTTATGTCACCCCACAGCTTTTGCTTCATTCTGGTTTGTGTCCAGTTCCATCTGCATTGTTGGAAGTGTTTCCTTTCTTTTTTTCTGTTACTTTTGGGTTAAGGTTTTTTTAATATTGCCTTTTTTTTATGTGTCTTCATTTACATCTCTGTCATTATTTTTCTTTGTTGTTTTTGTTGGGTTTTTTTCTTTTTTTTTTTTTCCAGGACAGAGGTGCCAGGACAGGGGTGCCAGGGCAGTGCTGGGAGCTGGGCAGGGCAGCTGGCTCTGGGCACAGCTCTGGGCACCCCTGCTGTCAGTAACGGGAGCTCAAACCCTGCCGTCACTTATTGGGATGTTGGGGGTACAAGAGAGATGATGGACTGGACCTGGTTAACAAATGATATTTGACAACAGGATGCCTTGGCAAAAGCAAAGGGAACTTTGAAAATTAGACCTGGATTGCAAGAAGATTAAATCAAACGGGTTTACTGGAAAAAGAAAATCCCATTAAACTCTGCAAGCCTGAGATGTTGTTATTTGCATAAGTTTGTGTTTGTGAGTTTAACCCAATCACTGCAGTACACATTACTAGTCTGCCCGAAATAGAAGTGTTTGTACCCCAATAAAATGGGATCTGCTCACCCAGTGAGTGTCCCCATCTCTCCACCACTGACACCCCTAAACTCAGCAAGCCAGAGATGTTGTTATTGCATGTCTGTGTATGTGACTAACCCAATCATTGCAGAACACATTCCCAGTGCCCTGCAATAGGACATAAGCGTTTGTACCCCAGTAAAATGGGATCTGCTCACCCAGTCCATGTCCCCATCTCTGCCTCCCTGCCAATCCCTCACCCCCAGCAGTGCTGGGGCTGCTGCTGGAGCTGGGCTGGGTTTGTGCTCCTGCTCCTGCAGCTGCTGGTGGGTTTGGGATGAATCACCTCGTTCAGCAGGCCCAGAATAGCTCTGCAGCGATTAAACTCGGGCTGAACCTGGCTCCTTCCCTATGCCCGTGGCAAGCTGAGCCACGGATGCCACACAGATCTGCATCCATGAGTTATTTTCATGTAAGGAAGAAAATAGAACCTTTGGGGTGGTTGCTATGCACGTGTGTTTGGAGACAGCAGCAGCTGACGTCGCTGAATGATGCCAAAATAATGCAGGGAGGAGGGGCAGGAGCCAATTAACATTATTTAATGCCAGCTCCCAATTAACAGCACAATGGCTGCTGCTGACAGTGGGCACCTGGGGCACCTCTGGCACCTGGGGCACCTGGGACACCTCTGGCACCTGGGGCCCCTCTATCATCTGCTTCACTTCTGGCACCTGGGGCACCTCTGGCACCTGGAGCACCTGGACCATGGGCTCACTGCTGCAGGGTGGCACAGGGTGGCACAGGGTGGCACAGGGTGCTCATGGCCATGGCTCACTGCTGCAAGGTGGTGCAGGGTGGCACAGCCCACATGGGCACATGGCCTTGGGCAGGGTGGCACAGGGTGGCACAGCCCAGGGTGTCCGTGGCTCACAGCTGCAGGGTGGCACAGGGTGGCACAGGGTGGCACAGCCCAGGGTGTCCATGGCTCACTGCTGCAGGGTGGCACAGGGTGGCACAGGGTGGCACAGCCCAGGGTGTCCATGGCTCACAGCTGCAGGGTGGCACAGGGTGGCACAGCCCCCATGGGCACATGGCCTTGGGCAGGGTGGCACAGGGTGGCACAGCCCAGGGTGTCCGTGGCTCACAGCTGCAGGGTGGCACAGGGTGGCACAGCCCAGGGTGTCCATGGCTCACAGCTGCAGGGTGGCACAGGGTGGCACAGGGTGGCACAGTCCAGGGTGTCCATGGCTCACTGCTGCAGGGTGGCACAGGGTGGCGCAGCCCCCATGGGCACATGGCCATGGGCTCCCCGGGCCTTCAGGAGCAGAGCAGTAGAAGCAGAGCCCTCTGCTCCACGCTCCCACTGAGCTCTGAGCCCTTCAGTGCTTCCCTGGGCTGGCAGCTGCTCCAGCTGGCATTTCACCTGCACTTGGCTGAAATGTCAAGGAGCCATTCACCTGTGGGTGGTGTGAGGGCTGGCAAAGAGCTCTGAGAGCTCTGCCAAACTCTTCCTGATTATTTCAGGGAGCAGTGATTTAGAACACCCAAGAAAAAGGGAAAAGATGAGATTTTATGAAAAAATAAAACATGCAGGATGGAGGATCCTTGTGGATACAATCAGGGTCTGATTCTGAAGAAAACTCGAGTGGTTTTGCAGTTGGGTAGAGGATTGTAGCCTGGAATAGCAGCCAGGCTTCTGTCCTGGCCCTGCCAAGCTGTGCATCCTCACCTGGGCAGGCTCAGGTGGGCAATAATCACTTCAGAAGCACTGACAAACACCTCAGCCCCTGCCAGCAGCCTCTGCCAAAGCTGGAAAGGGGAACTGAGCCTGCACTGAGTCTGCCTGGGGCAATGGCCCTGGGAGACAGAGGGGGCTCCGGGGGCTTCAATCCACCCTCAGTGTGGGGCCTCTGCTCTGGAGCCAGGCTGGAGAGCTGGGAATGTTCACCTGGAAAAGGGAAGGATCCAGGGAGAGCTCAGAGCCCCTGGCAGGGCCTGAAGGGGCTCCAGGAGAGCTGGAGAGGGACTGGGGACAAGGCATGGAGGGACAGGAGCCAGGGAATGGCTCCCAGTGCCAGAGGGCAGGGATGGGTGGGAGATTGGGAATTGGGAATTCCTGGCTGGGCTGGGATTGCCAGAGCAGCTGTGGCTGCCCCTGGATCCCTGGCAGTGCCCAAGGCCAGGCTGGACACTGGGGCACCCTGGGACAGTGGGAGGTGTCTCAGGGGGTGGAACTGGTGGGATTTCAATGTTGCTTCCAACCCAACCGTTCTGGGGCTCTGGGATGCTGTATCAGCACTGGACAGCTCCTGGAAGGAGGCTGAGCTGCGGCTCCGTGAGGTGGCACCCAAAGCTCGGCTCGTTCCCACCTCCCCTGCCCCACCAGCACCCGGTGGGTGCCTCCAGCAGTAATTCCACCCTCCAGCACCTCTGTGCCTTCACTCAGGATGAGTTTTGCCAGTGACTCTCGGCCCCTGATAGAAGGGGATGCTCTTGTTCAGAGATCTCTATCAGTAGCTGCATAAACTCTGCTTTGCCCTAAAATCAGATTGGTTTCTTGGCCTGAACAGTTCAGTGCAGCAGCAGCTCCCCCAGCAAAGTGCAGACACTGCAGAACAGGGCCTGGATTTCATGGCTGCTCCGTGGCCTCTGACACCTCCCTCCCAGCACCACGTTTCAATCCCTCCTGCCACGTCCCCTGCTCCTCTGGCTCTGTGTCACAGGGGAAATACTTGGTGGCTGTTTCCAGTTTTTGCATTTGCTCTGGGCTTTGCCCCACGGGCTGGGTCAGGCTCTGCCAGGTGCCCGTGTGCCCCCGAGGGGCTGCAGGGGAGGCCAAGAGCAGCACCCAGGGCTGGCAGTGCCACCCTCCTGGGCACACAGGGGGGGCAGCTCACAGGCAAGGACAGAGTCGAGGGATCTCCCCTTTCCAGAGCCTGAAGGGGCTCCAGGAGAGCCTGGACAGAGACTCTGGACAAGGGTCTGGAGCTGGGCTAGTGGAAGGTGTCCCTGCCCATGAGATGAACTGAAGGGCCCTTCCAATCCAAACCCTTCTGGGATTCTCTGGTTTGGCAGGGTGAGAAAAACCTGGCACCCATTGGAGGAGGAGCTGGTGGTTGACAAGAATATCCTGGCAGAGGAAGGAGGCCTTGAGGAAAGAAGAAGCTGAGGTGATTTGTCCTACCTGCTTAGCACAGCAGGTGCTGTGTGTATGCTTGCAGGGCATGAGGAGAGAGGGCAGCACAGGGCACACCAAGGCACACCTGGGCACAGCCAGGGCACACCTGGGTACAGCCAGGGCACACCCAGGGCACAGCCAGGGCACACCCAGGGCACACCTGGGTACAGCCAGGGCACACCCAGGGCACAGCCAGGGCACACCTGGGCACAGCCAGGGCACACCTGGGTACAGCCAGGGCACACCTGGGTACAGCCAGGGCACAGCCAGGGCACACCTGGGCACACCTGGGCACAGCCAGGGCACACCTGGGTACAGCCAGGGCACACCAATGGTACAGCCAGGGCACAGCCAGGGCACACCTGGGCACACCTGGGCACAGCCAGGGCACACCTGGGTACAGCCAGGGCACACCAATGGTACAGCCAGGGCACAGCCAGGGCGCACTCAGGGCACACTGAGGGCACGCCCAGGGAACACCTGGACACAGCCAGGGCATGCTCAGGGCACAGCCAGGGCACAGCCAGGGAACACCCAGGCACACCCAAGGGCACACCAAGGTGTGCCCTGGCTGCACCCAGGTGTGCCCTGGCTGTGCCCTGGCTGCGCTCTGTCTGTGCCCCAGGGGTGCTACAAGGCCAGGGTGGGTGCCAGGAGCCCCAGCACAGCCCCAGCACAGCCCCAGGGCCCAGCTCTGTCCCTGTCTGTGCCCCAGGGGTGCTGCAGGGCCAGGGTGGGTGCCAGGAGCCCCAGCACAGCCCCAGGGCTCAGCTCTGTCCCTTTCTGTGCCCCAGGGGTGCTGCAGGGCCAGGGTGGGTGCCAGGAGCCCCAGCACAGCCCCAGGGCAGCCCCAGGGCCCAGCTCTGTCCCTGTCTGTGCCCCAGGGGTGCTGCAGGGCCAGGGTGGGTGCCAGGAGCCCCAGCACAGCCCCAGGGCTCAGCTCTGTCCCTGTCCAGGCGCTCACACCCCTGAATTCACTGCTGCTCTGCTCAGAGCAGACCCAAGTCAGCACTTTCTCCACCACACTGCACGGTAATTTTCCTTATCCTGCCTATATTTAACTTTCCCCCTTGGACTAGAATGTGGTTACAAAAAATTTCTGTCAGCTGGAAAGAAGGAACAATGCCTGGCTCAGCGCCTGTGCTCAGCAGTGAAGAGTCTGCAATTACAGACTAAAAAACACAACAACACAAAAAAAAGACCCAAAACACCAGTAACAAAAACAAAGCAAAAATATTTTTCCAATTTCTCTGACAGTCTTCCTTGCAGTTGTTTTTTTCTGACAAGGATCAGCAATATAAGAGGGAAAGAGAGTTCGGAGTAGAGAGCAATAAAAGGAAAATATAGAAAATCAAAATCCTGAGGTCTATTTTGCCTGCCAGAACATCCACTGTCACCATATGATTGCAGAGAGGCAGCATCCCAGTGTTCTGAAGGAGGCTGGCTCTCACGGGGGGTGTCAAACCACCCCTCCCTCTCCAGTCCCTGTGCCAGACCGGCTGTGTGAGCGCCCTAAGCCTAACCCTAAGCCTAACCCTAACCCAACCCAAGGCTCCCACCAGCCTGGGTGCCAGCAGCAGTGCCACAGGGGTTTAGCAGGGTCTGATGGTGAGGAACACTCCATTGTTTACTGGGTTTTTGTTCCCTTCTGAGTTTCTCACCCACATCTCTGGTGTTTCAGACCAAACCCTTGCCCAGTGCTGCACTGGGTTTAGCCTCCCCTCTCAGAATCTGGCTGGATTGATTATTTATGTTTGGTAAAGGGAGGTTTAGATGCCATGAAATATTCATGCAGAGGGAAGCAGGAGCTGTTTAATGAGGCCCAGCTGGGGAGCCCAGGTCCCTCTGCAGGGAGGGAGGGCGGGCTGGGCTCGGTGAGCTCTGGCTTGAGCCCTGTTAGCCAAAACCCACCAGCCTGATTGAACCAAGGGTGAAAGGGGAGCTCAACAGGACCGAGGGAGGGGATTCCTGTTGGGGAAGATGATTGCTGCTTTGATAAAAGAGGAGTGAAAAGAGCACGTCTGCAATGTAACAAAGCTTGTGACTCTAGAACTGGCCACTGGACATGGACACCAAAGTTTATTTGTGACAACTAGCTATCTTTCTATGGTCACGACTGCTTTCTTCTCCTTCATGGTCTGATTCTTCTTCAGTTTAATAAAGAAGGAAATGAGCCAACATTAAATAGCTTTCTGAAAGGTTCTGAAAGCAGACACCACTTGCATGCAGTTAGTCTGTGCCTAAGATGTGACTTACAGACCTCATTGTACATCCTGTAGTTGTGTCATCATGTGTTGTGAGAACTAAGATAAGAGAATCAGTGCAGACCATCATGTCAAACAGCCCCAGCTTTCCAAACTGAAGAAGAAAGATAGAAAGATAGCTAGTTGTCACAAGTAAACTTTGGTGTCCATGTCCAGTGGCCAGTTCTAGAGTCACAAGCTTTGTTATATTGCAAAGGTCCTCTTTTCACTCCTCTTTTCTCAAAGCAGCAATCATCTTCCCCAGCAATTCCCAGCTGGATGGGCCATGCAATGGATTCCCAGCTGGATGGACATACAATGGATTCCCAGCTGGCTGGGCCATGCAGTGGATTCCCAGCTGGATGGGCCATGGAATGGATTCACAGCTGGATGGGCATGCAATGGATTCCCAGCTGGATGGGCCATGCAGTGGATTCCCAGCTGGATGGACATGCAATGGATTCCCAGCTGGATGGGCCATGCAGTGGATTCCCAGCTGGATGGACATGCAATGGATTCCCAGCTGGATGGGCCATGGAATGGATTCCCAGCTGGATGGGCCATGGAATGGATTCCCCCCTGGCTGGGCCATGCAATGGATTCCCAGCTGGATGGGCCATGGAATGGATTCACAGCTGGATGGGCATGCAATGGATTCCCAGCTGGATGGACATGCAATGGATTCCCAGCTGGCTGGGCCATGCAGTGGATTCCCAGCTGGATGGGCCATGGAATGGATTCCCCCCTGGCTGGGCCATGCAGTGGATTCCCAGCTGGATGGACATGCAATGGATTCCCAGCTGCATGGACATGCAATGGATTCCCCTGGCTGCTCCACGCAGGCACAGCAGCTCACCAGAAGCACACTGGTCCCAGCTGAGGCTGCAGCCTGATCCCCACCCAGCACAGGGCCTGGCCAGTTGAGCTCCTGACATCTGTGAGCTCCTCACATCTGTGACCTCCTCACATCTGTGACCTCCTGACATCTTCACTCCTGTGAAACCAACCCCGAGGCCATGAGGCCAGAGCCTGCCAAAGGGAAAAGAGAGCACTTTAGTAATGTGCTTTTACTTAGCAAGGCACTGCTCCAGTTAGAAATTCCATGACTGGGTGAGCAGGTCCTTTAATTACAAAAAACAATACCCATAATGAAGACACAAATTATTTTAGGTACCATTGTGCTGAGGATCCAGAGCAAACCAGCAGCTGGAGAGAGGGCAGAACAATCTCAGATTATCCCATGCCCAGCTCTGCTCAGCAATCAGAGCAGAACTGGACAGAGCCATGAAACCAAAGTGTGCTGGGCTCTGCCAAGGAGAGGTGGCACAGCCCCTTCTCCTGGGAATGTTGTTGAGATGAGGATTAGTGGGATTCCTAGGAGGGATGGGCTTGTAAATTGGTCAAAGAAGCTGAGGTTCATGGTCAGGTTCAGGGGGTAGCGCTTGGAGCAATGGGTGGAGTGCTGGAGGGGGGATTTATTGATACAAATGACAGAAGTTTGGGTTGGATAACTAAAGAGAAAGTGAGTCAGGCACTGCTCAGGATCAGAGCGTTGGCAGTGATGGCACAGCCAGGCACTGGAGGAGCGCTGGCCAGCAGCTCTGCTGCTCCTGAAGCCATCTGAAAACCCTGGGGTGGGTGGCCCTGCTGTCCATCCCTGCCCCAGGGGTCTCCATGTTCCCCAAATTGTGTCCATCACGACTGTGGCACCATGGCAGAGGGGGTCAGGACACTTGGTCCCACGGGTTCCTTTGGCCTCAGAGCCTTTGCGCCATGGCAGATGCTGCAGGTGCATCCTCCAGGCCATGCAGGCACGCTGCCCGCCCTGTGCCAGCCCTTGGCACCACGGGCTGCCTTCCCCAGGCCAGCAAAGGGAACAAAAGGCCTTCAACGCCCAGCCCTTGGCTCTTCAGGGCAGCTTCAGGAAGAATTTCCCCATGGAAAGGGGGCTCAGGCCTTGGAACTGCCCAGGGAGGGTTGCAGTGCCCGTCCCTGGAGGCGGCACCTGGAGGTGGCACTGAGAGCTCTGGGATCCTGGGGTTCTGGGATTCCTCCTGGCCTTCAGCAGGACCACGGGCTGTGCCCAGGGCCATCCTGGGGCAGAACTGCTCCTCAGGGACAGACAGGTGTCCCTCAGGGACACACAGATGTCCCACAGGCCCATCCTGGGGCAGAGCTGTCCCTCAGGGCTGCCCTGGCCCAGCCCAGTGAAACTCCTGCACTGACACTGGGGGCACTCAGGTTCTTCCATCCTGCACAGGTTTTGTGCATGAAGCTGAGTTAGATCCCCACTCCAAGTTCTGTTATTAATTATAGCTGCAGCTCGGATCCCACTCATTAGCTGGATGAGCAATAACAGGCATGAGCCTCTATCTGTTGATAATATTCTCCAATGGGTCGGGGATGTGTCATTTGACACTGATAAACTAGGCAATATTATGAGCTGAATGTCTGAAATGCTACACAGATGGGGAATATATTAATTTAAGAAAATGTTATTAAGTGTTTAAGGAGTGTAATTATGAGCAGCCTTCTCGTTTGACACCTGTGTGCAGTCTTTCCTTGAGAGATAAAGACAGAGCAATGAGAACTGGAAACCAGCCTTCAAATCTTTCTGTTTTTTCCTCTTTTTAACTTCCTGCCAAATTAATTACTTTCAAGACACAACCAATATTGCAAAGAAGTTTTGACTGAAAACAATACCAGAGTGCAGCCCACAGAAATGTTCTTTTTACAACATTTATTTGTCAATACAAGACAATTTCTGAGGAACCCCAGCTCTGCAGCACGACAGGGACAAGTTGCCCACGAGATGGTGGCACAGCCAGCCAGCAGCCCGGGGCTGTGCCAGGGCACCCTGCCAGCCCTGGTCAGCTGCAGAACACACTGGAACTGCTGGGACAGCAGGGAAAATTAATCTTACCACAGTGGAGACAGTTCAGAGTTAGGTGTTGAATTCCAAATGGGAGAAGAAAAGGCTCCAGGGAGAGCCCAGAGACCCTTCCAGTGCCTAAAGGGGCTCCAGGAGAGATGGAGCCTTTGGAAGAGGGCCTAGAGGGACAGGAGCCAGGGAATGGCTCCCAGTGCCAGAGGGCAGGGATGGGTGGGAGATTGGGAATTAGGAGTTGTTCCCTGGGAGGGTGGGCAGACCCTGGCACAAGTGCCCAGAGCAGCTGGGGCTGCCCTGGATCCCTGGCAGTGCCCAAGGCCAGGTTGGACACTGGAGCAGCCTGGGACAGTGGGAGGTGTCCCTGCCATGGAAGGGGTGGGATGGGATGGGATGGGATGGGATGGGATGGGATGGGATGGGATGGGATGGGATGGGATGGGATGGGATGGGATGGGATGGGATGGGATGGGATGGGATGGGATGAAGGCCCCTAAAACCCAGACTATTTTGTGATTCCTGAAGTTCCTCACTGGATGGAGTGGGACAGGCATTCCCTGAGACTGCTGTCACAATGGAAAATGAGTGTGGGATGGATCTGTCGTGGTGCCAGTGCCTGGATGGGCAGGGTGGGGTGCCTTGCACAGTCTGAAGGCTGGTACTGTGCCAGCAACGTGCCTGGGCAGTGCCCAGGGCACCTCCCATGTCTCTCCTGAAGGAAGCAGCTGCCTTGCACCGTCCCTGCTCCTCCTGGGGCTCCCACAGCACAGAACCAGCTGTGGGAAGAGCTGGAGCACTCACTGCAGACACCCAGTGCCCTCTCTGAAAACGAATCAACAAAGGTACCTGCAGCACTGCCCCATCTCCTCAGCCCCAAAACGATGGTTTGGCAGTGCTGAAGGTGCAGTGGCTGCCTGGCACGGCAGGATCCACACACAGGCACACGTGGGCCCTGAGGAGCTGCTGTGAGGCTGCACTGGGGTCTGCCCAGGGCTGCTGCTGTGCAGCAGAGTGAGAGTGCTGCAGGGACCTGGGCTGGGATGGAGGAACCCCAAAATGCACTCCAGGAGAGCTGCAGCAGAGTGAGCCTGCAGCAGGGATGGAGGAACCCCAAAACGCATTCCAGGAGAGCTGCTGGATGCTGGATGCTGAGCTCTCACTGCTGGGATGTCAGCATCCATTAAGCTAAAATGGGATCCTGGCCCTGCCGGGCTCCTGAGGAGCTCGAGAGCAGATTCATGTTCACAGCAAAGTCTTCTGTAAACAGGAAAAGCATTTTGTGGGAACTGGCAGGCAGGACATGTTCCCTGTAATGCTGCTGCACAAATCCGTGGAGGAATTTCATCTGGAATAATGTATGAATGTGCACAGAGGGGAAAAATCATAGGGAAACTGATGACAGCTGGGTAAAAAATGACAGGAGTGTGGATGGAGTGTTTTACAAGGGGTAGGAAAAAGTTTCTGCCTTGTTCAGCACAGAAGAAGTGGCTGACTTGGGGATGTGACTGACAGCTGTGAAGACACCAGGAGCAGTGACGAGCAGGAGGACAGAGCTGCTGGAACAAGGAGGGCAGCTGGGAGGAAAACCCCAAAGAGCCACGGGCAGTGTCCCAGGGTGACATTGTGGTGCTGTATCCTCATTCCTGTGCTCTGTCCATGCTGGATATCATGTTCTGTGCCTCCCAGACTGGCTCCGCAGAGCCAATGTTTTGTTTTGGTTTTGCTCTCAGCCGCTCCCCCACGGCTGGCGGGACACACAGACAGGGCAGTGCCTGGTGCTGCTTTTGCTTTTTGCTTGGCTTTTCCCTTTGCTCTTGCTTCGGCTTTGCTCCTGCTTTGCTCTTGCTCTTGTTTCTGCCCATTAGTTAGTTTAGCTAAGCAGCCCAAATTTTCCCTGGACTGTTTCTCCTTTCCCTTTTTTGGGCCTACTCGAGCCTGCTCCGGGCTGGGGCCTGGGAAACACCGAGAGTTTGCACCTTGTGGCTGCAGCAGCTGCCCCAGCACAGGAGGGACTGAGAACAGAGCGAGCACCCCCAGAGAGACTTTCTGAATTTGTCATCATTCCAGAGCGGTGACAGAGCGGTGTCACCTGGTATTGTTCATTCTGTGTGCTGGGGGTGCTGTGCCTGGTACATAAACAGGTTCTTTCCACTTCTCTCCAAGGAATCCTTCCTGAAGTGATTGTGGGGAGGGGCAGTGTGGGTTTGCTTTCTGGAGGGGCTCCCTTTGGGAGGTTTTCTCCCAAATTTGCCCTAAACCAGGACAGGCAGCTGGGAGGGAACACCCCAAAGAGCCACGGGCAGAGGGTGCTACTGCAGCTCCTTAGACACTCGGTGTTTGCACCCTCACCATGCCATGTTCTGCTGGCAGGACCAGGGCTGCTTCACCTGAGGATGCACCCATGGTTCTCTGCCCAAACTCTTTCATTTATGAGAATCTAGGCTAAAATGGGTAGATTTTTGCAATCTGTTTATAGCTTTCCACAGAAAAATCCTACCCTTAGCACATTCGTTTTCAGTGCAATGTTCTCTTCCATGTTAAGATTCATAAATATCAGTGTAACTTTCATAATGGAGCCTGTTGCCATCGTTAAAAATAAACTGTGAGTTTAAAAACAGAAAATAAATGTATATATTTAATAGCACCAAATTATCACTATAAATGTCCCTTATCACATTATTATCTCTTTTGGAGCCCTGTGTTTCCCTGCTCTGTTTCCTCAGCAGCGGGGGGAGGCACGGTGTGTCCCTGCTGAGGTGAGCTGAGGCTCTGCCCTGCACATCCTTGCTGCAAGAGCCTCCAGTGTCCCTGGAATCCTCCTGCTGTGAAGGACACAGACCTTCAGCACTCGGTTGTCATTTGGTTGATTTTACACAGGAGGATCTCCCTGTGTTTGACAAACACCAACCCCCAGGTTCTCCTCCAGCGGGCAATTCCATTTACAGCACATCCAAAACCAGGGGAAATGGAGTTCAGGATTTCATTCCACTGTAACAGCTAAAATGTGAAATATATTCAGTTTGTTTACAGGCTTGAATTTGCAGTCAAGGATGCTGAGCCCTGTCGTTCTTTCCTTGTCCTTGGTGAATAATGATGGGCAAGTGGAGGGGGCACAAGGACATTTTAACCCTGGATTTTACAGCAGCTAGTGTTCAAACCAGGGGCTTCTTCTCTTCTTTCCTCCTTATTTGTGTTTCAAACCCATCCTCCACAAAACAAACCACAAAAGAGTCAACATTTCAGCCTTTCCCTCTCCCAGGTGTTAATGGAAAGCAGAAACACTTGGGATGTGCATTTCAATTGGAACAAGCGACACGATTTTTGTCAAGCTACTTCGTGTCAAGCACATAAATAAACATGTGCATAGGGAAAAGGTTCAATATTTCAACACTGTTTTCTTTTTGCAATCTTCAAGATGCGAGTCCAAAACATTTCTGTCAGGAAATTTGGGTGGGAGGATATTGGAAGGATGAAAAATGTGCATTTTCTGAAAAATGCGTCACAGTCAAAATCGCAGTGTTTCAACAAAACTGTTGTGTCACCCAGCAGCCCTCAGCTCCTTTGGGACCTGGGGAAGGCAATGCAAAGCAGAATCACTCCCAAAGTCGCTCCTGCCCACAGTGCCACAGCAGCCCCTGCCCAGCACGGATCTTTGGCCAGCGGTGGCTGCAGCTGGGAGCACTCACAGGGTGCAGAACCAGCAGCACCAGGAGCAGCCAAACAGCCCAAAGCCAGGCTGTGACAGCAGCCCCACAGGGGCTTTAGGAGCTGCTCTGCTCACGTCCTGCTCACTCTCTGCAGAGCAATTCTTCACACAGACAGTCCCGGGGCCGGGCCGGCCGCTGCTCGTCCGCATCGATTTGTGTTCCCTCTCGAGGAACTGGGAGCTGAAATACCAATTCAAGCTGAATAAAACATGAAAAAGAAAATCTTTAAAAACTGCCACTGAAGCATGGGAATTTCTTTCCTTGCTGAATTATGCTGGCAGAGTAGCGAGAGGACCGCGCTGGCTCCCAGCTTGCCCACGCTCGGAGTCGCCCCGTGGGCAAACCCGCGGTGCCCGGCACTCACCAGGGCATGGGGCGAGAGGGAGGGACACGGGCAGCACTGCTGGCTGCCCGGGCTGCCCACTGACCCCTTCCTGCCAGCCTGCACTGCCCAGGGCCCAGCAGGGCTCCCCAGGGCTTTACAGGGTACCCCAACACGGGTGGGCACAGTGGATGCTGCCAGGGTCCCTCTGCACCTGACACCTGCAGGGTCCCTCTGCAGCCCAGCCCACCAGGGCACTGCCAGGGTCCCTCTGCAGCCCAGCCCACCAGGGCACTGCCAGGGGCCCCAGGGCACTGCCATCAGGGCACTGCCAGGGTCCCTCTGCAGCCCAGCCCTCCAGGGCACTGCCAGGGGCCCCAGGGCACTGCCATCAGGTCCCTCTGCAGCCCAGCCCGCCAGGACAGGGTGTGGGCTGCCCGACACACTCCTGCACACCCAGAATTTCTCATCTCACCGTGAGCAGCTGCTGGGCTGCACCACAAATTCTTGTCAGGACTGGGCAGAGCCACAAGCTCCCCCTGAGCCTCCTTTTCCCCAGGCTGAGCCCCTGCCCAGCTCCCTCAGCCGCTCCTCCCGTGCTCTCCTCTGCACAGCCTCCCTGGGCACCTCTCACACCCTCCAGAGCCTCCTGGGTGTGCTCTGGAGCAGCCCGAGCAGGGGTGAGGGGCTGGGCAGCCCCCAGAGCAGGCAGCACACAGTGTACACAAGGAGACAGAGCTAAAGGCAACAGCACTGAAATAAATGGCAGGCACAATTGCTCTACTTTATTAGATGCTGACAAGAGAACATAAATCCCTATCTGCAAAAATCGGTTATGTGCATTTGGACAACTGAATAAGGAGGTCTGAAATATTGTTCTATTTACTTTCACGGCACAGAACCAAGACACTCTTTGTTGCCTCATAAAATGCAGCACAGTGAAGTTAATACCTCTTTGCCAGCAGCTTTCTGCTCCCTCCAGCCAGGGACAGCCTCTGTTTGTGAGACGGCTCCATCAGCACGGAACCCGCGAGGACCTCGGGTTTATGGATGCCTTCCCTTGATCCAGGGCTGAAATAAATGCAGATGATGTGTCTCAGGCACAGGGCTGCCCCACAGCAGGCACACCAGGGGCACAGCAGCCACCTCCCATCACTGCCCTGCTCTGCTCCTGCTCCTGCCCCAGGGCAGCACCGGGGGCTGCTGGAAAACGGAGGGGCTGGGGGCTGGACACTCCTGGGTGGGCACGGGGCAGAGGAGGCGCCATCCACAGGGGCTCAGGAGGGACAGGGTCCACTCACATTTGTGGTTGTTCAGCCTGGAGCAAAGGAGGCTCAGGGGCCCTTGTGGCTCTGCACAGCTCCTGCCAGGAGGGCACAGCCGGGGGGGTCGGGCTCTGCTCCAGGGAACAGGGACAGGAGCAGAGGGAACGGCCTCAGGCTGGGCCAGGGCAGCTCAGGGTGGGCACAGCAGGAATTTCCCCATGCAAAGGGGGCTCAGGCCTTGGTACTGCCCAGGGAGGGTTGCAGTGCCCATCCCTGCAGGGATTTAAAGCCCTGTGGATGTGGCACTTGGGGACATGGTCAGTGTGGCCTTGGCAGGGCTGGGGAAAGGTTGGAGTCGATCTCAGAGGGCTTTTCCAGCCTAAAGGATTTCGTGATTCCATGGTGGGGTACCTGCCAGCTGTGCCCAAGGACCCAGGGAAGAAATGCCCAAGCACAGCATGGCTTGGATTCATTGAACCCATAGCAGCAGGAATTTCCCCATGGAAAGGGGGCTCAGGAACTGCCCAGGGAGGGTTGCAGTGCCCATCCCTGCAGGTGTCCCCTGGAGGTGGCACTGAGAGCTCTGGGCTGGGGACAAGGTGGGCATTGGGCACAGCGGGGGCTCCATGGGCTGGGAGGGCTTTGCCAGCCTCAGGGATTCAGTGATTCTGTGGTTTTTGCCCTCCTGCACTGCTGGCCATTGCACCTTCACTGCAGCACAGGATAAGTGGCTGAGGCTGCAGTGCTGTGTGCTCTGGATTTTGTCCTGCCTGTCTTTGTTTTTCAACCCAGTTATTCAACACAGTTATTTTTGGGAAGCCCTTGGGACAGATTCAGGCTGCAAATTCAACAGTAGAGTCACACAAACGTGTCCCACTTGTCTCAGCCAGGAGCCAGTGCCAAGGAGCACTCGCGTGTAACTCAGAATCAATGATTTATTCAGCATAAGTGATTTATTTTATTCTGCTCCTTTAATAGCCAAAAGCAAAACTTTCTGTCTTCAGAGGTACTCATCTGAGCGGTGGGGTTGGTTTTTTTCAAATACAAATAATCCCAAAGTGTTGCTTGATGACAACAGACAGGACACGCTGGGTAACGCTCCCTTCGTTCCACAGCGGGGCAGGCAATCAAAGGTGCCCAAATTTGTTTTCCAGGAGCTTCGTGCGAGGCAATATTCACTCACATTTCCTTGGTGTGCAAGCATTAAATAGCAGGCACTTGGCAAATTAAAATATTTATGAAGATCCAGCTCTGAAATGGAAAGCAGGTATGTCTTTTTGCTGTGCCTTCAGGAAAAAACTCAAGCTGCTCCAGACGTTGTGTGAGGAGTTGAGCTTCTGCTGGCAGCTCTGCCCCTCCATCCGGGCACAAAGCTCCTGTAGTTCTTACACTGAGTTTTGTAAACCTTCACTCATCAGTTTTCATTGATTCTTGTGGGCACAAAGCATAGCCAGCACTTCCCAACCCTCCAAATTGCTACCTCATTAGCAGCTCAGCATGTTGTGCCTTGTGCATACCAAATGAGGTGGTGTGCCTGTGCATCACACTTCCTTTCCATAAACTTCCACAGAAACGTTAAAAGCACAGTTATTTTTCTGGTTGCTTGCCTCCGTTGTTGTCTGTCCCCACTCGTTACAGTAGCTGGGTGATTAAAGGGTGCTCACATTCCTAATTTTTCCTTTCAGCTGGGTTCCAGCAGTGTCAGATCTTCAAGCACAACTGACAGAGAGAGACCATGGAGGGTGGCAAAGACAGTCTGAGAGAAGAACCAAAGTAATCAAAGTTTCTCAATTCAGATGAAGCAGGAGCACTGGAGGGGTGAAACCCTTCAGCTCTGTTTTCAAGGCTTGGCAGCTGTGCAGGGGCTCAGGGTCACACTTCAGGTCATGGTGCATGGTGGAGAAGGTACCCACAGCAGGAAATGACTAAACCTTGCTTTTTTGGGTTTATTATGATCCAGAACTCAGTCTGACCTCCTCCTAGACACGTTTTCTCAGTGAGGTGAGACTGGCACCTGGTTTTAGATAACAGCTTTTAGATCCAGCCAGGATACAGTGTGGAGCAATGAGTGAGGGAGAAGGGCTGGGTGAATATGGGATTCTTTGGAGGGGGAATGTTGGTGTCCAGCAGGCATTGACTGACCAGCAGTGAACCACTAACAACCCCACTTCTACAGGCACAGCAATTTGCTACATTGCAGGAAAATCCTGGATTTCTCCCTGTGTGCCTCAGGGAAGCACAAACCCCTTTATTAAATGAAAAGAACCCATAGGTGCTAGTGGAAAAGAACATTTATTTAGTGATGTGCAGAGCCCTGATGCACACAGCTCCAAGGGGAGCACCCACACCTCCTGGAGCCTCCCAAGGATCCCACCCTGCAGCTGGAACACAACACACCCTGCAGCTGGAACACAGCCCTGCAGCTGGAACACAACACACCCTGCAGCTGGAACACAGCCCTGCAGCTGGAACACAGCCCTGCAGCTGGAACACAACACACCCTGCAGCTGGAACACAGCCTTGCAGCTGGAGCACAGCCCTGCAGCTGGAACACAACACAGCCCTGCAGCTGGAACACAACACACCCTGCAGCTGGAACACAGCCCTGCAGCTGGAACACAGCCCTGCAGCTGGAACACAACACACCCTGCAGCTGGAACACAGCCTTGCAGCTGGAGCACAGCCCTGCAGCTGGAGCACAGCCCTGCAGCTGGAACACAACACACCCTGCAGCTGGAACCCAGCCCTGCAGCTGGAACCCAGCCCTGCAGCTGGAACAAAACCCTGCAGGTCAGGGCACCATGCTGAAGACACAGAGCCTCCCTGGAAGGTGCAGGGGGAAGTCCTAAAGCAGAAATGAACTGCCAGTGGAATATGAGCTGTCGGTAATGAACTGGCTCCCAGGTCTCCAGCTCCCATGAAAAGCTCATTTGCTTTCTGTAATTGGAAGTGTCATACTCAATAGCACCCTCTGAACCTTTTTTTTTAAAGAGAATCCACAATAATTTGTTGCAATACAGCCCCATTGATTCCTGTTTGGGGCTATAGATCAGGTAATTAGACATAATGAAAAGCAGAGGAGGGAGAAGGATGTAGAATTTCTGGAGCTATAGAGGGTCATCACCTATTGCAGTGCTTCTATTGATTCTCTTCATTGTACAGAAACCTGGAACTCTTAAGAGCAGCAATAATGGCACTTCAAGTGCTCCAGTGTCTCTGAGAGCACCAGAAGGAAAACATTGCTGGGTGCCAGCTAGGCTGTGAGAGAGCAGAAGGATGAGCAGGCAGAAGCAGTGAGGAGGGGCACGGGGGGACAGGAGGGACGAGAGGGATGCCACCCTTCCAGGATGCTCTGCTGAGGGAGGGCTGAAGCACAGCAGCTGGGGGGCCCCTCAGAGCTGCCTTTTTCTCTGCCTTCCTGCTGCCATCAGAGGTTGACTCATTTCAGTCCCTTTTCAGCCGGATTCTGCAGCTGCTCTCACGCTCAGGCTAGAGGAAGGCAGAGGACAGGAGGAGCAGCATCAGATCTCTGCCTCTTTCCCCCCATGTCCCCCCCATCCTGCACCTGGTACATGGGAAGTGACCCAAGCATTGCCCTGGACCTGCTGACCCTCTTCATTCATCTCTGATGCCAGAGCCACAGAGCCTGGCAGTTGCTCACTTCCTTTGTGTACTGTATGCCTTCTCTGCTCCACAGGAAAGGGCTGGAATTCAGCTTTTTCACAGCCACTGCCACCCTACAGCCCTCCCTGCAGCAGGAGGAATGAAACTGAGGCAGTAACAGGGAGGAGTTCCACTGCCCCTCTCTGCCAGGAGCATTTTCAGCAGGGACACGAAGGATCCAGGAAGGGCAGGGATGGGCAGGGATGGACAGGGATGGGGCAGGGATGGGCAGGGATGGGGCAAGGATGGGGCAGGGATGGGCAGGGACGGACAGGGATGGACAGGGATGGACAGGGCAGGCAGGGATGGGCAGGGATGGGCAGGGATGGGCAGGGATGGGGCAGGGATGGGCAGGGATGGGCAGGGATGGACAGGGATGGGGCAAGGATGGGGCAGGGATGGGCAGGGATGGACAGGGATGGGCAGGGATGGACAGGGATGGGGCAGGGATGGACAGGGATGGACACGGATGGGCAGAGGTGGCAGGGATGGGCAGGGATGGGCAGGGCAGGCAGGGCAGGCAGGGATGGGGCAGGGATGGGCAGGGATGGGCAGGGATGGCAGGGATGGGCAGGGTTGGGCAGGGCAGGCAGGGCAGGCAGGGATGGACAGAGGTGGGCAGGGATGGACAGGGATGGGGCAGGGATGGACAGGGATGGGCAGGGATGGGCAGAGGTGGCAGGGATGGGCAGAGATGGACAGGGATGGACAGGGATGGGCAGGGATGGACAGGGATGGACAGGGATGGACAGGGATGGACACAGATGGACACGGATGGACAGGGATGGACAGGGATGGACAGGGATGGGCAGGGATGGACAGGGATGGACAGGGATGGGCAGGGATGGGCAGGGATGGGCAGGGATGGGCAGAGATGGACAGAGGTGGCAGGGATGGGCAGGGATGGGGCAGGGATGGGCAGGGATGGGCAGGGATGGGCAGGGATGGGCAGGGATGGGCAGGGATGGGCAGGGATGGACAGGGATGGACACGGATGGGCAGGGATGGACACGGATGGACACGGATGGGCAAGGTGGCAGGCATGTCCTGACAGGGCAGTGACCTCTGAGGGAGCCCTGAACTGCCCTTTGGATACTTGTTCAGCCCCAGGGCTTAGAAACCCCTTTCTCTAAAAAGCGTTAGGAGAAACTTCCTCTGAGGCAAGGTTTTCCTCACTTGAATCCTGAGCATTTCACCACATTGCTGTGCTGTGTGTGCCCAGTTCTCCTCGTGCCTTTAACAAACCCTGCACAGGGCTCTCGTCTGCAGTGAAACCTCTTTGCTGGAGACACTGTGCAGCTGCTGGCCATGCCCCATGAGGGCAGGCCCTGCAGGCAGAGCTGCAGCTCTGCAGGAAGGAGATGGCACAATGGGAACATGCTGGGTGCCTGTATGGCTGGTCCAGCCTCTGGCTGGCTCTTCCCACCCCTCCAGAGCTCGCTGTGGGGCAGAGCTCGCAGCCAGAGCTCCCCTGTGCAGCAGCTTCTCAAGAGACCCTGGGTGCCTCCAGTGCTGGGGAGCAGGGAGGGTTTTGGTTATCTGAAGCAGGGCATGGAACTCTGGGCTTGGGTAGGTGGGAACTGAGAAAACGTGTTTTCATTACTTGGGGAATCAATCCTACAATTGTGGAATTATAGAAGGGGTCTTGCAATCATCCAGTTCCATCCCCTGCCATGGGCAGGGACGACTTCCACTCGAGCAGGTTGCTCCAACAACCTGGCCTTGAAATGAAAAGCAGATGAGACCCAGACATGAACAGAAAAGCACTTCAGTGGGTTCGTTCTCCCTGCACAAATTCACAGGGAATTCCTTTGGAAGCACTCCCTTCTCTTGCATGGGAGCTGGGTCTGTGTTCATCAGGCACAGAACATCACAGAGTGCTTTAAGCAGCTGAGACATGCAGCGCGAGACTTCACATCGGGAATGCAGCATGTGTGAAACCAGCTCGAAATAGGACAGGAAAAAAGGAAGAGCTGCTCTATTCCCCAGGGTCTGCTGCCGTGTTCTCAGGCTCTGGAACTTTTCAGCATTTTAATGTGGAGCATTATAAATATTCATACAGACACTCAGAGGCTAAAATTAAATGAGCTCGTCAGGGTTATTTTTAGTACCATGGACGTAGGCAAGGAGAAGATCCCAAGGCAGTGGCTGGGACAGGGTGAGGGTGGTGCCTGTCCCCCGTTCCAGGCAGGGCTGTGTGTCCTGGTTTAGGGCAAATTTGGGAGAGAATCTGCAAAGGGGGCCCCTCCAGAAAGCAAACCCACACTGCCCCTCCCCACAATCACTTCAGGAAGGATTCCTTGGAGAGAAGTGGAAAGAACCTGTTTATGTACCAGGCACAGCACCCCCAGCACACAGAATGAACAATACCAGGTGACACCGCTCTGTCACCGCTCTGGAATGATGACAAATTCAGAAAGTCTCTCTGGGGGTGCTCGCTCTGTTCTCAGTCCCTCCTGTGCTGGGGCAGCTGCTGCAGCCACAAGGTGCAAACTCTCGGTGTTTCCCAGGCCCCAGCCCGGAGCAGGCTCGAGTAGGCCCAAAAAAGGGAAAGGAGAAACAGTCCAGGGAAAATTTGGGCTGCTTAGCTAAACTAACTAATGGGCAGGAGCAAGAGCAAGAGCAAAGCAGGAGCAAAGCCGAAGCAAGAGCAAAGGGAAAAGCCAAGCAAAAAGCAAAAGCAGCACCAGGCACTGCCCTGTCTGTGTGTCCCGCCAGCCGTGGGGGAGCGGCTGAGAGCAAAACCAAAACAAAACATTGGCTCTGCAGAGCCAGTCTGGGAGGCACAGAACATGATATCCAGCATGGACAGAGCACAGGAATGGGGATACAGCATCACAACGTCAGCCTGGGACACTGTGGAATGGAAGCAGGGGGGAGGATCGTGGAGAGGAGAGCCAGCAGCCTGGCAGGATGGCCCTGCTCCCCAGAACAGCCTCCTGACAGGCTGCCCTGGTGATAAATGCACCTCAGGGGGATGAGGCACGGCTGTGCTGGGAAACCTGGGCTCATGGGGGCTGGGGGAGCAGCAGGGAGCTGAGAGAGGGGGGCTGGCAGTGGGAACCTCCTGGGGTGGCTGGTGCAGGGCCAAAAGCCCACAGTGCTGGGTGGGATGAAGGCTTCCAAACACCTCCAAGGTGTTCTGTTCCTGGCAGTGAGAACCTCCCAGTGTGGTTGGTACAGGGCAGGATGAAGGCCTCCAAACACCTCCAAGGCGCTCTGTTCCTGGCACTGGGAACCTCCTGGGGTGGTTGGTGCAGGGCCACAGACCCACAGTGCAGAGTGGGATGAGGGCATCCAAAGGCCTCCATGGTGTTCTGTTCCTGGCAGTGGGAGCCTCGTGGGATGGCTGGTGCAGGGCTGCAAGCCCATGGTGCAGGGAGGGATGAGGGCCTCCAAAAACCTCCAAGGTGTTCTGCTCCCAGCTGGAAAATCCTTTTTGAATTAGTGCTGGGAAAAGGGCGGCTGAGGGCTCAGCACCAACCCATAAATGCATCAGCTCAGGTCTGGAAGGAGGAAATATGGAGGGGAAAAGCCAGAGGCAGGGTTCTGGGTGCTGGAGGGCTGTGAGTGCCCAGGAGCTGCCTGCAGGAGCTCGGGAGATGGGGCAGAGGGGCAGCCCCAGAGGAGGCTGGTGCACCAGCACACTGCTGTAACACAAATAATACAAATATCACATAGCCAGCCCGGGACACTGGGGCAGGCACAGGAGTGCTTTTCTGGGGTATTTCTTCCCATTTGTTGTCACAGACACCTTTTATGGAAAATCCTTTCCTTGGGATTTTTCCTCCTGAGAAGCTGAGAGGCCTCAGGAACAAAATGCAAACAATGGTTATCTGCTGCTGTGGAATGCAACAGGTGCATCTGGGATTGGGCTCATGGGGTTGTTCCTAATTAATGGCCAATCACAGCCCAGCTGGCTCGGACTCTCTGTCCAAGACACAAGCCTTTGTTATCATTCTTTCTTTTTCTATTCTTATCCAGCCTTCTGATGAAATCCTTTCTTCTATTCTTTTAGTATAGTTTTAATATAATATATATAATAAAATAATAAATCAAACCTTCTGAAACATGGAGTCAGATCCTCGTCTCTTCCCTCATGCTGGGACCCCTGTGAACACGGTCACAGTTTGTGCCAGCCCATTTTCTCTCTCAGATCACTGCCCCAGGCCTCTGGCAGTGTCGCAGGCCGGAGGGACCGTGCTCCATGCAGCCATGCTGCCGTGGAACCAGCCAGGCCTCCTTCCTCCCTTCCTGCTCCAGTGCTTTTAGTTTTAATCTTTTACAAGCTGTAGAAGCATCTTTGAAGACAGGAACTCCCGGGGTGTTCTGAAAAGCTCCACACAGCCCGTGGTGGGCGGCTGCTTTGTGCAGGTGCTCTGAGGACACGGCCCTGCCTCACTGAGGGAGCCTGGGGCTGCCAGGAGCCAGGGAAAGGAAGGAGAAGGGCAAAGATCTGTGGGAACCCAGGGAATCCCTCTGGCTGCCCTGGAGGGCTCCAGCCCCTGCCCAGGGGGCTCAGAGACCTGGCACAGAGCCCAGGACCCCTGTGCCTTTGGTTTAGCCCTTGGAAAAAACAATTACCAACCTTTATATGAAGGATTACAAGCCATGAAAGTTTAAGTAGAATGATAGTGAATTTATCACAGGATGAAAAAGTAGGTTTTGGGGTTTTTTTAGAATGGGGGTTCAGGGGGCAAGATGGAGGAATCTGGGCATGTCCAGCCTTTCTCCTTCTTCTTCTTGGCCTCCATCTCCTGCTGTGATGGTGGCACTGCTGGATTGGTTTAGAGTAGAAGCTCACTGTCTAACATAGGTGATAGGCATTGGGAAGTTATTGTAAATATTGTACACGTGGTTTTTAGTATAAAAAGATAACACAGCCCCAGGGGCAGGCAGAGTGCCTCTGTCTGTCTTGCTGAGCAGAACTTGGCTGGACAGGAGAAAGAATTTTCTAGATAAGGAACAATAAACAACCTTGAGACCAAGAACTGAAGAGCTCTGACTCCTTCTTTGACTGCCAGGCTGGGAACAGAGACTTTCTGACACATCTGGGGTCACTGTGAGCAGCAGAGATCCTTCTGCTCCTTTTAAATAGATCTGCAGATAGATCTGGGGGGTGGGTGGGTGCCCCAAGGGCCAGCAGGACACGCAGTGAGGGACAGCTGTCCTGTGAGGACAGACTGACAGAGCTGGCACAGCAACTGGGGGAGAGAGGCTCTGGGCTGTGTCGGAATGTGACCCCTATGGATGGAGTGACAAACTGTCCTTTGTCTCCTCAAAAAGGAAAAAAGCCCAGAAGTTTCTCTCCTCAATTAGGTGAAAAGACACCTCATAGGACCTGGAGGACTTCACCTCAAACCTCAGGATAGCCAATTGGACAGGAGCCAAAAAGTCCTGCCTAAGCAATTTACTTTACAAAAAGAGAGCAAAGAAACTAATGGCTTTTGTGAGGTGTTTTACCAAGAGCGAGGGCCTCTTGCACCTTGCTCAGTTTTTCTCTGTAAAGAGCTTTGTTATTTTGCCTTTTATTAAAACTTTTCTGTTTCCAACACTGCCACAGAAGCCATGCTGCTGATTTTATGCCATCTAAAGTAGCTGAGCTATCTTGGGTGTGATTCAGATCCCAAGAGCTTGTGAGACCTGGCTCAAAGAGACCATATCTCAGGGGTGACTTAACTGAGTCCTTCAGCACCCAAAGGGGCTCCAGGAGAGCTGGGGAGGGACTGGGGACAAGGGATGGAGGGACAGGAGCCAGGGAATGGCTCCCAGTGCCAGAGGGCAGGGATGGGTGGGAGATTGGGAATTGGGAATTCCTGGCTGGGCTGGAATTGCCAGAGCAGCTGTGGCTGCCCCTGCATCCCTGGCAGTGCCCAAGGCCAGGCTGGACACTGGGGCACCCTGGGACAGTGGGAGGTGTCCCTGCCATGGCAGGGGTGGCACTGGGGGGGATTTAACCCAGCCCAGCCCAGCCCATTCTATAATGACCATGTGCTGGTTTATCTGACCCACCACTGCCACATTTCTGTCTCAAATTCCCCCAAAATCACACACATCCTACCCTCCTTTTCCAAGGACACCGTTCAAATTTTACCTGATGAGGAATTATAAAGGAAAACTACTCAATGTTCATAAAAATAATAAAAATATTTCCAACTGCACATCCCTGAGCCCCAAGTTTCCCAAATGAGTCCTGCCCTTATCCCAGGGGGATAAATCAGACACAGGCCACAAAATGAACACCAATTTCTGGGAGACTGATCCTGATCTCATGCAGTAAAACAGCAAAAGGTGTTTTCCTCTCTGCATAAAAAAATATTTAAATAAAGATTTTTAATTAAATTAAATAAAGATTTTTCAGAAAACAGGGATGGGTGGGAGATTGGGAATTGGGAATTCCTGGCTGGGCTGGGATTGCCAGAGCAGCTGTGGCTGCCCCTGCATCCCTGGCAGTGCCCAAGGCCAGGTTGGGCACTGGGGCACCCTGGGACAGTGGAGGTGTGCAGGTGGCTCCAGCCCAGCCCTGCTTCCCCAGGCGCTGCCCAGGCAGGGTCCCTGCTGCTGCTGCTGCTCTGCAGTGTCACTGTTTTGTCCCTGTGCCCCAGTCCCAGTCCCTGGCTGTGGCACACACCCTTCATTCCCCTGTCAAAGCACAGAAGTGCCTTTGCCTCTCAGTTCACCATTCAGATTCCTTTTTTTGACATAATGTGCCATAATGCAACGTGCTGGCTGCAATTACGTACAGTTTGATTGTGTGCTGGTTTGTCACTCAGGGCAATTATTTCTTTTTAATAGTAGTAATTGATACTCTGAGTTGCCAAAGATAAGAAATCCAGCGGTAAGCAAAGCCATTTGTCATCCCTGCAGCCTTGATAAATAGTAATTGAACTGGCTGCCTGTATTGACAAACAGAAGGGCAGCTCTGATCCAAGGGAAATGTTAAAAACCAAAATTCAGCGTGTTTTTGAGTTAATACCATTTATCCATAAATAAATCTACCATTTATCCATAAATAAATCTTATTTCTGTTTTTTTAATTTACCATTTTTAAACGTATAAAAATATATATAAATATATATAGAATATATATAGAAGAATATGTATAGAAATTTTTTTTTCTATACCATTCATCCATAACTAAATCTACCAATTTATCCCTAAATAAAACTTATTTCTATTTTTTAATTTACCATTTTAAATTTATAAATATATATATATAAGTATATATATATATATATAAGACTATATAGAGAAAAATTTTTTCCCCTTTATCCATAAATACCATAAATACCAATTATCCATAAATAAATCTTATTTCTATTTTTTTTCTTCTGAGGAATATTACTTTACATAAAAAGCCAGTGATATCAGACAGGAGGTTGTTCAGAGTTCTCTCCTATAATGCTTTATATTTATTTATTAATAAAGAGCATTGCTTCTTGTGCTTAATAGACAATCTTGTTAATCTTAACAGAAAAAAAAAATCACTAAAAGCAATAAAATTAAGTAGCAGCAGTCTTTTGATTATAATAGGAAGACAGATGCAGTTGGGTTTGCCTTGGGAAGAGCAGTCCTGGGTCCTCCCTGCAGCTGCAGCTGGAGCAGGTGCCTGCCCAAATGGGCTGTGTCCCCTGCAGGGTGACAGGGACAGGGGGACAGGGACAGGGGGACAGTGACAGGGACACAGGGACAGGGACAGGGGGACAGGGACACAGGGAGGGTGACAGGGACAAGAGGACAGTGACAGGGACAGGGGGACAGTCCCAGGATGACACGGACATGGACACAGGGACAGGGACAGGGTCACAGTCCCAGGGTGACAGGGACAGGAGGATGATGACAGGGACAGGGTGACAGGGACAGGGTGACAGGGACAGGGACGGGGTGACAGGCACAGGGACACAGGGACAGTCCCAGGATGACACGGACATGGACACAGGGACAGGGTGACAGGGACAGGGAGAGGGTGACAGGGACAGGGGGACAGGGACAGGGGGACAGGGACAGGGTGACAGGGACAGGGTGCTCAGGGACAGGGGGACAGTGCCAGGGTCCCAGGGGGACAAGGACAGGGTGACAGGGACAGGGACAGGGACAGGGGGACAGGGACAGGGGGACAGGGACAGGGACACAGGGACAGGGTGCTCAGGGACAGGGGGACAGTGCCAGGGTCCCAGGGGTACAAGGACAGGGTGACAGGGACAGGGGGACAGTGCCAGCCCTCACAGAGACCCTGGCAGGCACACCCAGCTCTGCCTTAGAGGGGTTTGGCCTGGTGGTGGCAGCTGGGCAGGAGGTGCCACCTGCCCTGGCTGCAGTGTCACACGCACTGAGCAGGCACACAGGAAACTCTTCTGCTTTGCCCTTTTTGTTTTTACATTTTTAGTCACCTGCTGGAACTTTGAACAGGCACTGAACCTGAACACCAGAGGAAAACCCACCCTGCTGTTCCAGCAGGTAGGGGCAGCTATTTTCATACTGAGATTTTGAATGATAAGTGCTTCTGCAATGAGATTTTTGCTATTAAAGAATACCCTTAAAAATGATGAAAAGTCACTCCTAATAATCTTGCTTGGGTTGTGTTTGGGTTGTCCTGTGTAATATTATAAAAGGCCACAATTGCTTGGGCCAAGTCCCCTGAATTGGATGAATGCAGGGTCAGGGCAGTTCCTGTTTGGCTGGGAGGGTGGAGGTTGGCACTGCCCCAAGGCTGTGCCCACTGGCTGGGTGTGCCAGTCCTGCCCCCTGAGCCCTGGCTCTGGATCTCCCTATCCCAACAAGGAGCAATGTTTGGTGCTGGGTTTGGAAACCTTATTGTGGGAACCCAGGACATTCCTCTGGGTGCCCTGGATGGCTCCAGCCCCTGCCCGGGGGCTCAGAGACCCTGGCACAGAGCCCAAGACCCCTGTGCCTCTGATTTTGACCCATGGAGCCAATCACCACCTTTACATGAAGAATTACAAGTCAGGAGAGTTTAAGTAGAATAATGGTTAGTTTGTCACAGGGTGAAAAATAGATTTTTGGGGATTTTAGAATGGGGGCATGGGGTCCCAAGATGGAGGGATCTGGGTGTGCCCTGTCCTTCTTCTTTCTTCTTCTTGGCCTCCATCTTCTGGGTGATGGTGGCACTTTTGGATTGGTTTAGAGTAGAAGCTCACTGTCTAACATGGGTGATAGGTATTGGGAAGTTGTTGTAAATAATGTACACGTAATTTTTAGTATAAAAGACAACAGTGCCTCCAAGGGCGGCCAGTGTGCCTCTGTCTGACCTGCCGAGCAGGCCAGAGAAAGAATTTTATAGATAAGAAACAACGAACACCCTTGAGAATGAGAACAGAAGAATCCTGACTCCTTCTTCGACAGCAGGACTGGGAAAAGAGACTGGTACTCATCTCAGGGTCAGTGTGAGCAGCAGAAATCCCGAGACATTATCACACCCAAAGCCTTCCCTCATGTTTTTATTTATCCATCATTAATTCTTCTGCAGCTATAACAGGCTGGGGAGATGAACCAGCCGTGCTGTTCTCTGTGTGTGGACATTTTCTCTCTTTCCTGAGCAGCACTGCTGGGGTGTGTTCTCTGAGCTCTCTGGCAGCACCAGCCCCATCTCATGGCTGACACAATGGGGAGATGGCACAGCTCACGTGCAGCCAGCAGCAGCCAAGGATTTCTCTGTTCCAGAGCGTTTTAAAAACTTCCCAGCCAAAAGCGCAGCGCTGAAGCTCACAGACCGTTGTTCTAGGCAGTCACTAGAAGCACACATCCACCTGCTGCACACAATGCCTGCCTGTCTGCCTTCTATTGACAACACACAACGCTCCATTATTAACTTCAAACCTTCTGTATCTTGCTAAGCACATTTTCCTGCAGTCCTCAGGTGACTCTTAGCCAAACTCCAGCTATGGTTTAGTGCAGCTGCAGCTAGCTCTGTGCTCCTTCTCTCTCCAAGGCCTGCTTTCCCAGCCCTCTGAAATCTCCTTACCTGGGCTGTTTCCCACGTTGTGCAGCTCCCCCAGAGCAGGGGCAGCTCTGGGGCTCTCGGGGCAGACCCCTTGGCCAAGGTTTGCTCCTGTGGGGCACTTTGGGCTCCTGGACACATCTGTGATGTTTGGGGCAGCCCAGAAGGGACCTGCAGGGATTCCCAGAGCTTCTCATGGCCAGCAGCTCCCAGTTCCTCAGGGCTCTCATGGCCAGGCTGCTCCCTTAGGAGAGAATCCCTGGCTCAGTGTGGAGCCACCATCCCTGGAAGGGCTCAGAAAACAAACAGATGTGCACCTGGGGACATGGGTCAGTGGGAATTTGGTGGGAGGCTGGGTTTGATGGTCTCAGAGGTCTTTCGCTGCTGTGCTGGTCTGCGGTGGTTCTGTGACTCAGAGCAGGTCCAGGGCAGGGCTGTGGTGTCACAGAAAGCACCTGGAGCACCCTGAGAGGACAGGGTGGGTTCTGTGATCAGCACCCCAAGGCAGAAACTGCTCCAGGGCCCCAGGGTTATGGGTGGGGTGTTGGTGGCACCCCCTGACAAGGGGTGGAGGGACAGGAGCCAGGGAATGGCTCCCAGTGCCAGAGGGCAGGGATGGGTGGGAGATTGGGAATTGGGAATTCCTGGCTGGGCTGGAATTGCCAGAGCAGCTGTGGCTGCCCCTGGATCCCTGGCAGTGCCCAAGGCCAGGCTGGACACTGGGGCACCCTGGGACAGTGGGAGGTGTCCCTGCCATGGCAGGGGTGGCTCTGGGTGGGCTCTGGGTCTCTTCCCACCCAAAACACACTGTGGTTTTGTGATTCCCATTCAGTGCAAGGATGAACATTAGCAGTTCTAAGCAGATTGGCCATTTCAGGGAGGGCTGTTCCCATGGAGCAGCTCCACAGGACTCCTGCACATCCTGCTCTCCTTGCTCCCACTCCCTGCAGAGCTTCAGTGCCTGGCCAGGACCATGTTTGTGGGTTATTGCAATGGAGCATTGCTGTGCCTCAGTGCTCACAGCGCTGCCCAGCACTCCCCACCTGGTTTTCCACGCCCAGCTGCCTGCTCTAGAAAGCAGGAACAGGGGATGGTGAGGCAGAGCCAGGCTGCCCTGGGCAGCTGTGCAGCCATTCCTCATCCCCAGCAGCGATAGCGAGTGTGGGGAAACACAGTGAATATTTTATGAGCTCTTAAACATTTATTAATCATTCATATGCAGATGATTAAAAAATTAATACCAAATCTGAGAATGATTTAGGAAGGAGCGAGCTCATGCTGACAGATGTGAGGAGCTGCTGGAAAGGGAGGGCGAGGGGAGGAGATGGCACTGGAGTCCTCTGGGAGCAATCCTGTCTGCTCTGCAATTATCAAACAAGGCAAATCCAGCAGGGCCCTGGGTCTCCAGCCCCCTGCAGTGAGCTGGGGGCAGACAGGGACAGGCAGGGACAGCAGAGGCAGGTGAGGACAGGGAGGGACAGCAGGGACAGACTGGGACCGGCAGGAGCCAGCTCCTGGCAAGGACACAGCATTGACCTTGCTGCTAACTAAACCCACAGAAACATCTGGGAAGGAACTGGAAGAGTTTGAATCCTCTCCTTCTCCTTCTCTTCTCCTTCTCCTTCTCCTTCTCCTTCTCCTTCTCCTTCTCCTTCTCCTTCTCCTTCTCCTTCTCCTTCTCCTTCTCCTTCCCCTTCTCCTTCTCCTTCTCCTCCTCCTCCTCCTTTGGGGCTGTCCCTTCCTCTCCCAGAACAGCTTTTCACTGTGCTTTTCTCCAGAAAGAGGAATGGCACAGATCTCCAAGCAGGACAGGGAGAATCATGGAATCCCAGACTGGCCTGGGTGGGAGAGGACATTCAATCCCCCCCAGTGCCACCCCTGCCATGGCAGGGACACCTCCCACTGTCCCAGGGTACCCCAGTGTCCAGCCTGGCCTTGGGCACTGCCAGGGATCCAGGGGCAGCCACAGCTGCTCTGGCAATCCCAGCCCAGCCAGGAATTCCCAATTCCCAATCTCCCACCCGTCCCTGCCCTCTGGCACTGGCAGCCATTCCCTGGCTCCTGTCCCTCCATCCCTTGTCCCCAGTCCCTCTCCAGCTCTCCTGGAGCCCCTTCAGGCCCTGCCAGGGGCTCTGGGCTCTCCTGGGGCTGATGATTTCCAACAGGATGGATTTCCTTCACTGTGGCTGGCTCAAAGGCCAACAGGAATCTTGAGCAGGAGCGACTGTGACCTTGGAAATTGTTATTAAAATGAAAAAATAGCAGATTTGTAGGAATTAATTTGACTCACAGAAGGTTTCATAGGAACAGAAAGCTTTTGCCTAAAACAGAGACAATTTAAGAGAGATCAGGCAGATGTTAAGAGTCTGATTGAATTATTTAGCCCTATTCACACATAAAATGAGAGAGAAGGGGGGGAGAAATGAATGAGACTGAAATCTTTCCTTTATATTTGATTAAATAATTGTTTATTCTCACCTCACAGAACTGAACAGAGACAAATCCTGTGGAATGCACTGGCCAGTTGCCCCCAGTGACATTTGAAATAGAGCCAGAGTGAAACTCTTGAAGTTCTGGCTACAATAGTAAGAGAAATCATATTATTTGTCCATTTCTGGGGGCAGTAATGTCAATTTATTCTCTTTTCATCGCTCTTCTATCAAAATTTCTCCAGCATGATATGAGCATCTATTAAAGCAGCCCCACACCGTGCTTCAAGAAACTCAGCAATAAATGGGTTTAATAGCATTAAAATGATGGTAATAATTCAGGATGTGCAGTACACACACGATGCCACTGATTGCACAAAGGGTGTGTCTGATGCTGACTTTGCTAATTAACTTCCCTGGGAATGGCAGCTCTGTCAGAGCCCAGGACATTGCTCTGGCTGCCCTGGGGGACTCCAGCCCCTGGCAGGGGCTCAGAGACCTTGGCACGGAGTCACAGACACCTGGGCCTTTGATTGTAGCCCATGGAAACAATTCCCAGCTTTGTGTGAGGAGTTACAAGCCACAAGGGTTTGAGTAGAATGGCAGTGAATTTATCACAGGGTGAAAATGGAGAATTTTGGGGTTTTAGAATGGGGGTTCAGGAGCCAAGATGGAGGAATCTGGGCATGTCCTGTCCTTCTCCTCCTTCTTCTTCTTGGCCTCCACCTTCTGCTGTGATGGTGGCACTGATTGGTTTAGAGTAGAGACAGACTGTCTGACATGGGTGATAGGTATTGGAACATTATTGTAAATAAAGTACAGGTAGGTTTTAGTATAAAAAGCCAACACCACCCCAAGGTGGTCACTGTGCCACAACCCAACCTGCTGGACAGACCTCAGCAGGCCAGAGAGAGAATGGAACAGATAACAGCAAATAAACAACCCTGAAAAGGAGAACTGATGAATCTCGACTTCTTCTTTGGTTACGGGGCTGGGAAAAGAAAAGAGTTTCCAACACCTCAAGAGTCAACCCAGAAACCTGAGACAGCTCCAGCACCCTGGGTGTGGGGGGTCGGGGTGGGGCATGGCACCTTGTCTCTGCAGTAAAGTGGCACTGCCCTTTCTCCTGTCCCTGTGCTCCTTCTGACAGACAGAGTTCCTTCTGACAGACAGATTTCATTCCAGAGCCTTCCAGGAAATGGCATCACCATTTAACCTAATCCTGGGAAGCTGCTTTGAAAATGTAAATTCTTGTGAAAAGTGCACATTATATGGCTCTACGCAGATATTTACTATATGTATTTTGTTGTATTGATTAGTAGAGCTGTATTAACATTGTAACAGTATGGTAAAGGTAGTTTTGTAGTTAAGTTAAAAGATAACTTTTAACTTTTAGTTAACTTCAAAACTTTTAGTTTGGTAGTTAAAAGTTAAAAGGTAACTTTTGTATTTCAAATAGGAACTATGTAAGTGGGATTTTTTTTAAAGAAAGGAATGAGGTACTCACACCAGACAGCAGCCACAGGACACCTGAATCTTTCAGAGAAAGAGAATTCATTGCTCCATTATCAGCACAAACGAACTTCTTCCTGCCTGCTCAGCCCTGGAGACACCGTCAGGGTCCAGAGGAAGCAGCTGACACTGCCCAGCCAGAATCCTGTGTTGGAATGGAATTTATGCACCATGGATGAGCTGTGTGAATATGCAACAGGCTGTTGCTTTTAAGGGTTAATCCTCTGTTAACGTGGGGCCTTTTGGGGGCTTATTTTGTCCAGAAAGAGGTACCTGGACTGTCCATAACTCTTTGTTCTTATTGTCTTGTATTGTCCTAATCCAAGTTACTATTACTCTAATTGTATTACTATTTTTATAACCATTTATTACCATTAAACTTTTAAAATTTTAAAACCAAGTGATTGGCGTTTTTCACATTCTGTTCCTTGCCCCCGCAGGGAGGCAATGCCACATCCTCACCTGGCACAGGAGCAGTGCCCTGTCCCCATGGACCCCTGCCAGGGACCTGGGACAGCTCTGCAGCTCACAGGGGGACAGGAGGCAGCCCCAAGTGGCACCAGGGGGGTTTGGGTTGGGTATTTGGGGAAATTGCTTCATGGAAGGGGTTCTCCAGTATAGGAATGTGACCCCTGTTGACAGAGTGACCAAATTATCCTTTGTCTCCTTAAAAAGGGAAAAAAGCCCAGAAGTTTCTCTCCTCGATTGGGTAAAAAGACACCTGATAGGACCTTGGGGACTTCACCTCAGACCTAAGGATAGCCAACTGGACAGGAGCCAAAAAGTCCTGCCTGAGCAATTCACCAGGAAAAGAGAACAAAGAAACTAATCACTTCTGTGGGGTGTTTTACCAGGAGCAAGAGCCTCCTGCCCTGGCTCGGTTTTCTCTGTGAAGAGTTTTGCTATTTTGCCTTCTATTAAAACTTTCCTGTTTCCAACACTGCCACAGAAGCCATGCTGCTGATTTTATGCCGCCTGAGGCAGCTGAGCTGTCCTGGGTGTGAAATAGATCTCCACGCTGAGACCTGGCCTGAGGAGGCCATAGATCACCCAGCCCAGGCAGGGTGGAGAGCCCACCCATCCCTGGAGGGGTCAAAGCCCTGTGGCACCTGGGGACACGGGCAGTGTGGCCTTGGCAGCGCTGGGGAAGGGCTGGACCAGGTGCTCAGAGAGGACTTTTCCAGCCTGAAGGATTCAGCGGTTCTGCCTCTGCTTCTGTCTGAGTTAGTGGAGATGCAAACCTCAGGGAACATTTGCATTATTGAAATCACAGCAAACTGGAACTGCTGAAAAGGACGTTCCCAAACCTTCTGCTGGTGTTGGGCCTTTGAAGGCAGTGGGGAGCCCCCATTTCAAACATGAACCATATGGCTGCTGAGATTACAAAAGATGGAATGCTGTTCTGCAGTGCAGCAGGCTGCCCCCGCCTCCTCAGCCCAGAACAGGATTTAGTGAAGGAAAATCACCCTCAGATGAGAGGGATTGCTGCCCTCTGGTTTCCTGCAGCTGGCTCCTTCCACTCATGGGCACAGCACAAACAGGCACCCCTGGTGCCCGGGGGGTGGCACCCCCTCACCCTGAACACGCCTGGCTCTGCCTCCAGCCCTGCAGCCCCCATGGCCAGGGGTGGGCTCGGTGCGACCCCCTGCCCTGCAAACCTGGCACTGCCCATGGGCACCTGGTACTGCCCTGGCACTGCCCCATGGCCCTGGCACTGCCCCATGGGGACCTGAAACTGCCCTGGCACTGCCCCATGGCCCTGGCACTGCCCCATGGGGACCTGATACTGCCCTGGCACTGCCCCATGGGCACCTGAAACTGCCCTGGCACTGCCCCATGGGGACCTGAAAGTGCCCTGGCACTGCCCCATGGCCCTGGCACTGCCCCATGGGGACCTGAAACTGCCCTGGCACTGCCCCATGGGGACCTGAAAGTGCCCTGGCACTGCCCCATGGCCCTGGCACTGCCCCATGGGGACCTGAAACTGCCCTGGCACTGCCCCATGGCCCTGGCACTGCCCCACGGGCACCTGAAACTGCCCTGGCACTGCCCCATGGCCCTGGCACTGCCCCATGGGCACCTGAAACTGCCCCACGGCCCTGGCACTGCCCCATGGGGCCCTGGCACTGCCCCATGGGGACCTGATACTGCCCTGGCACTGCCTCATGGGGACCTGATACTGCCCTGGCACTGCCCCATGGCCCTGGCACTGCCCCATGGGGACCTGAAACTGCCCTGACACTGCCCCATGGGGACCTGAAACTGCCCTGACACTGCCCCATAGCCCTGGCACTGCCCCACAGCTCTGGCACTGCCCCATGGGGACCTGATACTGCCCTGGCACTGCCCCATGGCCCTGGCACTGCCCCACGGCCCTGGCACTGCCCCATGGGGACCTGATACTGCCCTGGCACTGCCCCATAGCCCTGGCACTGCCCCATGGGGACCTGAAACTGCCCCACGGCCCTGGCACTGCCCCATGGGGCCCTGGCACTGCCCCATGGGCACCTGAAACTGCCCTGGCACTGCCCCATGGTCCTGGCACTGCCCCACGGCCCTGGCACTGCCCCATGGGGACCTAATACTGCCCTGGCACTGCCCCATGGGGCCCTGGCACTGCCCCACGGTCCTGGCACTGCCCCACTGTCACAGACATCTTTTATGAAAAATCCTTTCCTTAGGGTTTTTCCTCCTGAGAAGCTGAGAGGCCTCAGGAACAAAATGTACCCAATGGTTATCTGCTGCTGTGGGATGCAACAGGTGCATCTGGGATTGGGCTCATGTGCTTGTTTCTAATTAATGGCCAATCACAGCCCAGCTGGCTCGGACTCTCTGTCTGAGACACAAGTCTTTGTTATTGTTCCTTCTTTTTCTATTCTTATCCAGCCTTCTGATGAAATCCTTTCTTCTATTCTTTTAGTATAGTTTTAATATAATATATATCATAAAATAATAAATCAGCCTTCTGAAACATGGAGTCAACATAGAGTCCTCATCTTTTCCCTTATCCTAAGACCCCTGCAAACACCACCACACCCCACGGCCCTGGCTCTGCCCCACAGCCCTGGCACTGCCCCACAGCCCTGGCATTGCCTCAGCACTTCCCCACAGCCCTGGCACTGCCCCACGGCCCTGGCACTGCCCTGGCACTGCCCTGGCACTGCCCCACAGCCCTGGCACAGCCCTGGCACTTCCCCATGGCCCTGTCACTGCTGTCCCAGGGGAGCAGCAGCTCCTCCTGCCTGCACCCAGCCCAGGGCAGGAAGCTTTGGAGGAAAGGGATGGGTTTGAATGGGCTCAGCCTGAGGGAGGTGAGCACGAGCAGAAAACAGCTTTTCCTTCAGAGCAGTGCACAGCTCCACCACAGCTCCAGAGCCACTGCAGACTGTGGGACAAGGCCACACTGGTCAGTGTGATTGGCCCTTCCAGACACAGACATGTGGCAGAAAATAACATTTTAATCTGCCAGTCACTGTGGCTTTAAAGAGTGAGACAAATTGTTTCACAGGAGGGGCTTCTGCCTCTGGACTCTTCAGACTCCACATTGTCTTCTTTGACACCGCATTCAAATTCCAGCAGGATCTGATGGGCTCTGAGCACAGAGCCACAGAAGAGTTTGTGTTGGGAGGGATATTTTAAAGGTCATTCAGCCATTTGGTGGTGGCTTTTAAGCCTCCTAGGTAGGAATGACAGAACGGTGGGGTTTGGGTATAAGAATGGAAGGTAGGGGGAAGCAGAGGGAGCGATGCCCTTGGCTGCCACGGGGCTGGGTGGAAGCACAACTGTGCTTTTATCGATCAGCAGGCAATATTCCAAGATTCCTGAGAGAAATCAGGTTTAAAGCAGCAAGGTGATGCCCTTGGAATGGTGGATCGGGTGCCAGGACTGCAGACAACATCCATCCACACTGGTGCCACCAGGGTGGGACAGCCCCAGCCCAGTGTCACAGCCTGGTGGCACAGGGACGTGCTGGCACAGGGACGTGCTGGCACAGGGATGTGCTGGCACAGGGACGTGCTGGCACAGGGATGTGCTGGCACAGGGACGTGCTGGCACAGGGGGCAGCCCCAGCCCCACCCTGGTCAGTGCAAGGCAGCCCTGGCTGTGAGCAGGGGGTGAGATGCAGGGGCAGTGCCAGTGGGTTTCTCTCCTGACTGTGCATGCTTTCTCATGGTTATATCCCCAACACCTGGGAATCCTGCTGGAGAGCTGGAGTGAAACCCCAAACTGCCCTGTTGTTACTGCCAAAAGCCCTCAACTCAGCCAAAAACGCCTCATTGTACAGGACCTGAGCTCCCTCCTTCTCGGGGGACTTTCATATCTGTTTTTACCTCCCAAGGTGTGCCCTGCCCATGGCCCCATGGCCCCATAACCCTTCTCATGTCCCCATGGCCCCATAGCCCCACAGCCCCGTGGCACCATGACCCCATGGGCCTAGAGCCCCATGGCCCTGGAGCTGTTTGATTTTCCAGCATCAGCCTCATTCCATGGCTATGACAATGGGAAGATGCCAGCAGCTCACAGCCCAGCAGCACACCAAGAACTCAATGTCACAACTCACTTGATGAGTTTTGTGACCAATCCCACAAAGCAAAAGCACATTGACAGTAGTTCCATCCAACCACTGTAAGCACAGGTACCTTTGGTTAAACAATGCTTGCTTATTTCAAATCCAATACCTGCTTGTGAGCCTTCAAACACAATGCACAGAGCTCCATTATGAAGCTGAAAACTCCCTAATATCTCACTGGATAAACTTTTCTGTAGCTTAGGGAGTTATTCTAGACAAGCATTAATACACAGACCATTGTTCTAGTTGTCCTTACTTTTCTACTTTTTCCATCATTTTTCTGCTGCCCAATCTCATGGCTGCTGCTCAGCTCCAATCCCAGTTCTGCTGTCTCTGCCTTTTGCAGCTTTCCCAAACCCTCTGATTTTCAGGATTCCCACAATCATCCCCTCTGCCAGGCCAGAGGAGGGGTGTGCTCCCAAGAGCACTGAACAGGGGATTTCACCCCCTGGAGCCCTCGTTTTACCTGAACAACAGCAAATCTCTGCAAAACCTTCCCTTGGGGGTGAGCAGGGATGGGCCCTGAGGCCTGGGATATGAGAAATAGAAAATTTATTTTGATTTATTTCAATTTATTTTATAATTTTATAGAAAATTCCTGAAGTTTAACAGAAGGCTCACATAGGGTGTGTCTGTGTGCAAACCTTGAGTTACGGAATGTTGACTTAGAAACGCTATAGACTAAGACAGACATTATTGAGAGAGAAATTGAACTGAAAACAAGTTCCAAATGATAGTTTTGTGAATAAGACTAGATATTTTAAAGAAATTGAAGTATAAAAGATGTGCTGCAGGGCATTTTATTTGGGGCAGCCAAACTGGAGCGTGCCACTCCTTCAAAGCACGGCTGACAGGCCTCCCTTGCTGTGCCCTGGAACCTGAGCCATCAGCCCTGTGGGAGCACAGGTTTGTCCCTGCAGCCCCTGGGGTGGGCTCTGGCGGGGAGCAGCAGCACACGTGTTCACCGTGCTGTGGGGGAATGTGCACAGGGGCACAGCAGGGCAGGAAATGCAGTTTCAGCTCAGGCTTTTGAACTGGAGCTTAATTATATCCCAGGATTTCCTCTGCCCTTCACACGGGGCTCCAGCCAGACCAGGATTGATTAATTCTGCTGTGCACATCTCTCCCCCCCGGCCCAGCTTTCCCTCTCTAACTGGTTGCCTGTGTATTTTGACTGGGCCATAAACCATTTTCCGAGGACAGGAAAACTCCAATTTCTCTTTGCCATTAGCAGAGCGGGTTTCTCCTCCCTGGGAAGGTTCATCAATTATCCCAGCATAATTACCACAGAACCAGACTCCAGCAATTATTTCACTGCAGCTCTTCAGTGTGGCTGCTATTGAATAAAGCAGCTTTTCCAATACCCCTGAAAGCTGTTCCAGCAACATCCACGGAACAAAAACCTGTCCTGCTCCTGGGGAACGAGGGCCAGGTCCTGGCAGGGGCACAGGGGCACAGGGCAAGTCCTGGCAGGGGCACAGGGCCAGGGCAGGTCCTGGCAGGGGCACAGGGCAGGTCATGGCAGGGGCACAGGGCAGGTCCTGGCAGGAGCACAGGGGTACAGGGCAGGTCCTGGCAGGAGCACAGGGCAGGTCCTGGCAGGGGCACAGGGCAGGTCCTGGCAGGGGCACAGGGTCAAGGCAGGTCCTGGCAGGAGCACAGGGCAGGTCCTGGCAGGGGCACAGGGCCAGGGCAGGTCCTGGCAAGAGCACAGGGCCAGGTCCTGGCAGGGGCACAGGGCAGGTCCTGGCAGGAGCACAGGGCAGGTCATGGCAGGAGCACAGGGCAGGTCCTGGCAGGGGCACAGGGTCAAGGCAGGTCATGGCAGGAGCACAGGGCAGGTCCTGGCAGGGGCACAGGGCAGGTCCTGGCAGGAGCACAGGGTCAAGGCAGGTCCTGGCAGGAGCACAGGGCAGGTCCTGGCAGGGGCACAGGGGTACAGGGCAGGTCCTGGCAGGAGCACAGGGTCAAGGCAGGTCCTGGCAGGAGCACAGGGCAGGTCCTGGCAGGGGCACAGGGGCAGGGCAGGTCCTGGCAGGGGCACAGGGCAGGTCCTGGCAGGAGCACAGGGGCACAGGGTCAGGTCCTGGCAGGGGCACAGGGGCAGGGCACCCCTCAGGGCAGTGCTGGGGGCTCCTCTGGTGCCCTGGGCTCTCCTGGCTGGGACAGCTCCAGCTGCAGCCCCACAGCTGCTGTGAGCTGGCCTGGGCACAGGGGACCTGGCTGTGCCAGAGCTCCGGGAGTGTTTGGCAGTGCCCAGCTCAGGCTGGCCTTGCTGGGGCGTCTGTGGAGGGCCAGGAGCTGCACCCCACAGGCTGTGGGTCCTTCCAGGACACTCTGGATTCTGTCCTTGCAGGGTTTCCTTGCAGGGGGGACACGGGCTGGGCTCTGCTGCTGCTGTTCTTGTGATCAGAGCATCTCTGTCCCTGGCTCAGAGGGGAGGAGAGCCCATGGGTGGGTGGGGAACACCTGGGGGGCTGGAGGTGGGTGAGCCATGCCCTGATGGATCAGGAGTGCCCAGGGATGGATCAGGAGTGCTCATGGATCAGGAGTGCTCATGGATGGGTCAGGAGTGCCTATGGATGGATCAGGAGTGCTCATGGATGGGTCAGGAGTGCTCAGGGATGGGTCAGGAGTGCTCATGGATGGATCAGGAGTGCCCAGGGATGGGTCAGGAGTGCTCATGGATGGGTCAGGAGTGCCCAGGGATGGGTCAGGAGTGCTCATGGATGGGTCAGGAGTGCCCAGGGATGGGTCAGGAGCTGTCACAGCCTCTGGGGCAGTCCTGGATCCTGGGGAGGAGCTGCCCCATCCCTTTGGGCCTTGGAGGCAGCCAGAGCCACAGGCACTGGGGGGAGCTGTGTGACCCTGGTGACAGTGGCTGTGTGACCCTGGTGACAGTGGCCGTGTGACCCTGGTGACAGTGTGTGTGACCCTGGTGACAGTGTGGCTGTCCCTGGTGACAGTGTGGGTGTTCCTGGTGACATTGTGGCTGTCCCCAGTGACAGGGCAGTGTGTGTGGGCCATCCCTGGCTGCTCACCTCTTGGGTTTTGGGGGTGCCACCCACTGGCACACTGTGGGGCAGAGCTCAGGACAGCTTGGGACAGCTCTGCCAGGGCAGGGGTGGCAGCCCCAGGATTGGGGTGGCAGCCCCAGGGCAGGGGTGGCAGCCCCATGCAGGGATGGCAGCCCCAGGGCAGGGATGGCAGCCTCAGGACAGAGGTGGCAGCTCTGGGGCAGGAGTGGCAGCCCCAGGGCAGAGGTGGCAGCCCCAAAGCAGGGGTGGCAGCCCCAGGCAGGGATGGCCCCTGCTCTGGGCTCAGCCTGGGACAGAATCCTGTGACTCTCAGCCCCAGGGTCACCTGTGTGTCCCTGCCAGCTCTGTGCCACCTCCTGTCCCCACCAGGCTGTCCAGGAGCAGTTGGAGCCCCTGGGCTCCTCCTCAGCCCCTCCCTTCCCTCCTGACCCTCACAGCCTCCGTTATTGCAGAGCTCACTTGAGTAAAACAAATGGTTGAACCTCCTATCATTTTGTAATTCATGATACAGAAACGCAGGACAAGCAAAATAAATTTGTCTGAACAGAATAAATTCCCTGCTTATTTCAGGAGACGAGTGCTGGGGTATTTGACAGAAGCATTTCATCCTGCAGAGCCCCAGGCAGGGCCTGCTGTGCTGAGCACCAGGAGCAGCTCTGAGCACCTCGGGGCTCCTGGCCATGGAGCAGCCCTGGGGACAGGGACAGGGACAGGGACAGGGACAGGAGCAGGGACAGGGACAGGGACAGGGACAGGGGCAGGGACGGGGACAGGGATGGGGACAGGAGCAGGGACAGGGACAGGGACAGGGACAGGGATGGGGACAGGGGCAGGGACAGGGACAGGGACAGGGATGGGGACAGGGACAGGGACAGGGACAAGGGCAGGGACAGGGAGAGGGACAAGGACAAGGACAGGGACACCTCCACTGCTCTGCCGTGTAAGAGCCTGAGTGAGGGATGTGGGACTGCAGGGGCTCTCCCAAATGCAGGTCATTGGATCCAAGGTGTCCCAGCAGCCCAGGGCCGTGGGTGACAGAGCTGTGCCCACAGCTGTCAGCTCCAGCTGCAGGCAGCCCTGGCACCCTTAGTTTAGGGTACAATGCATTAGAGACTTTTCTTTGCTGAGCATCTTCATCCAGTAGAACCAATCTATCCCTTAACTTTTACCTACAGCCCATCATAACTGCTGTAATTCCCATATTCATGGTACTGCTCTCCAATCACTCAAAGTCAGCACATTACAGTTTCAGCTGGAAGTTGTTTCTCAGTTTTCTTGCACTGGAAAATTCTGAGACCTTTTTTCTCCTTGCCACATTTGCTGCCTTGTTTGCCTGTGCTCTCTTTGTGCTTGGTGAAAACATCTTCTTGTTTGGGGTGGGTTTATCCTTTGCTCTAAGGAATAATAATAATAATAATAATAATAATAATAATAATAATAATAATAATAATAATAATAATAATAATAATAATAATAATAATAATAATAATAATAATAGAATATTATATTAAGACTAAGAATATTTAATATAAGAATATTATATGAATTAATATTATAATAAGAATAATAATAAAAACCCCTTCTAACTCACAGACCCTTTGCCTCCTTGGTTATCCAGTGAGGCTGGCTCAGCAATTCTTTTCTTCTATATCAAAACTTGCTTCCATCTCTATTCCTTCTTCAGATTGTACATTTAAAAATCTTTCTGCCAAGCACACACACATCTGTGAGAGTTTCTTGTCAAACTTTCCTCCTTCCCAACAGCCCCAGCCCAGGAGGAGCTGGGCCCTCCCAGCACTGCCCTGTGTCCCTCTGCTCACACGGGCCCTTCCTTCTGCTGACACTGGGGAAAAGGGGCAAAATAAAGTGTCAGCCTGCCAGACTTGGAGAAAGGAAATGGAGATGTTGTTCAGGGGACCAGGGCACTCTGGCCCTGCCATGGTCAGTGCCCCATGTGTCCTCATGTTCCCCTGGCAGGGAAAGGGATGTTCAGCCATAAATTCCCAGAAACATTTGGATGGGAATGGGCCTTAAAGCCCCTCTCATTCTGCCCCTTGCCACACCTCCCACTGTCCCAGGGTGTCCCAGTGTCCAGCCTGGCCTTGGGCACTGCCAGGGATCCAGGGGCAGCCACAGCTGCTCTGGCAATTCCAGCCCAGCCAGGAATTCCCAATTCCCAGTCTCCCACCCATCCCTGCCCTCTGGCACTGGCAGCCATTCCCTGGCTCCTGTCCCTCCATCCCTTGTCCCCAGTCCCTCTCCAGCTCTCCTGGAGCCCCTTCAGGCCCTGCCAGGGGCTCTGAGCTCTCCCTGGAGCCTTCTCCTCTCCAGGGGAGCATTCCCAGCTCTCCCAGCCTGGCTCCAGCCCTGCAGCAGCCCCGTGGTTCCTCAGGGCTCTCTCCAGCAGCTCCATCTGGTGCTCCCAGGGCTGGGCTCAGGTGAGTTCACAGGGATGAGCCCCAGGAGCTCCAGGGGTGTCCAAGGGGCTTCTCTGGCCTTGCAGGGCACAGCCCCCCTCTGCCCAGGGGGCTGCACCACGAGAGCTGGACCCTGTCACTGACAGGTGGGACACAGCCAGGTGTGACAATGACAGGTGTGACACTGCCAGGAATGACACTGACAGGTGTGACACAGCCAGGTGGGACACTGACTGGTGGGACACACTGCCAGGTGTGACAATGACAGGTGTGACACAGCCAGGTGTGACACTGACAGGTGTGACACTGACAGGTTGACACTGACAAGTGTGACACAGCCAGGTGTGACAATGACAGGTTGACAATGCCAGCTGTGACACTGCCAGGTGTGACACACAGCCAGGTGTGACACTGACAAGAATGACACTGCCAGGTGTGACACTGACAGGAATGACACTGCCAGGTGTGACAATGACAGGTTGACAATGACAGGTTGACAATGCCAGGTATGACACTGCCAGGAATGACACTGCCAGGTGTGACACTGCCAGGTGTGACAATGACAGGAATGACACTGCCAGGTGTGACACACAGCCAGGTGTGACAATGACAGGTGTGACACTGCCAGGTGTGACACAGCCAGGTGGGACACAGCCAGGAATGACACTGCCAGGAATGACACTGCCAGGTGTGACACTGCCAGGTGTGACAATGACAGGAATGACACTGCCAGGTGTGACAATGGCAGGTTGACAATGCCAGGTGTGACACTGCCAGGTGTGACACACAGCCAGGTGTGACACTGACAGGAATGACACTGCCAGGTGTGACAATGGCAGGTTGACAATGCCAGGTGTGACACTGACAGGAATGACACTGCCAGGTGTGACAATGACAGGTTGACAATGACAGGTTGACAATGCCAGGTGTGACACTGCCAGGTGTGACACACAGCCAGGTGTGACACTGACAGGAATGACACTGCCAGGTGTGACAATGGCAGGTTGACAATGCCGGGTGTGACACAGGAGTCCCTGCCCCCTGCCCTGCCCCTGGGGGCTGCACCCTCAGAGCTGTGTCCTCTCCCAGGGGATCCCAAAAGGGCAAACAGGGGATGGAGGAGAGCAGCCTGGGAGGGTGGGGCTGCATCACCTGGAGCTGGGATTGGACACTGAACCCAACATGGAAAGGGACCAGAACTGATAAAAGTGTGAGAACTCCTGACCCAGGGTCCATCTGGGGTGCAGCCCTGGCTGGGCTCTTGCACTGCCCAAGGTGTGTCCTGTGAGGGAATGATTTCCTTTGAATAAATCCCTGCTTTGTCCTTTAACTCTGCCCAGCTCTGCTCAGGGAGGCATCAGCACCCAGATAAACCATGTCTATGTTTTCAGATCTGAGGCAAAAAAAAAGCCAAGATGAAAGACATGAAAAATAATAACTGGAGGACAAGTGTTTATTGTTTCTCCATGCTAAGGACTGGGGGTCACTGAACAAACAGTGGATTTCAAATAAAAACAGAGTTTAATTAGTAGAACTGCTCTTCCACATAATCCATAATTAAATACGGAGCTGAGAGCCACGGGAGGGTTTGGAAAATAAAAATATAGATATACTCCAAATAATTACACACACTCAGGACAAAAGATCCACAAACTAATTGGGTTGTGCACAGAAGGTGAAGCTGTGTCTCCACTGAAGTCTGTGCTCACATTCAATTTATGTTAATTAGACTGAAATTTAACACCTCCGAGGCAGTGCTGAGCACGCAGGTGTGAGTTAATGGAACAGGACACACTGACTTCTCCTTTCTGATGCCTACTTGTATTTATATGTTTGGTATTAATTAATGAGACTGTATTTCTGTTTATACACAACTTAATGAGAGCTTCCACGTGCGTCCAGGAAATCCTTCTTTAAGCATTCAGCCCTGTTGAATCCTTCTCCACTCAGGGAAATGTCCTTTACTCAGACACAGCCCATGTACATCCAGCTGTGATGCACAGGGGCTGCACTCAGGATTTCCTGTCCCTGAACAAATGCACAACCAAATGGGAGAGAGATCCTTTCCTGTCCTGAACAAATGCACAGCCAACAGGAGAGAGATCCTTTCCTGCTCTGAACAAATGCACAGCCCAACAGGAGAGAGATCCTTTCCTGTCCTGAACAAATGCACAGCCCAACAGGAGAGAGATCCTTTCCTGAACAAATGCACAGCCCAACAGGAGAGAGATCCTTTCCTGCTCTGAACAAATGCACAGCCAGACAGGAGAGAGATCCTTTCCTGAACAAATGCACAGCCAAACGGGAGAGAGATCCTTTCCTGCTCTGAACAAATGCACAGCCCAACAGGAGAGAGATCCTTTCCTGCTCTGAACAAATGCACAGCCAGACAGGAGAGAGATCCTTTCCTGAACAAATGCACAGCCAAACGGGAGAGAGATCCTTTCCTGCTCTGAACAAATGCACAGCCCAACAGGAGAGAGATCCTTTCCTGAACAAATGCACAGCCCAACAGGAGAGAGATCCTTTCCTGTCCCTGAACAAATGCACAGCCAGACAGGAGAGAGATCCTTTCCTGAACAAATGCACAGCCCAACAGGAGAGAGATCCTTTCCTGCTCTGAACAAATGCACAGCCCAACAGGAGAGAGATCCTTTCCTGTCCTGAACAAATGCACAGCCCAACAGGAGAGAGATCCTATTCTGAACAAATGCACAGCCCAACAGGAGAGAGATCCTTTCCTATTCTGAACAAATGCACAGCCCAACAGGAGAGAGATCCTTTCCTGCTCTGAACAAATGCACAGCCAGACAGGAGAGAGATCCTTTCCTGTCCCTGAACAAATGCACAGCCCAACAGGAGAGAGATCCTTTCCTGTCCCTGAACAAATGCACAGCCCAACAGGAGAGAGATCCTTTCCTGAACAAATGCACAGCCCAACAGGAGAGAGATCCTTTCCTGCTCTGAACAAATGCACAGCCCAACAGGAGAGAGATCCTTTCCTGTCCTGAACAAATGCACAGCCCAACAGGAGAGAGATCCTTTCCTGTCCTGAACAAATGCACAGCCCAACAGGAGAGAGATCCTTTCCTGAACAAATGCACAGCCAACAGGAGAGAGATCCTTTCCTGAACAAATGCACAGCCCAACAGGAGAGAGATCCTATTCTGAACAAATGCACAGCCCAACAGGAGAGAGATCCTATTCTGAACAAATGCACAGCCCAACAGGAGAGAGATCCTATTCTGAACAAATGCACAGCCAACAGGAGAGAGATCCTTTCCTGTCCTGAACAAATGCACAGCCCAACAGGAGAGAGATCCTTTCCTGCTCTGAACAAATGCACAGCCAGACAGGAGAGAGATCCTATTCTGAACAAATGCACAGCCCAACAGGAGGCAGGTCCTTTCCCTTCTCCTCCTTCCACCCAGATCCCCCCAGTGCCATGTTCTCCCTCTCTCTTGCAGTGCTCAGGCAGCACTGAGTGTAACCAACCCTCCTGGAGGCAGCACAAACGAGAGCTGGGGGAGCAGAGCCCTCCTGGAAGGAGCAGTGCATCCCTGCGGGTGCCTTATCCCCCTGAGCCAGCCATGGCTCATCTCCGAGAGCACGGCACAAAATAATGAGCTCGTTTGTTGTTTGTTTGTTTTCCCCTCTTGGCAGAGCAGCCAGCAACCAAGAAACAAGCCTTTATTCTTCATGGATGATCAAATGGCTAATTTAGCCCTGAAAGCCTCGCTCTTGCCCAGTGCTCTGCCTCTCCTGGGCCAGCCAGTGCTCCATGCCCTTGGCCAGCAGTCCCTGCCACCAGGGATGCCCTGCAGGTGCCAGGGCAGGGACAGCTGCCCCAGAAGCAGAGCCTGGCATGGCTGTGCCCCTGGCTGAGCACAGGGAAGGGTTCTCACAAATTTATGAGCCCAGAAGGAGCACTAGTGGCCCAAACCAAAGCCTAGTAAAACAAACAGCTGAGACAAAAATCTCCCCTGCTTCCACTCTTTGATATTATCTTATCTCCACCCCAGCCTCCCGTTGCTCACCCATCTCCCCTTATCAATTACAGAGGTGCTTGTCCCAGCCAACAAAAAAATGCCATTTTTTCCCAGCCAGACAACCAGGAACAGGAGCATGAGCCCCTCATGGCACCGTGCTCCACAGCAGGGCTGCAGCACCAGGGCATGCTGCTCCTGGGGCTGTCCCTGCCTTCATCCCGCTCCAGCAGCCCCCAGGGCTTGGAATGGGTCACCAGAGCAGGGGCAGCACCAGGACACCCTGGGCTTGCTGGCCCAGAGCTCCCAGAGCCCGGGGAGCAGGGCAGTGCCAGAGCCAGAGCCTGGCTGTGCTCATGTGTGTGTGTGTGTGTGTGTGTGTGTGTGCATGCCCTGCTCCCATGGAACAGGGAACAGCCCTGCATGGAGAGAGACACAGGGACATGGGACACCTGAGAGCCAGGGACACCCTGGGGGACACCTGAGAGACAGGGTCACCCTGGGGGACACCTGAGAGACAGGGTCATTGTGACACCTGAGAGCCAGGGACACCCTGGGGCACACCTGAGAGCCAGGGACACCCTGGGGCACACCTGAGAGACAGGGACACCCTGGGGCACACCTGGGAGCCAGGGACACCCTGGGGCACACCTGAGAGACAGGGACACCCTGGGGCACACCTGGGAGCCAGGGACACCCTGGGGCACACCTGAGAGACAGGGTCATTGTGACACCTGAGAGACAGGGTCATTGTGACACCTGAGAGCCAGGGACACCCTGGGGCAGAGGGAGCGGGATGGGTGGGAGGTCTGCAGAGCTCAGCATCCCCAGCCCAGCTCTCCATGAGCTCATCCCAGCCAGGACAGGCCCTGCTCAGAGCCTGCTCCAGCCACCACAGCCAACGAGCCGGACAAATATTTCAGTGCTGTGCAGAGCAGACAGGGTTTTTAACAACAACCACAAGTGAGGAAAGGGGATTTAGTCCTCGAGGCAGTGGCCATGGAGCAGTGGAAGGAAAAGGAAATGATTCTTTGTGCTCCTACACTCTGAGACCCCCGAGCTCAAGGGGCACCCTGCTGCTGTCAGGACATCAGTGCTCACCCTCACCCTCAGCCTCACAATTCCTTGCACTGAGAAAATAATTTAGAGAATTGTATTCAAGGCTCGGGAGAGTAATTTTTAATTTTTCTTTCTGAGATGTTGCAAACCCCCCTGCCTCAGACTGGTAAAGTGATGAATGTTAAATAGGTGTGACGCCATCCATCTCCCCGCGCTGAGGTGACCGCAGTGCTCGTTTGTAACCAACCACAGTGACACCTTCCACGGCACTCAGGATGAATGCAAAGGCTCAAAATAATCCATTCTGAAATAATTGTGTTCTGCTGACTAAGAAGCTCCAGTTTTCAATTTATCTCCGCATTTGCTGCTCTAAATCTGCCAGCAATTAATTTTACTCTGCGTTCGGGAACGTGAGCAGGCCGCAGGCAGGGAAGGATGTGCTGCATCCTCCCGATGGAACATTCCAGAACCCGAGGAGCCAGTGAGCAGAGCTGGGACCTCAGCTGCACAAAACACAGACCAGCAGCCAATGTGGAAAGCAGAAATGGCAATCAGGTGTCACTGTTTCAGAATTTCTTACACAGCCAGGGTTCATCCTTGTTCCGCTCACGCACAGGTGTGCCCTGATGTGCTGCCTCACACCTGGGACCTGCATTTCATTTTAGGTAAAGGATGAAACAAAAGGCTCCCCACAATGTGCTCGATGTAGAATTGGGATATTAGGAAATGAGCAGGCTCCAGAAATATCCCTGTGCTCACCCACCTGCAGCCAGGCAGGTGAGGCAGCAGCAGCAGCTCGGGAGGCTCCAGGGACAGGGGCTGCCCAGCGGCCCAGGGAGAAATGTGCTCCAGGACAGATCCTGCAGCACTGAGCAGGAACACTGCAGGTGTGCCAGGACAGATCCTGCAGCACTGAGCAGGAACCCTGCAGGTGTGCCAGGACAGATCCTGCAGCACTGAGCAGGGACAGTGCAGGTGTGCCAGGACAGATCCCGCAGCACTGAGCAGGAACCCTGCAGGTGTGCCAGGACAGATCCTGCAGCACTGAGCAGGGACACTGCAGGTGTGCCAGGACAGATCCTGCAGCACTGAGCAGGGACAGTGCAGGTGTGCCAGGACAGATCCTGCAGCACTGAGCAGGGACAGTGCAGGTGTGCCAGGACAGATCCTGCAGCACTGAGCAGGGACAGTGCAGGTGTGCTTCATTCCAGGACAGGGCTCAGTCCTGCACAGGTAACACACCTTCTGCATGGGTAATGTACCTCCTGCACAGGTAACATCCCCCCCTGCACAGGTAACTGCCCCTGCACAGGTAACTGCCCCTGCTTTGTAACCATGGTGTGCCTGCTGAGGGCAGGGCCAGGAGCTCTGGCTCAGGAGCAGCTGCAGGTGCTGTTTCCCTGCAGTCAAAGGCTCTGTGCTCTTTTCCCAGGGAGCTTCACCCCCAACAAGGTGACACAGCTGAACTGCTTGGGAATGTCCCAGGCCAGGCTGGACACTGGGGCTGGGAGCACCTGGGGCAGAGGGAGCTGTCCCTGCCATGGCAGGGGTGGCACTGGGTGGGATTTGAGCTGTCCCTGCCATGGCAGGGGTGGGAATGGGAGGGATTTGAGCTGTCCCTGCCAGGGGTGGGAATGGGTGGGATTTGAGCTGTCCCTGCCATGCCAGGGGTGGGAATGGGAGGGATTTGAGCTGTCCCTGCCATGCCAGGGGTGGCACGGGGTGGGATTTGAGTTGTCCCTGCCACGGCAGGGGTGGGAATGGAGGGATTTGAGATCTCTTCTAGCCCAAGCCCTCCTGGGGCTCTGCGTGGCAGAATGTCACCCATGAAGAGCTGGGAGACACCGACAGAAATGAGCCTTTGTTACCCCAGCAGCAGAACCAGCAGCAATGCCAGCAGGGGTGGCAGCTCTCACACCCTGGGGGTGGGACATGGGGACACAGTCTGGATCCAGAGGGACGAGAATTCCAACTAAGCAAACCAACAGAACACCCAAATGTGGAGTTTTCCATTAAATGTGGAAACCTTACAGTGCTTTGTTATCAGAACCAAAAACTAAAAACCAACACAAAACAACCCAAGCCCCAAAACTCACAAGGATTTGCAAGACAGAGAAAGCAAAAGGAGAGACAAAGCCATTTGTTTGTTCCTTTGCTGTGTGGAAGCAGCAGAAGAATCAAAGATCTGCCTGCTTGGATTGACCATTGGCCTAGGAGTTAATTTTCTCAGCACAGACACAGCAGCAATGGAAATTCTTCCCACAAACCTGAGGGATCTTTTACATTTTGCCTAAGTTGAAGCTCAGCCATGGGCAGGAGGGCTCAGCAACGCTGGGAGGATTTCAGAAGATTAGTGTGGGCATGTGTCCTGCTTTGTAACCATGGTGTGCCTCAATTACTGCACAGCTTTCCCAGCAAATCCCCTCAGCCAGAGGGCTGCAGGCTCCTGAGCGGCAGGCAGGAGCTGAGGCTGCTGCCATCAGTGTGTGAGGCTCGGGGATTTCTCCTCTGAATACACCCAGGGTTGGCTGCTTTAGCCTCTCTGAGGCAATCCCATGGCTGGGCCTTCTGCAAAATTAATTGGCTTTTCTTTCCTTGGAAGATCAGAGTGCATTCCAGAGGAGCAGCAGGAACGTGCTCACCACGTGGCTGCAGAAAGAACTGGCCTGGCTGGAGCCAGGGTGCCCCTGGCAGCCACAGGGGCACACACAGCACCAGAAATGCTCCCTGGCACTGGAAAAACCCCAAAACCCAGCAGGGACAGGGCAGCCACAGAGCCAGAGCTGTGCTGGGGCTGAACAGGGGCACAGCAGGGCAATCTCACAGCTCTGGGGTGGCTTTTGTAACCCTGAAATAAATAAAAACCCTGCTGGGCTTCAGAGCTGCAGAATTCAGGAGTTGGGACGTCACAGGAATAGAGGCAACCCGGGGCATGGCATGGCATGGCATGGCATGGCATGGCATGGCATGGCATGGCAGGTGTGCCCAGCAAGAGAGGAGATGGACCTGCAGGGATGTGGGGGGCTGTGTGCCCAGGACAGCAGGGGGGGCACAGGAGGGGCTGTGTGCCCAGGACAGCCCTCCTTGGGCAGGAGGGGTTTATTGGGAGGCTGTGTGCCCTGGGAGCATCCCTCAGCGTCACAGGAGGGGCTGTGGTGTGCCCTGGGAGGGGCTGTGTGCCCTGGGAAGGGCTGTGGTGTGCCCTGGCAGATCCCTCAGGGTCACAGGAGGGGCTGTGGTGTGCCCTGGGAGGGGCTGTGTGCCCTGGGAAGGGCTGTGGTGTGCCCTGGCAGATCCCTCAGGCAGGAGGCTGCAGCAGGCACAGCTTCACTGTCCGTGCTGTGTCCAGAGGGAAGGGGGGAGGCTGAGAGGCTCCATGTGCCACTTGCCAGTATCTTGATGCAACACGAAAATCCATCTTTTCTGCTCTTCTGCCAGTCACGAAGATGTATGAAGTTGGGGTTTTTTACTACTCCAAGTATGATTTTAATCATGAAAGTTGTGATTTGTAATTCTAATATTTACACAGAAAGCTCCTTTTTTTTTATGTCTCTCTCCATAAAGCAATATTGGAATCAAAGTGAGGGTTTCATTTCATACAGCTTTGAAGTTGATCCTTTTGACATTTCACATTTCCATGTCACGCTTTTAATTATGAACAAGAAGTTTCACTCCTCATCACTTCATTTTTTTGCACATTTCCTTCACTGCTTCTTCCTCACCTCCATCAGCAAGCTCAGAGAAGAGTTTGTGAGGGGTAAGGGATGTGCTCAGCCTGGGAACAGCCAGAGGGTTTATCCCACACAAAACCATGGAATTGTGGAAGGGTGTGGGGTGGTTGGGTGCCAGGAAAGCTCCCACCACCCCAGGGTGCTCACAGTGGGTCTTGCCCTGGGGAGCTGGAGTGGCTCATCCTGAGGGGCAGCAGGGCTGGGAAGGATGAAAGTCTGACAAGAAAGTGTCACAGATTTGTGTGTGTGCTTGGCAGAAAGATTTTTAAATGTAGAGTCTGATGAAGGAATAGAGATGGAAGCAAGTTTTGATACAGAAGAAAAGAATTGCTGAGCCAGCCTCACTGGATAACCAAGGAGGCAAAGGGTCTGGGAGTTAGAAGGGGTTTTTTATTATTATTCTTATTATAATATTAATTCATATAATATTCTTATATTAAATATTCTTATTATTAATATAATATTCTATTATTATTATTATTATTATTATTATTATTATTATTATTATTATTATTATTATTATTATTATTATTATTATTATTATTATTATTCCTTAGAGCAAAGGATAAACCCACCCCAAACAAGAAGATGTTTTCACCAAGCACGAAGAGAGCACAGGCAAACAAGGCAGCAAATGTGGCAAGGAGAAAAAAGGTCTCAGAATTTTCCAGTGCAAGAAAACTGAGAAACAACTTCCAGCTGAAACTGTAATGTGCTGACTTTGAGTGATTGGAGAGCAGTACATGAATATGGGAATTACAGCAGTTATGATGGGCTGTAGGTAAAAGTTAAGGGATAGATTGGTTCTACTGGATGAAGATGCTCAGCAAAGAAAAGTCTCTAATGAACTGTACCCTAAACTAAGGGTGCCAGGGCTGCCTGCAGCTGGAGCTGACAGCTGTGGGCACAGCTCTGTCACCCACGGCCCTGGGCTGCTGGGACACCTTGGATCCAATGACCTGCATTTGGGAGAGCCCCTGCAGTCCCACATCCCTCATTCAGGCTCTTACACAGCAGAGCTGGGTCTGGGGCACCCCTCCTCAATCCCAGGGCAGGGCATCCCCACGTCCCCTCCCTGCCTCTGGGGCTGGAGATGCCTCCCGAGAATTCCAGCCCCAGGGAGAGAGGGGCTCCTTTCCAGAACATAATCCACATCCTCCCTCCCACCCACGGGCACGGTGCTGCTGTGGGGTGGCTCTTTTGGGGGAGCAGAGGGAAGGAAGGGGAGAGTGGCTGGGTTTGAAGCCAAGCACAGCTGTGCACAGCAAATTGAGTTTTTGAGAGCCAATACAAAAGTGACTTCAGTGCCTGAACAAATGCCTGGGGATTTGAAGGGTTTTTCCTCCCTGGGAAGCAAAGGGGCTGCTCCCACAGCTCGCTTCTCCCCTTCCTTCTCCTTACAGCCACTCCACAGCACAGAAATGTCAGAGCCCAACCTTTAATTACCAGAGCACACTCAAAGCCAGGTGAGCCCGGGGCATTTGAAGGTCCATCTGAAGGGCCCTGGGGTGGTTTTCCCAGCCCAGCAGAGCTGTGGGTCTTGGCCAGAGCTGGGGAAGGAAGGCTCTGCCCCTGCCCTGCCCCTGCCCTGCCCCTGCCCTGCCCCTGCCCTGCTCCCAGCCCGGCACAGACCCGGCAGGCTCGGGCTGCATTCACCCACGGGGCATTGTCTGCCCTGGATGGGGTGATTGCTCCACACAGAATGGCACAGAGCAGCATGGCACAGAATGGCACAGCACAGCACAGAATGGCACAGAACAGAATGGCACGGCATGGAACAGCACAGCACAGAATGGCACAGAATGGCACAGAACAGAACAGAATGGCACAGAACAGAACAGCACAGAATGGCACAGCACAGCATGGCATGGCACAGAACAGCATGGCATGGCACAGCACAGAATGGCACAGCACAGCACAGAATGGCACAGAACAGAATGGCACAGCATGGTATAGCACAGCATGGCATGGCACAGCACAGCACAGAATGGCACAGAACAGCATGGCACAGAATGGCACAGAACAGAACAGCACAGAATGGCACAGCACAGCATGGCATGGCACAGCACAGAATGGCACAGAGCAGCATGGCACAGAATGGCACAGCACAGCACAGAATGGCACAGAACAGCATGGCACGGCATGGAACAGCACAGCACAGAATGGCACAGAACAGAATGGCACAGCATGGCATACCACAGCACAGCACAGCATGGCACAGAATGGCACAGAACAGCACAGAATGGCACAACACAGAATGGCATAGAACAGCCCAGGGACAGCCCAGCAGAGCCCAGGGACAGCTCAGGGACAGTTCAGGGACAGTCCAGGGACAGCCCAGGGCCAGCCCAGGGCCAGTCCAGGGACAGCCCAGGGCCATCCTGTGCTTCAGCAAAGGAAGTTCTCCTCCAGCTGTGATGGAGATGGATCAAGCCCAACACCTCCCTTGGCAGCACCGTGGCAGCCCTTTCCTCACAGCCCCGTTACCTGGCACACACCTTTCATTTGTCTCCATCCTTTAAAGGCAGAGTGCCACATGAAAAAGAAAGAAATAAATAATTCCAGGTGTCCCCAATGCAGAGGGAGTTCGTGTGATAAAATACACAAAGGATCAGAGAGCTGTACCTTCTCTTGCTCCCAGTTTGTGATTTCTGGTACAGCACTGTGGGCAATGTAATCCCTGCCTGCTGGAAACTGCTGCTCCCACCCCTGTGCTCTCTCAGATTAGAACTGTGTCAGAAATCAGGAAGTTGTTGATAAGCTCCTGCCATTAATCCTTGCTTAAAAATCATACAATAATCATTTTGGATGCCTCCTAAAGGGCAGCAGTGGAGGCTGTGACTCAGGTTGGTTCTCTAGAGATACAGAAAAACAAGAATAGCCTCACTGGGGCCTGGCAGCTCCGTGTTCAGTGAGGACACAAAGCCTGGCATGTACCTGTGGGAGCTGCCAGGCAGCAGCACAGCCCTGTGTCACAGCACAGCCCTGGCTGGGTGCCACAGCCCTGGCTCATCGTGCCCAGGGCACGGGGCAGAGCAGCACCAACGCCGATTTTCTGATGGGCAAGGAAGGAAAGCAGCGAGTTTGTAAAAACAAGGCAAACACAAAGAGAGAACTGAGCTGTTCTGACTGTACAGCTCCAGGTGTGTCTCCTCTGATCCCACAGGAGCCTGCCCTCTCCTCATGGGGAGGCACTGGGCCAGGATGTGGAGGGTGGCAGGGGGAGCAGGCAGGCTTGGCCACACATCTGGGGAGAGCTCCCTGGCCTGGCCTGGCTCCGGGGGTGGCTCTGCCTCCTGTCAGCCCTGCAGTGCAGAGGGACGGGGCTGGGGGAGCCAGGGTGGAATCAGAGCTGTCAGGGACCCATCGGGTCAGACACCCTCGAGCAGAAGGTCCTGGGGGCACCAGGGGAGCTGCTGAGTGTCCCTCAGGCTGTCCCCACCACGGGCCCCCAGCTGGGTAAGGGGTGGCATGGACTCCATGCAGTACAGGAGGCTGGTTAATTTTCTGTACTAAGGAACCCATTGCTCTTTTATAACCTGGTTTGCTGCAGGTTGGCCTGGTTGGTCCTTTAGTGAAAACACCATCAGCACTGGCTAATTAGGAAACCACCCTTTGGTGAACTAATCTCCATAACACATTCCACGTGTGCACAACAACAGGCACAGCCAGTGAAGATCAGAATTATTTCTCATTCTTTTCTCTGATCTTCTCACAGCCTTTCCCAGAACGATGCCTGGGGAGGCTGTGCCTGCTCTCCGTGGCCAGAGAGCTGCTGCCACACCAGCAGCAAGCTGGCACTGAGCTCACCCTGGACAACCCCCCCAGCAGCAAGCTGGCACTGAGCTCACCCTGGACAACCCCCCCAGCCGCCCTTTGGCACTGAGCTCACCCTGGATAACCCCTCCAGGAGCCCTTTGGCACTGAGCTCACCCTGGATAACCCCTCCAGCAGCAAGCTGGCACTGAGCTCACCCTGGATAACCCCCCCAGCAGCCCTTTGGCACTGAGCTCACCCTGGATAACCCCTCCAGGAGCAAGCTGGCACTGACCTCACCCTGGATAACCCCCCAGCAGCAAGCTGGCACTGAGCTCACCCTGGATAACCCCTCCAGGAGCCCTTTGGCACTGAGCTCACCCTGGATAACCCCTCCAGGAGCAAGCTGGCACTGACCTCACCCTGGATAACCCCCCAGCAGCCCTTTGGCACTGACCTCACCCTGGATAACCCCCCCAGCAGCCCTTTGGCACTGACCTCACCCTGGATAACCCCCCAGCAGCCCTTTGGCACTGACCTCACCCTGGATAACCCCCCCAGAAGCCCTTTGGCACTGACCTCACCCCTCCTTACCTAAATATCTTTAGCACCACACCTAGCATCAAAGAAGCTCCTCATTGAGCCACCCCCCGAGGGAGCTGGGAGCCACCTTCCATCACCTGCCAGTGTTCATCCTGTAGCTGCATTTGGTTTGGTTTGGTTTGGTTTGGTTTGGTTTGGTTCCTTCAGTTCAGGAAAAGCATTCCCAGGAGAGAGCTCTGGCCCCACAGGCACCATGAGCTCCTGCTCCGTGTGTGTGTGTGTGTGTGACTCCAGGGGGGCTGACAGGGAGCCTTCATCCTCCTCCTCCTCCCCCGAGGACAGGCCTGAGCCCAGCACAGATGAGGGGTTATCTCAGGTGTTGTCTCAGGTGTTATCTCAGGTGTTATCTCAGGCGTTATCTCAGGCGTTATCTCAGGTGTTATCTCAGGAGGGATGGCACACTGATGGGGGATTATCTCAGGCGTTATCTCAGGCGTTATCTCAGGCGTTATCTCAGGTGTTATCTCAGGAGGGATGGCACACTGATGGGGGATTATCTCAGGTGTTATCTCAGGTGTTATCTCAGGTGTTATCTCAGGAGGGATGGCACACTGATGGGGGATTATCTCAGGCGTTATCTCAGGCGTTATCTCAGGTGTTATCTCAGGAGGGATGGCACACTGATGGGGGATTATCTCAGGTGTTATCTCAGGTGTTATCTCAGGCGTTATCTCAGGAGGGGTGGCACCAAGCACAGCAGGGCCACGGCTGCTCTCTGCCTGCTCATCCCCGCAGCCTCTGCCCTGCCCGAGGAAGCTGGAGCTGATCCCACACCCTGGGGGGATTGAGGCCTTTGCCCTGACCTCTCCCTGTCCCCACATCCCTGTCCCTGCGGCAGGAGGGCTCTGGGGACAGGGCTGGTGGCTCTGGGCAGTGCTGGTTCTCTGCCCCAGCGCCTCCTCTGTCCCAGCTCCTGAGCACCTGGAGCCTTGGGGAGCAACGTGGGGCCAGCCCGGGCTGGGAGAGGGCTCAGGACCATCCCCACGTGGCTCCACTCCTCCCACCACAGAGGAAAACCTGGAGCTGCTGGAACCCAGGACATTGCTCTGGCTGCCCTGGGGGACTCCAGCCCCTGGCAGGGGCTCAGAGACCTTGGCACGGAGTCACAGACACCTGGGCCTTTGATTGTAGCCCATGGAAACAATTCCCAGCTTTGTGTGAGGAGTTACAAGCCACAAGGGTTTGAGTAGAATGGCAGTGAATTTATCACAGGGTGAAAATGGAGAATTTTGGGGTTTTAGAATGGGGGTTCAGGAGGCAAGATGGAGGAATCTGGGCATGTCCAGTCCTTCTCCTTCTTCTTCTTGGCCTCCATCTTCTGCTGTGATGGTGGCACTGCTGGATTGGTTTAGAGTAGAGACAGACTGTCTGACATGGGTGATAGGGATTGGAACATTACTGTAAATAAAGTACAGGTAGGTTTTAGTATAAAAAGCCAACACTACCCCAAGGGCTCTCAGTGTGCCTCAACCCAACCTGCTGGACAGACCTCAGCAGGCCAGAGAGAGAACGGAACAGATAACAGCAAATAAACAACCTTGGGAACCAGAGCCGAGGAATCCTGACTTCCTCTTGGAGCGCAGGGCTGGGAATGCCTCGAGGGCCATTTCAGCAACTCAGAACCCCAGAGGGAGCCACATCTCATTGCCTCCTTCCCTCTGCACCTCCCTGCCAGAGCAGGGCCCCGCTGTCATTGTGTCATCACCATCAAAAGTGAGCTGGACACTTCTCAATACGAGGCAAATGTTAATGTAATGGGAAAAGAGATTAAATTATGTACAGCTGTTGTGACCCGTCCTGCTGTACATCAGAAATGTGCAATAACAGGTCAGGGAATAACCGTGCATATCAAAGAGAAGAATTTCCGTCATTATAAATTCATGAGGATTCATAGGAAAAATGACTTGTTTGTTTATGCAGAGCTGCAATATTGACCTGATTACGGGAATGCCAGGAAAGCTCAGAGGAAGCCATAGGGCAGAGGGATCCCAGGCAGAGGCACGGGGAAGATTAATGCCATCGCTCACCAGATGTGACAACAGCTACCCTTGGAACATGAAGATATCTCAGAGTTAATGAAGAGATGGGAGCCAGATAATAAAGATAAACATGCTTTTTTGGGTTAGGCTGCCCCTCGTGCAGGCTAACAGGTTCTTCAAAGGCTCGCTGCTGACAGCCCTGCGAGGCTGAGATAATTCATCTTCAGACTGGAGTGAGGAGCAGAGGTGACGACGTGGCACCAGCACACCGATGGCAGCGTCCTTGCCAAGGAAGCAAACAACCTTATTAAGGCAGAAAGGGGAGAGATGGCTGTGTTAGCAGGAAAAGTGACTCCAGGGAATGCAGTTACAGCCAGGGCTGGTGCCAGCGCTGTGCTCCAGGAGGAGCTGGTGGCTGTCTCAGCTGGGGACAGCAGGGTGGCAGTGCCACCCTCCCTGGCACACGGGGTGTTTGTGTGGGCTTCCTCAGCCCCCGGGGCCCTCCAGGAGCTCCCTCCGAGCCCAGAGCAGCGCAGCAAGGCTGAGCCCTGCAGCAAGGCTGTCACTGCTGAGGAGCTGTCCCTGCCCCTGGCCCTGCTCCTGCAGCCAGCCTTGGTGTCACCACACACAGGGACTGTGCCACCCTGACACCCTGTGCCACCCTGCCGGCCTTTCGCCATGCCACCCTGTCACTGTGCCACCCTGTCATTGTGCCACCAGGCCACCATACCACCCTGTCCCTCTGCCACCCTGTCACTGTGCCACCCTGCCACCCAGTCACTCTGCCACTGTACCACCCTGCTGCTGGGCCACCCTGTCCCTCTGCCACCCTGTCCCTGTGCCACCCTGCCACTGTGCCACTCAGCCACTGTGCCACCCTCCTGCTGTGCCACCCTGCCATGGTGCCACCCTCCTGCTGGAACACTGCCCCATCACTGAGCCACCCTGCCACTATGCCATGGTGTCACCCTGTCACTGTGCCACCCTGTCACTGTTGCCCTCCTGCTGCCACCTCCAGCTCCCCTGCTCCCGCTGCCCGTCTGTCACACACCTGAGAAGGGGCACAGGTGTGGCACAGGGCTTGGCAGTGGGCAGAGGGACAGGTCTGTCCCAGCACAGGGCACAGCCCTGCAGCGTGGGCAGGGCAGTGACACTGAGGAGCTGCAGCTCCCTGAGCCAACATGGACAGTGCTGGGGCTGTCCCCTGTCCCCTGCCTGGCACCAGGGACACGGTCACTGCTGGCAGTGTCCCCTGACACAGTCACTGCTGGGATGGTGTCCCCTGCCTGGCACCAGGGATACAGAGTCACTGCTGGGGCTGTCCCCTGACACGGTCACTGCTGTCAGTGTCCCCTGACACAGTCACTGCTGGGGCTGTCCCCTGACACGGTCACTGCTGGGGCTGTCCCCTGACACGGTCACTGCTGTCAGTGTCCCCTGACACAGTCACTGCTGGGGCTGTCCCCTGACACGGTCACTGCTGGGGCTGTCCCCTGACACGGTCACTGCTGTCAGTGTCCCCTGACACAGTCACTGCTGGGGCTGTCCCTGCCTGGCACCAGGGACACGGTCACTGCTGGGGCTGTCCCTTCCTGGCACCGGGGACATGGTCACTGCTGGGGCTGTCCCCTGACACAGTCACTGCTGGGGCTGTCCCCGCCTGGCACCAGGGACACGTCAGGGGAGCAGCAGAGGGGGAGGCTGCACAAGGGCTGGGCACGGGTACCCAGAGGGACACAGAACTGTACCAGAGGACAAAAGTCATCTTTAGAACTGCCCCCCAGACTGGGGACACAGGGGGACACAGAACTGTACAAAAGGACAAACCTTTAGAACTGCCCCCCAGACTGGGGACACAGGGGGACACAGAACTGTACAAAAGGACAAACCTTTAGAACTGCCCCCCAGGTCTGGGCATGCCTCGCACCCATGCATGTCAGACTAGGAAAGAAGTGCTGTGTGAATGCAGCAGACATGCACTGCCTCAGGGAAAAACAGCACTTCCAGCTGCTTAAAATGCAGCCAAGCTTCCAGAGGATGCTGCCAGGCAGAACCCAGCACCTGCTGAGTGCAGGTTCCAGATCTGAGCATGGCCAGGGCCCAGGGAAGGGAAGGGAAGGGAAGGGAAGGGAAGGGAAGGGAAGGGAAGGGAAGGGAAGGGAAGGGAAGGGAAGGGAAGGGAAGGGAAGGGAAGGGAAGGGAAGGGAAGGGAAGGGAAGGGAAGGGAAGGGAAGGGAAGGGAAGGGAAGGGAAGGGAAGGGAAGGGAATTGCCGGCTCTGGAGAGGGCTGGGCTGGTGCTGAGCCTGCAGATATCCTGGAGCCCGCATGTCCCTGCAGCTCCCCCCATAAGAGCATTCAATCAGACAATAGCTCGAGTTACTCCCTGAGCTGATTGAACCTCCCGAGGCTGCCTGGGGCAGGATTTGAACAGAACTCTGACACGGCAGCAAAGCGAGTCGTAACAATTAATTACAGAGGCTGCGGGAGTACGTGTTACTCTGTTCGTGCCCTTTCAGGCGCTGCCAGATGTGTTATTTCCAAGATTTGCTGGAGCCATTTCAGTTATTTAATTTCTCCGGCAGTGCGAGCTCCCGGAGCAGCGGAGCCGGTGCCGCTGGGGCGGGGGCTGAGCCGGGCAGGGCTGGGGATGCGGGGACACCGGGCCCGGGGGTGTTGGGGACACCGGACCCGGGGGTGTTGGGGACACCGGGCCCGGGGGTGTGCGGGGACATCGGACCCGGGTGTGTGCGGGGACATCGGACCCGGGGGTGTTGGGGACACCGGACCCCGGCGTGTTGGGGACACCGGACCCGGGTGTGTGCGGGGACATCGGACCCGGGTGTGTGCGGGGACACCGGGCCCGGGGGTGTTGGGGACACCGGACCCGGGTGTGTTGGGGACACCGGACCGGGGGTGTGCGGGGACATCGGACCCGGGGATGTTGGGGACATCGGACCCGGGTGTGTGCGGGGACATCGGACCCGGGGATGTTGGGGACATCGGACCCGGGCGTGTTGGGGACATCGGACCCGGGGGTGTTGGGGACACCGGGCCCGGGGGTGTTGGGGAGACCGGACCCGGGTGTGTGCGGGGACACCGGACCCGGGGGTGTTGGGGACATCGGGCCCGGGGGTGTTGGGGACACCGGGCCCGGGGGTGTTGGGGACACCGGACCCGGGGGTGTTGGGGACACCGGACCCGGGGGTGTTGGGGACACCGGACCCGGGGGTGTTGGGGACATCGGCGTTCCCAGCCGGCCCCGGGACACGAGATCTCCTCACCGGGAGTCAAAGACGTGAGGGAAGTGAAGCGCCGGAGCCTCGGCAGGGAAATCAAGGAGAGATGTGTATTTTGGGAAGGCTCCATTATGCGGAGCATTACAAAACACCAATCAGTCGTGGCAATCGTGTTCAGGGAATCGGGGGGAGCAGCCAGACACTGGCGTGTCCTCTGCATGACAATGAAACCAGAGGCTGCCCTGATTAAAAATAGAGTGCGAAAGGCACGGGCAGCGGCAGCAAGGTGGGAAAATGCCGCTTTTCCACATGGAAAAGCATGGCAGACACGGGAATTCACCGGTGATGAAGCAAAGGAGGAACAGGACCTGTGCGAGCTGGCACAGGGGAGCCGGCAGTGCCATCCCGGGGCTGAGGTGTCAGACAGGGCTCGCTCCGTGCCCTCCCCTCCCCTCCCGCCGCTGCCGGGGGCTGGGGCCGGCGCCGCCGCACGCTGGGGTCGCTCACGGCGTGTCTGAACCCGGCGCTGCCTCTCCCACAACACCTCAGCCAGGAAAAGAAAATTATAAAACCTGTGCAAAGAAAACACCCTCCACGGTAGCGCTGACGCAGAGCAGAGTGGCTGCTCCAGCCCACTGGGCTCATCCTCATCCTCATCCTCATCCTCATCCTCATCCTCATCCTCATCCTCATCCTCATCCTCACCCTCACCCTCACCCTCACCCTCACCCTCACCCTCATCCTCATTCAGGCTGGCACAGGCTGAATGCCACACCAGGCACGGACTGGGATTCTGATTTTATCCATGTGTGGCCAGGTGAAAAGATCTAATGAATTAGCAGCTGGAACTCTCTTCCCTGAGTGCTGCTCTCTGCTCTGGGTCTGTGGCACTCGGCTCTCACTGAGGATCCCAGGGCACCCCCATCCTATGGAACCTCCTTCATCCCTGCTCACGAATGGGCACCGCTGCTAGCTGGAAGATGGATCAGGGTGCAGTGATTCTAGGGTTCTGTGGACTGTTCTCATTAAATACCCGAGGAGCAAAGAGAAGAAAAGTTTCATTTTTTACACCAAGTTACCCATTCTGATATCTGGTAATATCTTTTTTGAATGCTCTGTGCTCTTGCTTGGATGAAATAACACCAGCTCACCGTGGGCAGGGAGTTCCCACCCTGTTTCCATGCTCAGCCTCTCACATCCTGACCCGGCTGCAGCTTGGGCTCACCTCAGAGTTTTGCATAGCCACAGAAACAAAGTGATTCATTTGCACATCAAAAATGAACTCCTGTAGCAAATTGTCATTCTACAATTTGCAGCAGCTCGCTGGGTGCGTGAGGGACAAAGGGCACCAGGGGAAACCCAGGTGCCCCATGGCAGGGAATAGAGAACCACAGCGTGCTTTGGGTGTGAAAGGACCTTAAAGCTCATCTCATCCCCCCCCTGCCATGGGCAGGGGCACCTTCCACTGTCCCAGCCTCTCTCGTAGCTGGCTCTCTCTTTTCTTGGTAAAGCTCTTCAGTATTTCATTTTGAAAAATCTAAAATGCAAATGTTTCAAAATTAAGTATTGATTTTTTTAAAAAAATGGAAAAAAAATTCTCTGCCTCCTGGACAAGGTTTCACAGTTTAGTAGAAATTTGACCAGTTCTCTAATGCCTTGCCAGCCTCCTATTTTTGGCCTGTGTTATTTTATAGACAAAATCAAATGCATGACCCAGGCCCACCTTCATGCTTCAGCAAAAAGAAGAAAAAAATAACTTTATAAAATAGATCTGCGTGCCTGCCGAGCTCCCACAGCCAGGAGGGACAGAGTTTATTCCCCTGCCATGTCCTCCCACTGTCAGGATTTTGTGTGACAGCACCAGGCTCCCCCTGTCCCCCGGCTGTGGCAGCGAATGGAGGCAGCACGGCCACCTGGGGATGTGCTGGGGTCATCTCCTGGGAATGGGCTGGGTAACCTCTGGGAATGTGCCAGGTCACATCTGGGAATGTGCCAGGTCACATCTGGGAATGTGCTGGGTCACTCTGGGAATGTGCTGGGGTCATCTCCTGGGATTGTGCTGGGTCACATCTGGGAATGTGCTGGGTCACATCTGGGAATGTGGCAGGTCACATCTGGGAATGTGGCAGGTCACTCTGGGAATGTGCTGGGGTCATCTCCTGGGAATGTGCCAGGTCACCTCTGGGAATGTGCCGGGTCACATCTGGGAATGTGCCAGGTCACATCTGGGAATGTGGCAGGTCACTCTGGGAATGTGCTGGGGTCAGCTCTGGGAATGTGCCAGGTCACCTCTGGGAATGTGCTGGGTCACATCTGGGGTTGTGCTGGGCCACATCTGGGGATGTGCCAGGTCAGCTCTGGGCATGTGCTGGGTCACCTCTGGGAATGTGCTGGGATCATCTCCTGGGGATGTGCTGGGTCACCTCTGGGGATGTGCCGGGTCACATCCCAGGACTGTGCCATGTCACCTCCCAGAAAGTGCCGTGCCACCTCCCCTGACAGCAGCAAAGCTCCTCTCAGGCTGCTGCTGCCCCAGAGGAGGACAGAGGTGCCAGAGGTCCTAGAGAGCTCCATGCCCAGGAAAAGCAGAGTTTTGGAGTTTTGGAGTTTTGGAGCAGACTTTGTCAGTGGAAGGGAACCAAAGGCTCCTGTGCAGGACTCCCAGAGCTGGGCCAGGTGAGGATATTGTCTATGTTCATAGCCTTGGATCAGAGCTCATTTGGGGCCAGGTGAGCCTGTCTGTGCCCATAGCCCTGGGTCAGAGCTCATTTGGGGCCAGGTGAGCCTGTCTGTGCCCATAGCCCTGGGTCAGAGCTCATTTGGGGCCAGGTGAGCCTGTCTATGCCCATAGCCCTGGGTCAGAGCTCATTTGGGGCCAGGTGAGCCTGTCTGTGCCCATAGCCCTGGGTCAGAGCTCATTTGGGCACAGGTGAGCCTGTCTGTGCCCATAGCCCTGGGTCAGAGCTCAGCTGGGGACAGGTGAGCCTGTCTGTGCCCATAGCCCTGGGTCAGAGCTCAGCTGGGGACAGGTGAGCCTGTCTGTGCCCATAGCCCTGGGTCAGAGCTCATTTGGGGACAGGCTGTGCTGGCCTGCTCAGCCTCTCTGCATTAACCTTCCAAACACCAGCTGCATTCATTTCAGCCTGTCCTGAATGTTCTCTCCATGGGATGTGAAGAAAAACTATAATGAAAATTGAGATAAAGCAGAAAAGACCAGGTTGGACAGGGCTTGGAGCAACCTGGTCTAGCAGAAGGTGCCTGCCCATGGCAGGGATGGAACAAGGTGAGCTTTAACTTCCCTTCCAACCCAAAAAACTTGTGATTGGACTGCATGAAAAGAATGCTAAAAGGTTTCTCCGCTTTGAAAATCCTCGTAAATTAGCCCAAATTATGCAAACAGGTATAGAACCTGCAAGAAACGTAGAGATGAAATAAAATGTAAATATGAAAGTAACATCATCATAATATCAAACAGCTGGGTGCAAGGCCACATAGGGCACCTGTAAACACAGGCCAAAAAGCAGAAAACCAATTACATCCATGTAAATATTTTCTTACATTCTCTGCCCTGCTCATGGATCTCAAATAAAGAGGCTGAGGCTTTGGAGCCAAAGAGATTTATTGAGATTGCAGTGGTCATCCCATGGACAGGTCCTCAAGGGAATTCAGAATCATCCTGCTACATCAAAAACCAGAATTATACTGCCACAGTCAAAAACCAGAACCATACTGCTACATCAAAAACCAGAATTATACTGCTGTGGTCACGGATCAAAGCAGACTGGGGATCCCAAGGCACCCACACCCAGGTTCCTGGAGGGAATCCCTGCCCCGAGCTCGGGGTCCCTGCAGGCAAACAGAGCCAGGGGTCTGAACAGGAGCTGTGGAAGTGCAGCCTGGGCTCTGTGAGCAGCCAGGTCCTTCCACTGCTGCCCTCTCCACCCTGCACTGCTGCACCAACCACTTCAGTGCACCCACTATTCCTGAGACTTGGCCCTTGCTTCATGCCATTAAATCTTTGCTCAGTATCACAGAACCACAGGGTCATAGGCTGATGTAATCACAGGCTCCCAAAATCAGAGAATCCCAGAGTGGTTTGGGTTGGAATGAACCTTCAGGGCCACCCAGAGCCACCCCTGCCATGGCAGGGACACCTCCCACTGTCCCAGGGTGCCCCAGTGTCCAGCCTGGCCTTGGGCACTGCCAGGGATCCAGGGGCAGCCACAGCTGCTCTGGCAATTCCAGCCCAGCCAGGAATTCCCAATTCCCAATCTCCCACCCATCCCTGCCCTCTGGCACTGGGAGCCATTCCCTGGCTCCTGTCCCTCCATCCCTTGTCCCCAGTCCCTCTCCAGCCTTTGCAGGCCCCTTTAGGAGCCCTTTTAGTCAGCCCTTGTTGCCCTGGATGTTTCCTTATCTGTATTTTCTCTGCACCCAACCGAGTGCCACGGGCAGGGCTGTGCACAGAGCAAACCAGGAGGTCCTGGCCAGGCTGGCACAGAGCAGGCAGTGTGGCACCAGTGCGTGTGTTCATCCAAGCACTCTGGGAGATTCAGCATCTCCAAACTGCTCCTCATCCCTCACTGACCCAGAGTGCTCCTTCCCCTGGGGTCCTGCCCAAAGCACCGCTGCCTCTTCTGCAGAGAGGGGATGAGCCTCCTCCCCTGCTCTGGGGCAGAATGACTGAATGTGGTAGAGCAGCTCCAGGGCAGGGTTAACTGTGCCTAAACAGCTCTAGGGCAGGGTTAACTGTGTCTAAACAGCTCTAGAGTGGGATTAAATGTGTCTAGAGCAGCTCTAGGGCAGGATTAACTGTGCCTAAACAGCTCTAGGGCAGGATTAAATGTGTCTAGGGCAGCTGGAGGGCAGAATTAAATGTGTCCAGAACAGCACCTCCTGTCTGTGTGAGGGGCATAGATGGAAACTCCCAGTTTCTCCCTCGGGGCCATGCCTGGCTCACCCCTGTAACCAAGGCTGCTGTGAGGGGGAGGTGGATGGGAGAGGTGGGCAGAGCTCCAGCCCTGCCAGCGCCCAAACCCCGAGGGGAGCCCTGCCACAGACCCTGCCCAGGGCACCAGGGTGGGACAGAGGCTTGTGCAGCAGGATTAGCATCTGCCCATTTGGAGACCTGTGCAGAGAGGCACTGGAGAGCCCAGGGAATTGTATAATTAACACTGAACTTAATAGCAAACCTCTTTTTTATCTCAGTGCACCATTTGCACAAAAATAGCTGTTCCCTTCCCAGCCAGCACATCTGAAGTGCAGATTAACAGATCCTACATTTCACATTTCCAAAATTCTGTGGCTTTTACCCCTACAATTGATTAGCTTCAGATGTGCATCTCCAGTCCCAGAGGAGCTTACGGTGAGCTGGAAGGCTGAGCCCCAGCAGGATCAGTGGCAAACTAACAAGGTCAGCCCCATCCTCCCGTTTCCATGGCGATGGCTGGGAGAACAGAGAACATGGCAACACCAGCCTTCTCCCCGCTCCCCCAGCTCAGCTCTGCCTTTGTCTGCCTCCCCTGGAACGGGGCTGAGACACCAGAGAGCTCACAGCACACAGGGAGCACTGCGGCTCTGCCTGAGCACCTGCTGGGCTCCCCGGCCCTGCCCTCGGCCAGGTGAGCTCCCAACAAAGGTTTCCTTCCCAGGGCCTGCTGCGAGTGGGAAAGGTTCAGCCTTTGCTCAGGCTGCACTTGGCCACCAAATCCTGCCACGGATCACAGGGTTTGGTTCATCCTGTTCATCAGGATGCATTTTCTCCACCACGAGGTTTCTCCTGCTCGGTTATGAGGACATACCCACGCTGGCAGCAAAATGGCCAGTGGGTGACAGAACATTCCTTGGTGCAGGGAAAAGAGCAGGGCTGGTACCCAAAATATTCCCGAGAGGAGGATGCTGTGGCACAGCTGAGGCAGCCTCTCTCTGCAGATCCCAGCCAGGGGAAGGGCACAGGGGCTGGGATGGCTCTGCTCCCCAAGGGGGGACACCACTTTCCAAGGGAGGGTGAGAGTTTGTCACAAAAAATCCCACTTGGGGCTGAAAATAGAAACTTTCCAAACCTCAGCTCTCTGGAACCAAAGCCAGCTCTGGTGGGTGTATCAGGATTCAGGAGTTTAAACTGCTCATGGAGCAAGATTTCTGGCTTTGACTCAATAATCCAGAACTCTGCACTGCAATAAAGTGTTTTCACCAATCAGAACTATTTCCTAGCTCATTGGGAACTGCAGAATTCTTGCAGAACTGCAGGAATGTGTGTGTTTGTATATCTGCATGTACACATCCGTGTCACTGTAGGACATGAAAGAACATGGCATGGACACGTTGCTTCTTTCAAGGTAAAAAGGGATTTTTCATTTCTGATTCCAACATTTACAGGTTTCCAAAAGTGACAGTGGATTGGAGGGTGACAGTGCCACCTCTCCAATGACACTGGACAGACCAACAGCCCATCAAATTTCTCCTCCTCCAGAAAGGAATGCAAAGAAATAAGTTATTTACAGAAAGTGTGTGAGAAAGTTCCTTACGAGAATGTCAACATCAGAAGGCTTGGAAAATCTTAAAAAGTCAGGGCTACATATGCGAGTACAGACATCTGTGAATCCAGGTGTGAACCCCACAGGCCTTCCCCAGACCCATCCCTGAGGAGAGGAAAGGATTGAGAGTGCCTGAGGAGAGGAAAGGATTGTTCTGTGTGCCTGAGGAAAGGGAAAGGATTGTTCTGTGTGCATGAGGAGAGGAAAGGATTGTTCTGTGTGATTGAGGAAAGGATTGTTCTGTGTGCCTGAGGAGAGGGAAAGGATTGTTCTGTGTGCCTGAGGAGAGGGAAAGGATTGTTCTGTGTGCCTGAGGAGAGGAAAGGATTGTTCTGTGTGATTGAGGAAAGGATTGTTCTGTGTGATTGAGGAAAGGATTGTTCTGTGTGCCTGAGGAAAGGATTGTTCTGTGTGCCTGAGGAGAGGGAAAGGATTGTTCTGTGGGACTGAGGAGAGGAAAGGATGGTTCTGTGTGAGGAGAGCTGCTGGCACTGTGTGTGGAGTGCAGTCACACCCCAATGCAGTGCAGAGTCTGGAAAATATGAGCAAAACCTTAAGGCATCACCAGGAGCACTCCCAGAAGGGCACAGCTGCTCATGCCAGGTGCTGCAGGAGGGAAGCACCGGCTGTGCCCTGGGGCTGGGGAGCTGAGGAGCCCCAGGGAGCTGAGGAGCTTTGAGGAACTCAGGACCTCTGGGGAGCTGAGGAGCTTTGGAGAGCTGCAGAGCCTTGGGGAGCACCCCCGGGGCAGGGCAGGGCTGCTGCACCAGTCCAGGGCTCTGTGTGGGGGTGCACCGTGTCTCAGTCCCTGCCCCAGGCAGCTCCAGCATCCCCAACCTCAGCAGGAACAGCCTCCAGCTGAGCACAGGCTGTGCTGTGCCCACCTCTGGCACTTTGGGGCTCTCCTGACTGGCACAGGCTGTGCTGTGCCCACCTCTGGCACTTTGGGGCTCTCCTGACTGGCACAGGGCTGTGCTGTGCCCACCTCTGGCACTTTGGGGCTTGCCTGGCTCAGCCCCTTCAGCTGAAATGGAAGTGGAAGTGCTCCAGGTGAGGCTGGACGGGGTTTGGAGAAGCTGGGCTGGTGGGAGGTGTCCCTGCCCATGGAAAGCCGAGGAATGGGATGAGTTTTAAGGTCTCTTCCCACCCAGGACATTCTGTGATCAGACTACAGCCCTGCATTTTCTTGCACATAGAATATGCCACTGCAACAGAAACTGGGCAACATTTGCAAATTATTTACCTGGAAAGGAAAGAAACATTCCTAGAATACTGAGTGCCTTGTGAAACCTCCTTCTGAAGGGACTCATCGAGGGCACAGCCAAATGGGATTGGGAATGAGGACTCCTAAACACATCAGTTATGAGCATTGTTCTGCAGCCCAAATGGAGAGGTGTAAAATGGATATGTCATTGTGGTGCATTATATTATCATATTTTAAAGCTGCCCTCAGCTGTAACAAGCTCTGAGGTGTTTTCTAGAGTGATGAAGTATTTAATAAAAGTAAGACAAAAAGTCACTGGAGACCTCGGTGGCTTGTGTGCCCTTTGAAAGACATTACTGGTCCAAAAGATATTAGCTTAATCCTCTCTTCTGGTTAAACTGTGATTCATTGTCTCAAGGAGAAAGATCCCAATGCATCTGCAAAACCTTTTTAGTTTCATTCACCACGTCTGGATAGCATTTCCATGCAATTCCTGTTCCCCAGTGTATCAAAGGAGACAGATGATAGAGGATCCATTTTCTGACAAGGATATCCCATCACATGGAAGGGGACAGGGAGCAACTTCTGGACTTTGGGGTGTGACTCCTCCCTGCAGGTCCCAACTTCCACCTGCCTGCAGCACCTGGCTCCAGGGGCTGCTCCTGCCCTGGCTCCCTGCCCGCCTGCAGCAGGGTCCCAGCCCAGGCCCTCGTGCTGTGACAGCCAAGTCTGGACTCCAAGGACATGCTTGGGATGAGCCCATGTGCTGGATTTCATCTGTGAGACCTTCATGGTCTGCCCTCCTCAAATTGCTTTGGTTCTCTGAGTCCTTTGCAGGGACATCCCCAGCACCATGACCCTCAGCTGGCCAGGGTCACTCCCAGCCCCAGGAGAAGCTGCCAGCCAGATCCAAGAGTTTCCCTTGGCTGTTCCCTTCCCTCTCCATCCCTCAGCACCAGCCCAGGCAGCTGGGCTCCTCCTGGCTCCCACCAAAGGGACCTGGGAGTGTCAGACCAGAACATCCCTGCAGCCACTGGCTGGACAGGCAGCTCCAAAGGCCCAGAATATGAAATTAAACCCAGACCCAGGCTAGGTACCCAGCCTAGTGGTCAGCAGTGGGGCTGAGCCCCACGACCTTGGCACTGCCTGCCCTCAGGTACAGGTGACATTTCTCATCTCTGTTCCAGCAGCAAAAATATTCTTTTCCCTTTCTCTGCTCCCCTGGGTTGCACGACAGCCACTAATGACCCTTTTCTCTCAATAATATAATGTAACTGTAAGAAGGCAGCACTGAATCAACCTAACCTGTATTTAACTGGAGTTCAGGGTTCCTTGCCAGACCTGCTGAATTCTCTCCGAGCATCCCACCTCTCTCAGCACAAGTCTCTAGCTCAGAGCAATTAACCTTTTTCTTTCCCTCTGTAATGCCTGAATTTCAGCTTATTTTATTTTCAAAAGAAATTATATTCTCTGAACATGCAACAATCCTATAATTAAAATAATTTGCCCTTGTGGCACAGGGGTTACATAATTGGCAGGGAGGGATACTTGATATTTTAATAACTGTGAGGCATATGAGAAATTTTTCTCACCTTCAGCTGCCTGTGAACAGGAGCTGCTATGTTTTACAGCTTCACAATCCTCCTCAGTCCTTCTGACGAGTCATTTGCCCAGAACTTTATTTTCCAAATGAGCCAGTATCTCACTAAAATAAGCTGAACTCCTTTGCAGAGAAAATCAGTAATTTCCAACAGTACCTTACTAAGAAGTTCATCATGCTTGCTCAGCTGCTACGCACAATGACAAAACACTAAAAAAAGTGAACGTGGGAGTGAAAGAGCCATGTCTGGAAGTGGAAAGAGTCATTGATTGCAAGAAATGTCTGACTGCAGAAATGTCCCAGGCCCAGGGCTAGGCTCTCACACAGGACTCCTTCCAGTATCACCTCTGCAGGGGCAAAATTTAACATCTAGCAATTGTCATTTCTGTTGGATTTTGAAAGTTCTGTGTCGGACCATTCCAAGCCAGATGTGCAACTGCCTCAGCTTTTATCATAGAATTTTAGGATCACCGGCTGGTTTAGGTTGGAGGGGACCCTAGAGCTCATCCAGTGCCACCTCTGCCATGGCAGGGACCCCTCCCACTGTCCCAGGGTGCTCCAAGCCCCAGTGTCCAGCCTGGCCTTGGGCACTGCCAGGGATGAGGGCAAAAGGGTTTCCAAAAAATCCTATAAAATAAAAAATAACAAAAATTCTGACTATTTTCCCAACCCAAAGGGTGAAATGACACTAAAGGGTGGTGTGACACTCCTCTTCTGCATTCTGCCACCTTCCAAGCCATGGCAGCTGTCTCTCACTCAGTGAAGCTGAGCCAGCTGTGCCCCACCAGAAGGGATGGAGAGGTTCAGCCCTACCTGTGAATATCCTGATCCCTCCCCGGGGTGGGGGAGTTTCGCCCCTGAGCCAGTGCAGGGAGGACCTTGGCACAATAAAAGCCACTGTTTCCCCTCCCAGGATCTGCCTCATTTGAGCAGAGCAGCCTCCCCCCGTGCACCCTCCTGCATTTATCAGCACTCCCAACAGCCAAATCCCAGACCCTGCACGGATCCAGCCCCAGGTCCTACACCCACCACACTCTGCCTTCATCCAGGAGTAGAACCACAGCACCACAGCATCACTGGGCTGGAAATCCCCCTGAGGTCAGTGACTCCAAGCACAAACCCAGCTCTGCCAAGCCAGGACACAAAAGCTGTCTGAGAGCCTGCCACCCGACAGCTGAAAATGAGCTCCTCAGGTGGAATTTTGGAAGTGGAAAGAGGAACAAGGACAGGAAATTACCATAATAGCCAGAAATTGGCTGCAATAAGTGGCTGTTAAGGAACACAGGCAGGACTGAGGGACTCATGCATGCAAATGTCTTACTAAATAAAGAGCCAAGCAATTTCAGTCATTAAACCGGGAGAAAGATTCCCAGCCCTCCTCCCTGGACAGGATTTTCCACACACCCAGCCCAAGGATGGGCACCCTCCCCTCCAAAGAGGGATGGAGCTCTCCTGCCCTCCTGACCCTGGCACAGGGAGCAGCCTCCACAGCCCCCAGGAGCCAGGCAGCCTGGAGAGGGACAGAACTAAGGAGCCTTTTGTGAGAGAGGCACTGAATATTCCTGCAGCCAGAGTGCCAAGGGTTCGATATTTGCATGAGAATAAACCGGAAAAAGGCTCTTTTCTAAGCTGACACATTTATTGAACCTGAGTGTGGGGACAGGGCCGTGTTTAATCAGGAACTTGGAAGGATGGTTATCCATGCCCGTGCACTGGCACCTGGATGTGCCCAGGTCTTGACTGACAAGACCATGACAAGCCCCAGTGTGATGGAAGACCCTGGATGTCATTCCTGCAGGACCTGGAACATGTGCCAGGACACAGCCCTGTGTGTGTGAGGTGTGCGTGATTTTGGGGCCCTGGTTGCTCCAGTCCAACCTGCTTAGCCACGAGCAGCAGTGGGGTCATGCCCACCTGAGCCAGCTGCAGAAGAGCATTGCCGACGGCATCACAAACAACATCACCAACGGCATCACCAACAACATCACTGAAGACATTGACAACAACGTCACCAAAGACATCACCAAAGGTGTCACCGAAGGCATCACCAACTGTCGTCACAACGGGCCCCCAGCCAGGTAATAATTAGCATTGACTCCATGATTCACAGAAGGCTGACCAATCTCTTTATTATTCTATTCTTATTAAGAAACCCATTGCTTTCATAGACAGCTATGATACAGGTTGACCTGATTGGTCCTTCAATTCAAACACCATCACCATTGGCCAATCAAGAAATCACCCTTTGGTAAACAAATCTCCATGACACATTCCACAGGTGCACAACACCAGGTGCAGCCAGTGAAGATAAGAATTGTTTCTCATTCTTTTCTCTGATCTTCTCATAGCCCTTCCCCAGAGAGGCCTGGGAAAGTTGTTTGCTGCTCTCTGTGGCCAGAGAGCTGCCGCCACAGCCAATGGCATCGCCAAAGGTATCCCCAACAACATCACCAAAGATATCACCAATGGCATCACTGAAGGCATCCCCAAAGGCATCGCCAAAGGTAACACCAATGGCATCACTGAAGGTATCACAAACAACACTGCCAAAGGTATCACCAATGGCATTGCCAAAGGCATCATCCATCACCAAAGGCATCCCCAAAGGCATCACCAACAGCATTGCCAACAGCATGGCCAAAGACATTGTATATCACCAAAGGCATTGCCAAAGGCATTGCCAATGCCATCACAAAAGGCATCACCAAAGGCATCACCAAAGGTATCACCAACAGCATCACCAATGGTATCACCAAAGGCATCATCCATCACCAACGACATCACCAAAGGCATTGTCCATCACCAAAGGCATCAGCAAAGGCATTGTCCATCACCAAAGGCATCAGCAAAGGCCTCCGTGTCGGTGCCTGGGCCGTGTCAGAGCAGCACGGGGAGGGCATTGCAGATGTCCCTTGCCCCTCAGGGTAATGCCAGCCAATGCTCTGCTGAGCACAGAGACAAACATGAAATATTAGTGCGTCTTTATTGTTAGAAAATGAGAAGGGTTGCTTTTAATGAGTGGAAGAAGCATAAAACTGGAAAAGAAAGCAGCACAGAAATTAAAATGATTGTTTCTTGTTTTCTTTTTGCTATGGACCATTCACAGCAGAAATAGCAGAGTGATAATGAAGTGAAAGTTGCTTATACATTTCCTTTTATGTGTATCCTGTGAAAAAATAAGCCATTATTATCCCACACTAATACATTTCAGACTGGAATGTAAGATAAGGACATCGGGATGTGGGATGCCAGTCTGCGATGGTTCAAAGGATGAGGGGAATTTTTCACTGCAGTAAAGAATCACATTGGATTCTCTGTATCTTCATTTTCATTGAAAAGATAACACAGAATAAACAGTTCTAAGGTAAGCACAAAGAAATCAGTGGCACACACATCTTCTGCTGGAATGTACAATGGGTGGCATATTTTTAATAGTGGTACTTCAGAAAACCATATAATAAAAATGCACACAACATCTCTTTGAGCTGCTATCACTGCTAGTTACAGCTGAAATCACAGATCTTAATCCTGCCAGCCTCCTCCTCCATTGTCCCAAATTCACAAACCAGCTCATGAAGGTTCAACACTTCCACAGAGGCCAAGTCCCAGCTCTGCACAGATGTCCAGGATTCAAGAACTGTGCAGTGTCACTGGCCTAAGCCTAACCCAGGACAGTCCCAGGTCTGAGCTGATCCTTCCCTTAGAATCCCAGAATCACAAAATTATTTGGGTTGGAAGGGACATTAAATCCCCCCCAGTGCCAGCCCTGCCATGGCAGGGACACCTCCCACTGTCCCAGGGTGCCCCAGTGTCCAGCCTGGCCTTGGGCACTGCCAGGGATCCAGGGGCAGCCACAGCTGCTCTGGCAATCCCAGCCCAGCCAGGAATTCCCAATTCCCAATCTCCCACCCATCCCTGCCCTCTGGCACTGGGAGCCATTCCCTGGCTCCTGTCCCTCCATCCCTTGTTCTTCACTGGTAACAAATTCCATGAGGATCCCCCAAACCCCCTTTTGGGACTGTCTGGAGGAGTGGGAGCATTTGATTGGTGTCACTTTTGTTCCCCAGGGGTCTGAGGGGAGCGGGGGGCAGGGGGAACAGGGGCAGAGGGGTTTGGGGGGTGGTGCCTTTGAGCCTCTCCTGTGAGGCTGCAGCAGTGACCAGGTTCCTTTAGCTGCACCTCCCCTGGAAACGCGAGCACACAGCACAGCAATCGTCAGGTGCACTTTAATAGGGAACATCGATGATTTCCTTCTGTTCTGTTAAACTTCTGGGGACAAAAAGAAGGGCCTGACACATCCCTGCTCCACACTGAGATAAAATCACACCACAGACCCTTGATACACAGGAGTATGTATTGATACTTGCTACACAATAGGTACTTAGTGATAACATCACACAATAGATTTTAAGCCTCTTGATTCATTCAGATGCTCTGAGGATTTAGCCAGCACAGATCGCAGGGAAGATAATGTCCTTTATCTAATCACTTTGGTCAGAAGTGCCATATTTCTGAGAAAAAAAGAACCCTTCTAACACATATCAATTTTGTTGGTAAATTTGGCAAACCTGATTTTAATCTTAGTTAAAATTTAAAACAAAATAAAAGGAGCAATAAAAATCCCATTCACCATGGTGGCTGCACCACTGAAAGGTGGTAAAACGCAAGGCTGGGACAAAACCCTTTGGAAGCTCCAACATCAGCTTCTTTTTCCTTTTTGGCTCTGGCTCCTGAACCTGCTGTTGTTTCAAATTCCCCATGCAGTCGATGCCATCCAGCAATCAATGAAAGCTTGTTCCAGACCAGCCCTGCTTCTCATTCCTGCCACAATCAATTGAACCTGTCAGGAAGGCACCAGATGCTGCTGCATTTTCCCCCTATATAATATTAGGAAAAACATCCAGCACGGGATGTGTGGGGAGCCTGACTTAAGTGTATTAAAATGGAAGAACCTCAGTCCCCTGAGAGTGAAAGTATTGACAAACCTTTCACTTTCTCATTTACAACCCCATATTTGTGTGCTGCCGACTCTTTCAAAAACAAGCAAACAAGGGAGAAACAAGAAATGAAAAGATATTAAAATTCAAATAGGACAATACCCTGCAGATTTCATTGTGTCCTTACACTGGTGAAACAGATGCTGGGTGTGATGGGAACTTTGCTGGGGCAGATGCTAAAGCTTTCACAGGTTGCTCTCATAATATTTTCCCTTTGCAGAGATGCTTTAATAGAAGACAGAAAACAGAACGTGTAAATGATGGGTAGTTCTGCATCTTCAGGGGAGTAAAGTAATGCAAGATTAGGTAACAGACAAATATTTGGATGGACAAAAATTTGATACATTTTAAAATCTGTTTCTGTGGCAGGATTATTGCATTGGTCAGTTCTCCTTAGAAGAAGAATATATACAGACCACAGATCTTGAAATATATATATATATATATGGATGGATGGATGTATTAGTATTTTAGACTTCTGTTCCAGGACTTCATTTCATCACTGGTGCCACGAAGGCTGAGTGAGGAAGAAGGAGCAGTAAAACCAGGGAGATATGGGTTTCAACATACATCCATAGGCAGCAAATCCCAACCATGGGAAACAGAGTGCTCACTCCTGAGTTTCTGCTTTACAGAGCTCAGCCCCGTCCTGGGAGCAGGAATAATGCACAAAGAGAAAGCAAACACCCCTCTGCTTTCCAAGCAGCAAACGAGATGAGCTCACGCAGCAGGGTCCAGGACCGGGGCTGGCCAAAGCACTGCTCCATGGGAAATCATGGGAATGTCACTCCAGAAACAGAAGCAACCAACTGGGGGGGAAATCACACTCAAAACCATATAAAGAGTAAGGCTCCTCAGCTTAATATTTAGCTAAAAATTTTATTTTTTGTCTGTCCTGGCTGCAAGTTTTGAGGAAGTTTGTATTGGACATGGGGAAAAATTCCTTTCCAAAAGGAGCTGCCAGCCCTGGCACAGCTGCCCAGGCAGGGGTGGAGTCCCCATCCCTGGAGGGGTTTAAAGTGGGAGGCACTTGGGGACACGGTCAGTGTGGCCTTGGCAGGGCTGGGTGTCGCAGACATCTTTTATGGAAAATCCTTTCCTTGGGATTTTCCTCCTGAGAAGCTGAGAGGCCTCAGGAACAAAATGTAACCAATGGTTATCTGCTGCTGTGGGATGCAACAGGTGCATCTGGGATTGGGCTCGTGTGGTTGTTTCTAATTAATGGCCAATCACAGCCCAGCTCGGACTCTCTGTCCGAGACACAAGCCTTTGTTATCATTCTTTGCTATTCTATTCTTAGCTGGTCTTCTGATGAAATCCTTTCTTCTATTCTTTTAGTATAGTTTTAATATAATATGTATCATAAAATAATAAATCAGCCTTGTGAAACATGGAGTCAGATCCTCGTCTCTTCCCTCACCCTCGCACCCCTGTGAGCACGGTCACAGCTGGGGAAGGGTTGGGCTGGGTGGTCTCCCAGTAAATGGCTCTGGGATTGTGTTTCAGCACCCTGGAGAGCCCCTTCCCCCCAGGACATCCTGCAGTGGCTGCGGGAGCAGCTCCGGGCTCTGCGGCAGCCCCTGAGCCACCACGGCAAACACGGGCCCGGGTGGGTGGCCTGTTATTCCCGTTTTATCTACTGCTGGCTTCTGATAAATTGAGATAAATAAACGGAGTTGCTGCACACCCACGCCTGATGAGCTGTAATTCAGCTGAAAATCCGCATTTCCACATGAGAGGTGCTAAAGGAAAGGAGCAGCAGCAGGTGGACATTGCAGCCCTGTCGACTTTTTCATTTTTCAAATCGGGACATGGGGTTTGGAATTAGAAAGGAAGATGAGTAATGGTGAGTTAGAAGTGTGAATCTGATAAATTCCCTCCCTCCGTGGTGATACCCATCACCTCAGGGAAGGTAGGAGGCTGCTGTAAATGACAGTTTACAAATGTCCGTGGCAGCAGCATCCCTTTCTGCGATACAGATGATGGATAAATATTTCCTAGTGCTCTAGCAGCTGACCTGGGGGCACCTGTGTCTTGCAAACCACTTCTGCTGGCCTGATCCTTGTCTCCTGCAGTCAGCCAGGGATGGCTGGCTGGGCACGAGCCTCCCTCAGGAGAGAGGCTGTGCCAGGAGCTGCATCCTGATCAGGCTGAGCCCTGCAGAGCCCCCCAGAGCAGGGCAGCCCCCCTGGCAGCCTGGCACAGCACCCTGCCAAACCCAGCTGCCAGGCACTGATGCCACCCTGGGCACAGCACCCACGGGAGCCTGGTGGGTCAGGCTGGGCTTTGCAGCACCTGAGAGAGGAACAGTGCCCACTCTGGGTGGGTTTAAAAGCATGGGCTCAGGAGAGACTCCAAATCCAGGACAGAGCTTCATCATCAGGTGCAGGCCATGCCAAAACAGTGCAGCAACAGTCCGGGAACACTTTTGGATCTGGAGCCTTTCCAGGCGCAGCTTGGACAGGCTGGACCAGACCATCCTGGAGGACCCTGCCCAGCCTGGATTCCATGGTCCCACCCTGGATTCCATGGTCCCACGATTCCATGGAGAGACTCTCTGCCTACCCAGCTGGTCCTTGGCACAGCGTCGGCTGTAAAATCAGCCAAAACAATCCACAGCGCAATTCAAAGATGCTGCTAGTGGGGGAAAATGAGGTTAAATTAAAAATGGTGGTTGTGTGGCTGCCCTCAGGGAAGACAGGGGCACCCAGCCCTACAGGAGGGCACATCCAGCCCCACAGGAGGGGCGCACCCAGCCCCATAGGAGGGCACCCAGCCCCACAGGAGGGCACCCAACCCCATAGGAGGGCACACAGCCCCACAGGGGCACACACAGCCCCACAGGGGCACACCCAGCCCCACAGAAGGCGCACCCAGCCCCACAGGAGGGCACCCAGCCCCACAGGAGGGGCACACCCAGCAGGGAGAGGTGCAGGTGGTGCCAGGTCACCCCTCCTGTGCAGATCCTGCAGCTCTCCAGGCTCCCTCCTGTCCTGTGCCACCCCATCCTTCCTGTGCTGGCCCTCATTTAAGCTGGAGCAGTCTGCAGCATGACTGTCTGCATCCCCATCACTACTCCATGCAGGATTATCCTGGATTTTCCTTTCCTCCAAAGGGCTGAACACTCCTTGGGTAGCAAAGGCGATTCTGACTCTGGGTGGGAAGCACAGTGGGCTTTGCAGCAGTGAGAAGTGTTAGAAATCTGGACAGAACGTCCCCAAATCCATCAGGATCTTTAGTGGCCCCTTTAATTCTATGGCTAAGTGTATTTGTATTTGAAACAGTGAATGGCTTAACATATGTAAATCTGTTTTTTAAATATTCAGGCCTAGCCATGCAGAGAGGCCCAGACAGACCTGAGACCCATCTGACATCCCTGGAGTGTCTGTGGCTGCACAGCAGTGAGAGCACAGAGCCAGGAACAGCCAACCTGTTTACCTGAGCCTGCCACAGACTCTTCTCTTTGAGAACCAGAGTTTAATAGAGACTCAGAAGATCATGTGGAGAGGAGTCAATGATCCAGGAAATGGGCCTGGTGAGGTTCTGCTGTCCCCAGCACAGCACACAGAGTCAGTGCCTGCTCTGTCCACCACTGCAGGGCAGAAGTGTTATGAACAAGTTCACAAGTTAATACAATTAGAGTTGTTAGTGTTAATCTGAAACTGTAACAAGTTAATTGTGTTATTTAAATTGTTGTTAAATGTAAAACCTTTAAGTTACCCCCACTGTTAATCCCCTTACCCTACTGGTATCCTTGTTGTATCTGTTGGGTTCTGCCTCCGCTGCTCCCCAAAATGGCCTCAGGCAGCATCCCTGGGATAATATGCAAATTAAGAGACAGTCAAGAAAATCCAATGAAAGACCCTAAAAACAACGAGCTGGCCGAAGATTTAAGGAACTAAGTGATGGGTCCAACTAGTGAAAAGTTCTCCTACTCCACTGGCTGGTGGGGAAGATGAAACAGGAAAGCCTTATAGATATGATTGCCTGGCAAAAGATGTTGAGAGTATGGAAACTATAAGTGAGATTGAAATGAAAGCAAGCTCTGAGATCCCTCAGTTACTGAACAACTGGAAAACAATGGTGTGGCCAGCTGAAGGTGATCCCCTTTTGATGGAACAACACCCTCTGCTTGCAGACAGGCCCAAGGGTCAGAGCAGACCCTGCAGCTTGGCAGAAGGGCCCAAAGAGGAGTTTTTAGGGTTTAAAATGTAACCCAGTGTGGGAATGTAATGATTCTTATAGGCTGTATGTAAATGCTGTAGGATTTGTATCTGGTACTGGATTGGTGAGTGAGAATTAGAATATTCAGCACAGAAGAAGATTTATGGTATTGGAACGGGAACCTCGCTCTCTTACCCTCTTACTCTCTTACCCTTTTACTCTCTTACCCCTTTTATTCCCTTACTCTCTCACCCTCCCATCCTCTCTGCCCCTCTCTTCTCTCAGTCCTGCTCTGGGCTGTGCCTGGCAGCTCCAGCAGGGCCCTGCACTTGGCCCTTTGCAATGAACCCCAAGTTCCCAGCCCTGGCTGCAGAGATCTCTGCTCTCTGTCCATCCTGGCCATCCTACCCCCGTCGCTCCTACAACCAGCAAGGTTTTAGATGTCACCATGACCTGACTGGAACTGGATCAGAGTGAGGACCCTAGACAATGAGCCAAAAAGTGACTTCCTAGGTACACCCATGAGGACAGAAACCCCAGTTCTGCTGGGCAGCCAAACTGTCACCTCCTCCTCCTCTGTGTCACCAAAGGGAGCAGTGGTGGTGTGTGTCACCCCTCGGGCCCCACACGGAGCTGAGCACTCCATAAAGGCATCCAGGGGAGCTGCTCTCCCTGCCCTAGAACATCGCCCAGAGAGGAGCCAATGCCCCAGGGAATGGGCCTGGTAGGGTTCTGCTGTCCCCAGCACAGGACACAGAGTTAGTGCCAGCTCTGCCCACCCCTGCAGGGCACAAGGTCTCCCACTGCCTGCCAGCTGCGAAGGGAGCACAGCAAACACACCTGGCCTGCTCTGCATGCCAGACATAACCCACAGCTGCAGAGCTGCTGAGAGCAGTGAGAAAGGGAAAAGGTGTAGAAGCGGGGAGCAGAGCTGGGGCAGCGAGCCCTGCCCCTCTCTGCTCTGTACAATGCACACCTGAGCAGGAAGGAACTCTCCAGAGTGTGTCCCACTTGGGGAAAAGGAGGAGAAACATTTCCTGTGCACCTGGTAACTCACCACAAGCTGATTTGGAGCCAGGACTCCTCACCCTCTCCCCTTCCCTGCCCAGGGAGCATCCCCAGCTCCCCTGGAACACAGCCCAGAGCCAGCACAGCTCTGGGTGCCCCAAAATCCAGACCAGGCTGGGCAGGGAGGGCACCCATCACCCATGCCAGGCACGAGCTGGTCCCTTGCCCCCAGCTGGAGCACAGGGCTGGGACTGCTGACAGAGAGGCACCACCAGCCATTAACCCTTTGCCCTCCTGTAAGGCAGGCTCAGGTCAGCAGCTCCTGCCTGTGGAAATACTCTCAGATGACCTGGCTGGTGTTTTCTCATCCCTCTCCTCTCCAGGGCAGGGTTTCCTGCAGCCAGGACACTCATGCCCTGCAATGCAGCAGCACCTGGGAGCAGTGGGGCTGGGCCCCTGGGGGGGCTGCAGCCCAGGGCATGGAAATGAGATTGATTTCCCTGCTGCAGCACAGCCTGGTGTCCAACAGCCAGGAGAACAGGCTCAGCAACAGCCCTGCAGCTGGGCGTGCCTCTGCAAGGCTGCTCCTTGGGCTGGGCCCCAGCCCTGCCCAGCCAGGGCACCGGGGAGCAGAGTCCAGCCCAGGGGAGCCCAGGGGAGCCCAGCCCAGGGGAGCCCAGCCCAGGGGAGCCCAGCCCAGGGCTCTGAGCCCAGCTCAAGGGAGCCCAGCCCTGCCCAGCCCAGCCCAGGGGAGCCCAGCCCAGGGGAGCCCAGCCCAGGGGAGCCCAGCCCAGGGGAACCCAGCCCAGGGGAGCCCAGCCCAGGGGAGCCCAGCCCAGGGGAGCCCAGCCCAGGGGAACCCAGCCCAGGGGAACCCAGCCCAGGAGAGCCCAGCCCAGGGGAGCCCAGCCCAGGGATGCCCAGCTCAGGGCTCTGGTGCCAGCCCAGCTCAGGGCTCTGTTCCCCTCTGGTGCCACCCAAGCTGCAGCACTGAGCCAGGTGGCTCAGATGGTGTCCCCTGTGTCCAGAGCAGGGCTGGGGCTGGGTCCCTCCCAGGCTGTCCATCTGTCTGTCCCACTGCTCGGTGTCCCTGTGGGGACCCTGGCACATGGCCCTGCTCCCGGGGTGCCAGGGCAGGGCCCCACAGCCTGCAGCACCAAAGGGAGCAGTGTCATCACTGCCCTGCTCAGCCTCCTCCTGCACCAGGCCCTGCAGGACCCTCCAGCAGGGCCCACAGGGCAGGGATCCTGGGGCAGATGTGTGCTCCAATTAGTGCAGATCATGTTTTATTCAGCCATGGATCAAACAGCAGCGTTTTCCAGAGGAAAAGGGTCACCCGAGACCCCTTTCCCTGTTGAGGCAATAACCACCAGCTCTCAAGTTGCCATTTAACTCTGTCACTTGGTTTTTGTTCAATTCCCACAAAAACCATTACTGGAGTAACAGAAACATTTGCTAAGCAGAGCTCAGTTTTTTTCTTTTTCTTTTTCTTTTTTTTTTTTTTGACAAAAGCTCAGCAACAAAACTGGTGAACAAATTGCTTTTGTGATTTCCCCGAGGATCCATCACTCTCCCTTTTGTCAAAGCCCAGTTTTGCTGCCCCACATGCCTGGTGGGCTCTGGCTGTGCATCCAGGGGCTCATCCAGCCTCCCTTGCATCCAGGCACTGCTCTGCACCCCAGCACCCCTGGGCTCAGCAGCCTGGCCAAGCACTCCAGCCCGTGCTCCAGGAACATCCTCTTATTAATTTTCTGAGTTTCTGGAGTCAGCTGTCACATACCAGCAATTCCTCATCTCCAAAGGAACACGGCATGCATGCCAAATGATTGCAAGAATATGTACCCTCAGGACATATTATTTTCTTAACTAAAATTCAAGTGCATACTTATTACCCAAATCTTTGTCTCAGAAACAGCTTTGCCTTCACATGATGGAATTACAAACCACCAGACAGTTTTTAGGACTTGTATGCAAAACTGCTTTTTAGCATGGCTTTTGTAGTTGTCTTATTTATCTAATCTCCATGAGTCATAATTCCTTTAGGATCGCTTTCTTCTTTCTACATTTCATCTCACCAAAACAAATTTAAAAATCAAAAAGCAATGGAAAAAAAAAAAGCAAACTCCTGCTCCAGCCTGGAGTTGATGCAGTGCTGCACATAATTTGGATTTGTTGCACCATTTCTAATAGGAACAGACACCCAGATTACCTATGAAGGGAGTCCCCAGGCAAAAGACTCAGCCACAACATCTCCCTTGGAAAGGAGCAAAATGGAAAAATTTTAAAAAACAGGAGCAGGAGGAGGTGGAGTCCCCATCCCTGAAGGGATTTTACACTATGTGGAGGTGGCACATGAGGACAGGGATCAGTGGTGGCCTTGGCAGGGCTGGGGAAGGGTTGCACTCGATGGCCTCAGAGGCTTTTCCAGCCCAAAAGATTCTGTGATTTTATTCCATGAGTGGACTCCCAGTGTTTCCCACGGGTGTTCCACAGCAGAGCCAGCCCCTGTGTGCCAGTGCCAACCACTGCAGTGGCTTTGGCAGGTGCCAGCTGTGCCAGGGCCCTGCTGAGCGAGGACAGAGCACGGGGGACAGCCTAAGGCTCCCCTGGCTCATTTCCACCTGCAGACTCACATCTTCCAGCCTGGGGGTAAAGCAAGGACAAAGTGTCGTGAGACTTGTGAATGCAGACCAGTGACAGTCAGGAATCAGCCTGGGTAGGACTGGGAATTTTTAATCTATGAGAAATTCATATTACAAAAACATAGAAATCTGAGATTTAAACATTTTCCACCTCTGGAGAAATATTTCCTTTCCCTTACTGTCACCTGAGCAGCAAAACACTGAACCTTGTACTGCTCTGATTGGCCAGAGCACCTACAAAATGACATTAACAGTCATCTTGCAAAGTGTTCCACCAAGATGGGACACAGATAGCTCAGCCATAAATTTCTGTGAGGAAATGCCACTGGAGTCTTGTACATCTGCGCCTCACTTTGCTTTTGCAGACTGAGTGGGGACAGGGATGATAAAGTGCAGCTAAGGTGTTTGTGTGCCAAAGCCCATCTTTTGTGTTTGAGTCTGTCCTGGATTGCCAAGCCAGTTGTATTCTATTTGCCATCTCTGTGGCAGATTGTCTTCTGTCCAGTGGGCAGTTCCCCTTATCTCTTCTACACCCACTCCTCCTTCCAGGGAGAAACCTGCTGATAACAGCCATGGAATGTCCCTGCATGGCTGATAAGAACTACAGCATCCCATTGGGAGATGGGAGCCCAGAGGGAGGAGCCAAGCATTCCTACCTGGATATAATCTGGAGATTCTGGAACACCAGCACGGCTTCTGCACTGGATTGCCCAGAGGAGCAGCAGCTGCCTCTCCTTCCCCTGGATCTGCAGAGGAAGACTCCACCCTTCTCCAGGATCCCTGCTCCAGCAGAGCCACCCCTGGCACTGCAGGAGGGCTGAGCCACAATTCCAATGGGGCTGCTGCCAGCACCCTGACCCACAGGGTGTCAGGCTGGGCTCTGACTCTGGCACTGTTGGTTTGGTTCACTGCATTGTTCATTTTATCCTTTGATTTTCTTCCTTAATAAAATTGTTATTCCTTCTTCCATATTTTTGCCTGAGAACCTATTAATTTCAAATTTATAGCAATTTGGAGGGAGGGGTTTGCATTTTCCATTTCAGGGGAGGCTCCTGCCTTCCTTAGCAGGCGCCTGGCTTTCCACACCAAGACAGGTCACAGCAGAGCAGAGCTCCCTCTGCCTCTGCCCATGGCTGGAGTGCCCGCGTGAGCAGGACCCGTGACAAGACCTGAACCTATTCTGGTGTGGGGCCAGCAGAAGCACAGGACATGAGCCCAGCCCAGAGGCTCAAAACTCAAATGCTTTGAGTTTCAAAACATTGAAAGGATCAGGATGAAAGGTGGACAAAAGAAAAAGGGTCAGTGGACCTGAAGAGCACAGGTGCATCTAAAGCAGCTGGGACGGGGAATTTCCAGGGAGTTGGGGCCAAGGATCACCAAGGAGCTGTTCTCACTAAGCTGCTTCCTTTCTCTATTGAAAGCCTCCACACTCCAGACTTTGTGTCTGAAGAGGAATCGATAAGGAGGAAATCTGGGTGAAAAAGCAGAAGGAGTGTGTTTTCAGTGCACAGGGACAGAGGAGTGACCACATGGAGAGGAGAGCAGGACAGCAGAACTGCTACTACTGCATCCCAGCACAGGGAATGTGATCCTTCTCAGATGCACCCATTCATTTTTAATGAGCAGTTGGATGCAGCTGAGCCCCAGGCTCAGGTTAGCTGTCCCCTCAGTGCCTCCGTGTCAGCTGGCTCCTGGGGCTGTCACCGAGCGTGCCCTGGTGCCGTGGTGCTGCAGGGAGGCTGCTGCAGGAGCAGGGTGGAGCATCCCTCTGGTGTGACCCTGCACAGCCCTGCTCCACCCTGCCCTCCTCTCAGGATCTCTGCTGCTCACAGTGACCCCAGATGTGTCAGAAATTCTCTGTTCCCAGCCCGGCGGTCAAAGAAGGAGTTGGAGCTCTTCATTTCTCGGTCTCAAGGTTGTTTATTGTTCCTTTTCTAGAAAATTCTTTCTCCTGTTCTGTCGAGGTCCGCTCAGCAAGACAGTCTAAGGCACTCTGCCCGCCCCTGGGGTGGTGTTATCTTTTTATATTAAAAACCACGTGTACAATATTTACAATTACTTCCCAATACCTATCACCTATGTTAGACAGTGAGCTTCTACTCTAAACCAAACCAGCAGTGCCACCATCACAGCAGGAGATGGAGGCCAGGAAGAAGAAGGAGAAAGGCTGGACATGCCCAGATTCCTCCATCTTGCCCCCTGGATCCCCATTCTAAAAACCCCAAAAATCTATTTTTCACCCTGTGATAAATTCACTGTCATTCTATTCAAACCCTCATGGCTTGTAATCCTTCATTTAAAGGTTGGGAATTGTTTTTTCCAAGGGCTAAATCAAAGGCACAGGGATCCTTGGGCTCTGTGCCAGGGTCTCTGAGCCCCCTGGGCAGGGTCTCACATCCTCCAGGGCAGCCAGAGGGATTCCCTGGGTTCCCCCACCCTCCCTCCCCAGAGCTCTCCTGTCCTTTTGAAAGGCTGAGCCAGCCCAGCTCCCTGGGCTGCACAGGAGGGCAGGGACTGGAGCACCCAGCTCTGGGGGTTTGGGGGCTCTGGGGGCTTTGGGGTTCTGGCTCCAGCTGGCCCCAGCAGGAGCCTTGGCAGCTGCTGTCAGGGCCTGCCCTGGGGACACCAGAGCCATCTATGGGACAAATCAAACACCAGCACGTGGCAGCATCTGCTTCGAGACTGTGTGAGCCCAGTGACACTGCATGGCCCTTCCCTGCCTCCACAGGTCTCTACAAGCATGTACTGACAGTGCCACCACCTGTGCCACCTCCTGTGCCACCTCCTCAGGAACTGATAGTGCCATCACCTGTGTCTCCCCCTTGGGAACTGACAGTGCCACCACCTGTGCCACCTCCTCAGGAACTGACAGTGCCATCACCTGTGTCTCCCCCTTGGGAACTGACAGTGCCACCACCTGTGCCACCTCCTCAGGAACTGACAGTGCCATCACCTGTGTCTCCCCCTTGGGAACTGACAGTGCCACCACCTGTGCCACCTCCTCAGGAACTGACAGTGCCATCACCTGTGTCTCCCCCTTGGGAACTGACAGTGCCACCACCTGTGCCACCTCCTCAGGAACTGACAGTGCCATCACCTGTGTCTCCCCCTTGGGAACTGACAGTGCCACCACCTGTGCCACCTCCTCAGGAACTGACAGTGCCACCACCTGTGTCTCCCCCTTGGGAACTGACAGTGCCACCACCTGTGCCACCTCCTCAGGAGCTGACAGTGCCACCACCTGTGCCACCTCCTCAGGAACTGACAGTGCCATCACCTGTGTCTCCCCCTTGGGAACTGACAGTGCCACCACCTGTGCCATCTCCTCAGGAGCTGACAGTGCCACCACCTGTGTCTCCCCCTTGGGAACTGACAGTGCCACCACCTGTGCCACCTCCTCAGGAGCTGACAGTGCCACCACCTGTGCCACCTCCTCAGGAACTGACAGTGCCACCACCTGTGTCACCCCCTCAGGAGCTGACAGTGCCACCACCTGTGCCACCTCCTGAGGAGCTGACAGTGCCACCACCTGTGTCACCCCCTCGGGAGCTGACAGTGCCACCACCTGTGCCACCTCCTGAGGAGTGCCCGGATGGGTGGCATGGAGCAGCACATCTCTGGGGCCTCTGAGGGCTAAAACAAGCACTGCTGACCCAGCAGGCAGGCACAAGGCAAGGATTAGTTCCACACCACGGTGACATTCATCCAGCCCTGGACAATGACTGATAATTCACATTGATCCTGTGGCCTGGGTGCAGTGAGCCGAGACGTCAAACCCAGAATGACAAACACGGCCGAGCCCAGCTGAGCTGGGCAGGGGGTGGAGCTGGGTCCATTCCTGCTGTGCTGCACCAGCCCCACATTCTGGGCCTGGTATTTTGTATCAGGAAAGGTCCATTAGGTGGGAGGCACTGTTTTGTCCTCCATTGAGGAGGTTAGTTGTGCTTAGGCAGTGGATTATGGGGTTAAAGTACCCTAGGGATGTGGAGAAGTTTGAGAGAGGGGTTTGTTTTGGGAGGATGAGTGTTTGGGCTATTTTTGAGATTTCTGGGGCTAAAGCGATGCCTCGGGCTGTCACAACCAGGGCAGTTATTTTAATGGAGAGTGGTATGGTTGTTGGAGGGGTTTTTGTGGGGATGATAAATGAAGTGATGAGGGATTGTGCTAGGATGCTTCCTAGTGCAAGGCGAGTAACTGGAGGGAGTTACTGCGGGGTTGTTTTCACTTACTGGCGTTAAGGGCCATATTCCAGGGTCTGCATTACCTTTGTCTGAAATGCAATATTCCTCAATGCCCTCTGTGCCAGAGCTGCTCCAGGTAACCCTTCCTGGCTCTGGAGCTGGGTGAGATGAGTCTCTCACCATCCACAATGGCGGCCTGTGTCTAGCAGGGGATGCCTGACCCCAAACACTGCAGTAAACGCAGACAGGACACTGTCTGTGGTATTTGGGGTTTCCTTAAGGTTTTGCACCAGCTCCAAACCCCACAGGAGCTGCCTTGCTGGCAGGTTCCTGCTCTCCTGCTGCCCTTCAGGCCCTTTCCCTCTGCAGGAACACCTTCACCCCAATTCCCTGATCAGACCATGGGTGAAATAAACAGGGCAGGAGACCTTTCTCCTTTTTAATGCCTTTATTAAAGGTGATCAGCTCAGGTAGGGAGAACCGACGGGGCCGCGCTCACGCTGCTGCTGCTCCCAGGAATGGCACAGAGGAGGAGGAGGAGGAGGAGGAGGAGGAGGAGGAGGAGGAGGAGGAGGAGGAGGAGGAGGAGGAGGAGGAGGAGGAGGAGGAGGAGGAGGAAGAGTGCAGCTGTGTCCACTGGTCTGTGGGCAAAGCTGGGGGCTCTGTCATCACGAGAGCACCAGCACATTCCCAGTTTTCAGTTTGACATTCCAGGTCCTCTGACATCTTTAGATTAGGGTGAGGGGTAAAAAGGGTCTTGGCAGATACTAGATTCTGTTCCTCATGTCTAGACATCACTTTGATCTGTCAATTCCATGTTGGCTCATTGTTTTTAGGGGTTTTTTCGCTAGGTTTGGTGAGGGGTTTCTTCATTTGCATGCAAACCTCGATGTCATTTGCATGCCAGCCCCAATGTCATTTGCATGCCCACTCGATGTCCCCTCCCCTTCACTGTCCGGGTGCCATCCTCCAGGAAGCAGCAGGCAGGGTGCCACTGACAAAAAGGGGAATTCCCAACCATCAACAACAGGTAGTTAATGAAAAACTATTAACAACAGCTGATTACAACATGAAACTATCAACAACAAACAGTTAGAACTCCACCCTGGCAGCAACTGGCCCAACCTGTGAACTCTGCCACCTTTTTAAAAAAATGGGCAACTTTTCTCCTCATAACAGTGGGTGGCTCCTGCAGGGCCCTGGAGGTGCCGGGGAGCCCCAGGAGCCCCTGGCCCATCCCTCCCCAGGGTGGGCTCTGCCCTGCCAGGGCGGGCAGGAGCCAGCTGAGTGCACTCATCATTCCAGCACTGGGGGCTGGAGGCCTTCCAAAGGACATCTTCCCGCTGAAACATGCCGTCGCCCCCGGGGCTGGAGCTCTGTTACAGCCTGATCTCGACACAGCTACACGTGTCTGTGATTTATCTACACAGGCTGAGTTCTCCAGGCTACAGTTTTTAATCAGCGCTATTTGCATTACATAACGTCTTTTATTTCAGCCTGCATTTTGTTTAATTAGTTCTTTGTTAAATACATCAATGGCGATCCTACCCTGCCAAGCAATTCCAGATTAATTGCATTTGTTAAATCTTCTTCTTTTTCTTGTTTCTCATTTTCCCTGTGTTCCAAGGAGGCAGTGCATTTGGAAATTAATGGTATTTTCAAATCATTACATTGTACAAACTCATGGGCATATTTCAAATAATAAACCTGCATGTTCCCAGCTCTGTGTGCTCCTCTCCAGCCCAGGAGGATGGAAGTCTGGCTGTGCTTTGCACTGGGCTGGAGCTGATGGGTGCTCTTATTCCTGCTGTGACCCTGGAAGGGAACTCTCCAGGAAAAGAGGGACACCAACCCAGGGCAGATCTTCCCCTCACCAGGTTTTGCTGTGTTTCTCAACCTGGCAGTGTGGAATTTAACATTCATTGTGAGATAAACACACACACACAAACACAGACCCATCAGTGAGGGCTCTCCCCACATACAGGGATGAGATACCTGACCCTTGGGGATGCTCTGACCCACCAGGAAAAGCAGAACAGGACTGAAAGGACTGCTTTTCAATTTTCAGAAATTAAAAGAGGGGAAAAAATAGTAGAAGAAAATTAAAAAAGAAACTGTAGCTAATACAGGCTATAATTAGTGGCTGAGACAATTTAGCGATAGGACATTTTAGACATGGAGTGACAGGACAAGGGAGAATGGTTCCCAGTGCCAGAGGGCAGGGCTGGATGAGAGATTGGGAATTGGGAATTGTTCCCTGGCAGGGTGGGCAGGCCCTGGCACAGGTGCCCAGAGCAGCTGTGGCTGCCCCTGGATCCCTGGCAGTGCCCAAGGCCAGGCTGGGCACTGGGGCACCCTGGGACAGTGGGAGGTGTCCCTGCCATGGCAGGGGTGGCACTGGGTGGGATTTGAGGTCCCTCCCAACACAAACCAGTCTGGGATGGGATTCCATGTCCACCTGAGGGTAACGTGTCCCCAGTGACAGCCAGAACAGGTTCTCTGACTCCACACAGTGACAGCAGCTCCTGGATGGACCTGCTGGAGCAGCCAGTGCCCAGGAGAGGCAGGATGTTCATAAAGACCATTTTGCCTTTGGTAGAATAGTTTCCAGTCAGTGCCATGGTGCACAGGTGATCCAGAAACCCAATTCCTGTCCCTGGCTGGCCACTGGCCACCTTTCCTAAGGAAAAGAGGTTTCTTTTCTTCTTGCCCTTCCCATGTCTGGCTGCCCAGCTATGCTTCAGCCCCCCTGGGAATAGCTGGCTGGGGAGGGAGCCAGAGAGCAGCACAGGAGAGGGGAGCCCTGGGATCCCAGGGGATGGGAGTGCCTGGGAGCATCCAGCCCCTCGGGCTGAGGGAGCAGCAGCGAGAAACCTGCAGCAAAGGAATGCACTGACTGCAAAAAGGCAGCTGAGGACACGTGAATGTGGTGGTGTTTGCAGGGGTCCCAGGATGAGGGAAGAGATGAGGATCTGACTCCATGTTCAGAAGGCTTCATTCATTATTTTATTATATATATTATATTAAAACTATACTAAAAGAATAGTAGAAGAAGGCTTGCAAGCAAAGGAAAAGAAATGGAATGATAACAAAATCTTGTGTCTGACCAAGAGTCCAATACAGCTGACTGTGATTGGCCATTAATTAAAAACAACCACACGAGCCCAATCCCAGATGCACCTGTTGCATTCCACAGCAGCAGATAACCATTGGTTACATTTTGTTCCTGAGGCCTCTCAGCTTCTCGGGAGGAAAAATCCTAAATAAAGGATTTTCCATAAAAGATGTCTGCGACACATGTGAGTGTGGAAATGTGGGGTTTCAGGGAAGGGCTGTGTTCCAGGGCACAGTGCAGGAAATCCCTGTTCCTCTGTGCAGGAGCTGCACACAAGCGTGGAAGTCATCAGAGAGTCCCACCCACAGATCCTTAATGAGATTTCAGATAATGATCCAGGCTTTGTCGTTCGTTATTAAAAAACCTTCCCACACTGCCAGGCAGCTGCAGAGCCTGGGAATGGGCAAACTGGACAGGCACTTTCCTGATGGGAGAATGGGGTCTGCTCATTTGGGAGTAGGCATCTCCATTTTTTCCCCTTCTGGGCTGTATGTTTTAAGGATTCACATGTGTTTTGTGCTGGCTAACCCAATAACAGCTCCTGGGAAATGCTTCTTTTCCTTTCCCCATCACAGACAGCAAACTCCACTTGCTGTTTTTTCCCAGGACAGCTCCTCTCTCCTCACTCCATGGCTTGGCTCCCTGCCCTGATGACCAGGCTTCTGGGCCAGATTGGGCACATTCTGTGCTCCCCAGGGCCAGGTTTAAATTGGATAAACCCTGTGGATATTCACAGCTCAGTCCTGCCCGTTGCCCTGCTGCTTCCAGAGACTCGGGGTTGAACTGCTTGTGACTGACTGGGAATGTTCAAACATCAGAAGAGATTTTGAGGGCAAAACAGCCATGTAAGCAGAGAAACCACAGCAGCCAAAGCACCCAGCTGTCCAGCTGCTTTCCAAAGGTGGAGATCTCAGCAGCATTCCCCCCAGACACAGGGATTTGGGGGCTCAGGAGGAGCAGCCCCCGGGCTGGGCTGTGCCAGGGCAGAGCAGTCACAGCCTGGGGTGGCATCCCCTGCTGTATTTAGTGACCCCAGGGGACACCTTGGTGCAGGCTGGCCCTCCCAAACCCCCAGGTCCCACAGAGCACCCGTGGGTGGGGAGCAGGACACAGAACCATGGGATGTAACAGTGCTGGGACATCCTTTGGCTGACAGTTCATGAGCATGAGCTCAGCAGGACACAGACCAAACCTTGTGAGCACACCTGCAGAAAGGCTTTGCTGCTTTGCACACTACCAGCCTTTCCTGGGTTGTTCCTGCAGGGTGGCATTTCCTGGAGCCCCAGCCCTGCAGAGCTGCCCGGGCACACAGCCCTGCCTGTCCATGCCCATGAGGCAGGCAGGGTGTGTGTGCCCGTCTGTCTTGGTTTGGAAAGCCAGGAGTCTGCTAAGGAATGCAGGAGCCTCCCCTGAAATGGAGAATGTGAACCCTCCCCACCCCTCCCAATTGCTATAAATTTTAAATTAAGGGGCTCTCAGGCAAAAATATGGGAGCAGGAAATAACAGTTCTTTAATGGGGAAGAAAATCAAAGGATGAAATAAACAATGCAGTGAACCAAACCAACAGTGCCAGAGTCAGAGCCCAGCCTGACACCCTGTGGGTCAGGGTGCTGGCAGCAGCCCCATTGGAATTGTGGCTCAGCCCTCCTGCAGTGCCAGGGGTGGCTCTGCTGGAGCAGGGATCCTGGAGAAGGGTGGAGTCTTCCTCTGCAGATCCAGGGGAAGGAGAGGCAGCTGCTGCTCCTCTGGGCAATCCAGTGCAGAAGCCGTGCTGGTGTTCCAGAATCTCCAGATTATATCCAGGCAGGAATGCTTGGCTCCTCCCTCTGGGCTCACATCTGCCAATGGGCTGCTGTAGTTCTTATCAGCCATGCAGGGACATTCCATGGCTGTTATCAGCAGGTGTCCCCTCCCAGGGAGGAGTGGGTGTGGAAGAGATAAGGGGAACTGCCCAATGAACAGAAGCCAATCTGCCATACAGATGGTGATAGAACAGATCTTGCTTGGCAATCCAGGACACCATCCTGGGCCAGGTGTGTGCTCCCTGCACACAGGCCTCCCACACGGGATCCCACACAGATCCCACCCCTGTGACAGGCAGGGCACCCTCTGCCCATGCTGCTGCAGCTCCTAGCACTGGGCTCCCAGCTCTGCTCCACACAGGATTCCACACGGATCCCACTCCTGTGACAGTCAGGGCACCCACTGCCCACGCTCCTGCAGTGCCCAGTGCTGGGCTCCCAGCTCTGCTCCACACAGGATTCCACACGGATCCCACTCCTGGGACAGTCAGGGCACCCACTGCCCACACTCCTGCAGTGCCCAGTGCTGGGCTCCCAGCTCTGCTCCCACCCAGCACCCCCAGGCCTGTGATGGTCTGTGAGTGCCTTTTGCACAGCACCCACAGCAGCCCTCACTCAGCTGCCAGCCCAGGGAAAACTGATGCTGTGCTCCGGGGAAAGACATCTCCAAGGAATTGGCATCATACTCTGCCTTTCCCACTTTGGCCACAGGCTCACCTGAGCTGGCTGGTGACATAGGTAGTACACTTTGTCGTGTGAAATTATCGAGGAGGGAATCCATGGGAAATCATGGGGTTTTTCTTTTCAGGATGTATTACTGTCAGCAGCAGCCCTATTCCATTTTCACATCAGGAGCAGGGAATTCATTATTAATCCTGCTGCTAGAATGATCCACATTTCTATCCCTGTCTCTGTGCTCCTTATCTCATTTTTCTTGTTTTCTCCTTCTCTCTCTTTTCTGTCCATCCCAAATGATCTCACATCCAGGCAGCAGTCCATGTTTAGTCACACAAAGGGAAATGCCAAACAGCCTTCCTTTATTTATGCTCAGCTCCCCTCCCACATGTGCAGCAATTTCACACTGAGGGTGCTCACACTGCCCCTTACCTGAACATTTCATGGGGGCACAGGTGTGGTGGCTGCCCCTGGATCCCTGGCAGTGCCCAAGGCCAGGCTGGACAGGGCTGGGAGCAGCCTGGGACAGTGGAAGGTGTCCCTGCCATGGCAGGGATGGACTGAAATGAGCTTTAAGGTCCCTCCCAAGCCAAGCCATGGCTAGTTTACCCTGCTGTGACCCTCTGCCTCCCCCCAGAGTGGCCACGTGCCAGCCCCAGCCCACAGCAGTGGCCAGCTGGGGCCTGGAGGATGGGGGTGCAGCACCAAACCCCACCAGACCTTCCAAACTGGGGCTCTGGGTTCGTAACCACCAGTGCTGCCTGGAGATCCAGGAGCTTCAGCAGACCTGCAACAAGGGAACCACCCAAATGCTCCTCTGGGGCTGCACTCCCCCTCCAGAGCCTCACACAGGGAGGGATCTTTGGGACTGATGGGCTGGCTTGCACTGAAGCACCCCAGAAATATTTCCCACAAACAGGAAAGCTCCAGTCTAAGGCAGCCATGCCCTCAGGGGGGAAAGTGTGAGAGCCCTGTAAGAAGGGAAGGGTTTTCTTCAACCTAAGAGCAAAATTAGAGGTCGTAACATTGAAAAAAAGGAAAACAAGATGAAAAGCGACACTGCTGTACTACAAGGGGTTGTCAGTGATTCCCAGAGGTTACAACATTATTTCTTTAAAGAAGCAGCCACTGTGACAAACTCACTTGCAGGTTCTGGAGTGAGAAGGCAGAATTGTGCATCTCCATTATAGTGCCATTATGTAAATGTGTGAGGAGAAAGGGCAGGGACTGTAAAACTGAGCAGATATATGGGAATGCCGACCTTTGCTGTGCTGCTGCCATGTGCAGGGATGCTACAGAGGCAGGCACAGAGTTACACACACAGAAATGAAATGCAAGAGCTGCTCTGCCAGGCTGCAGGATCTCTCCCCATCCATCTTCCAGGTTAATGGTTCATAAGAGACCCATGAAGGTCAAGGACTCTCTCAAGGGTCTCCTCTCTGCTGGAATCCTGAAGGAAGCAGAGGGAAGGGTAATTTGGTTACGTTGGTGGTAGGATAACCTGCTCTGCTGGGAATCCCGTGCAGAGGGATCTGGGGCAGCAAAACTCCCTGCCCAGCCCTGAGCTGGTGAGGACACCCCAGCCCAGAGAGCTGCTCAGAGCAGGGACAGAGGCTGATGTGGGCAGGGGGATGGGAGTCACTGGAGCTGTTCTTGGACCTCTCTGTGTTCAGGCAGCAGGGGAGGCCTGAGGCGTCCTGGACCCTGCCTTACCAGGGAGAGGCACACACCAGGAGAGGGCAGGGATGTTCCTTTGCCATCCCTTTTCTCAGCCACAGCCCCCAGGGGAGAGCAGGGAGGATGCCAGGAACACCCATGGGCATTCCTCCCTGCTGACAGAGGGTTCTGCCTGGACACAGCCCTGCTGTTCCAGATTGCAATGCAAGATGTTTTCAATCACCATCTGTAGGGCAGATTGCCTTTGTCAAGTGGGCAGTTTGCCTTATCTCTCTCTCTGAGTGACCACATTCACTCCTCCCTGGGGAGGGGACACCTGCTGATAACAGCCATGGAATGTCCCTGCATGGCTGATAAGAACTACAGCATCCCATTGGGAGATGTGAGCCCAGAGGGAGGAGCCAAGCATTCCTGCCTGGATATAATCTGGAGATTCTGGAACACCAGCACGGCTTCTGCACTGGATTGCCCAGAGGAGCAGCAGCTGCCTCTCCTTCCCCTGGATCTGCAGAGGAAGACTCCACCCTTCTCCAGGATCCCTGCTCCAGCAGAGCCACCCCTGGCACTGCAGGAGGGCTGAGCCACAATTCCAATGGGGCTGCTGCCAGCACCCTGACCCACAGGGTGTCAGGCTGGGTTCTGACTCTGGCACTGTTGGTTTGGTCACTGCATTGTTCATTTTATCCTTTGATTTTCTTCCCCATTAAAGAACTGTTATTTCCTTCTTCCATATTTTTGCCTGAGAGCCCCTTAATTTCAAATTTATAGCAATTGAAAGAGGTGGGGAGGGTTCACATTCTCCATTTCAGGGGAGGCTCCTGCATTCCTTAGCAGACTCCTGGCTTTCCAAACTGAGACACCTGTGCCCTGGGCTCTGGGGTGACCCTGCCTGGGCAGGGCGGCTGGACCAGCTGAGCCACCACAGTCCCTCCCCAGCTGGCCCATCCTGTGGCTCTGTGCTCCTGCTGGGCTGGCAGAGCTGCTGCAGGTGCAGGAATGCCCAGCACTGCCCTGCCATTATTTCTTTAAAGAAATAATGTTGTAACCTCTGGGAATCACTGACAACCCCTTGTAGTACAGCAGTGTCACTTTTCATCTTGTTTTCCTTTTTTTCAATGTTACGACCTCTAATTTTGCTCTTAGGTTGAAGAAAACCCTTCCCTTCTTACAGGGCTCTCACACTTTCCCCCCTGAGGGCATGGCTGCCTTAGACTGGAGCTTTCCTGTTTGTGGGAAATATTTCTGGGGTGCTTCAGTGCAAGCCAGCCCATCAGTCCCAAAGATCCCTGCCCATGGGAATGGGGAGGGACAGGCACAGCCTGTGTGACACAGAAGGGAACCTGCTGTGAGAGCACCCCGAGGCGCCTTTGCTGGGAGCCACATCTGCCCTCCTGGCCACAGTGTGAAAAGCAGGGCTGATCCTCAGTGTGAAGCTGGAGGAGCAGATGTGATGGGGTCAGAGCAAAGGGAGCATGCTGAGGGGTTTGAGGTGCTGCAATTGCCCTGGTGCAAGGCTCTACACAGATAATGCTCACCAAGGTCAAGCATTTTGGATTACCGCTCCTGCAGCTCCCAGCTCAAACAAGCAAGGTGAAACTTTGACTGACTTTATTGCAGCAATTGTTCCCAAGTAAATCCTGTTGCCTGATTTTCTAGGCAGGCAGAAATAGAATTAGGATTAATTGCCAAGTAATCTGTGGCCTGTGTGGTGATTTTCTCACTCTCCAGAGTCTGAAATTGGCTGTGGAAGTGACTTGGAATCTTTGAGGCCTCACTTGTGGGACTGGACTGTGTTTTCATGTACTGAATAGGATAATTCCACGTGGTATTGTCAAAACAAATCCTGCTCCAGGAGCAAAGGAGGATTCTTCCCCTGCATCCAGCAAGAGGACAGAAAGACCCAAGCACTTGTATTTAATAGCACAAATGGTCCAGAACTTGACCATCTGGAAATTACTGCAGCAGGCACTTCCAGAACCTGCTTCAGCATTTTGTTCCCTACCTTCCCAAAAGATGAATGATGGTAAAGGTTTTATTAGCCTGGGAAAACAAAGTAAATAAACAAACAAATAAAAACCCAACATAGAGTAGCAATTAAGAGAAGCCGAAATGAGGAATTTAGGCCCCAGTTTAATGAAGATCTCAACCACAACTAATGACCCAAGGGCTGGAGAACCTTTCAAATAATGGGAGGACAAAAGTGAACATGATATTAAGCAAATAGCTTGTCATGGAAGAGGAGCTGAGGCCCCTGAGCCTGCCTGAGAGGGACTGTGATGCTCTGAGCCTCTCTGTGAGGGACTATGATGCTCCACACAGATCTGGGCAGGGGCTCGAAGCTGGGCAGGGAGGTGGCAGTGGCTGCTTTCAGTGCTTTCAGTTTTTCCAGACCAAACATCTGTAAACCCTTGAGGCTCTCAGGGATGGTGACTTGGTACCCAAATGGCTCCTTACCTGATTTTTTTTCCTGATGAGGAAATACAAGAGAGTTAGGGGAATTAAATCATTTGCTGTTCTGTAATCCTCAGCAGTAACTGTGACCCGAGCAGCTGAATGTCACTGCCAAACACATCATCAATACAGGTCCATATAGAGTTTCCATCCCACGAAAACCATTGCAGCCAGGCTTTGCCCTTCCCTGCCCTGGGTGGCAGCTGCAGGGGGGTGCAGCTCCTGTCCCCAGAGGGCCCTGCAGGATCCCTGCTCTGCTGCTGGATTCTGGATTCTGCTGGGCAGGGGAGAAGTGCCGGGCACACAGAACACGGCTGATTTATTTTAAGGTCCTTGGTAACTGCTTGTGACATGCAGGCACAAGAGTCCATTAAACACACAGAATAACCTTAAGTGGGGTGTTTGCATAGGGAGGATATAAAAAAGAAGGAAAACAATGCAAAGACATTTGCTGAACACCGACCTCTGCCACTTATTTCACATCTGTTCAACCAACCTCGTCCTATTAGGAACGATTAATGTTTAAGGGACATGGAAAATAAAATGGCCATAATAAACAGACACTGCTAATGATTACCACTTAGTTCTGTGTTCTAGTGAATTAATAGCACGGCACAATGATGAGTGTTAGCTCACAGTCCCAGGTAAGGTGCTGAGCAGGGGCTTCACAGCCCCCTGCCCCCTGACACAGCATCTGAGGCTGCAGCTGACTGGGCACACGAGTCAAGGACAGGGCACTCTCGAGGGAGAAGCAGATTTAGTGCCTCATAAGGAAATATTTATATTTTTCTAATCATTCCTTTAGCAAGAGGGTTCACAGAAGGGCAGAAACTCTCCCAGTAAGCCCAGAGAGAGGGGGTCATTCCCAGAACCTGCAATGGGCTGCTAGGGGGCTGGGAGGAATAAAGTGATTCCTAAAACAGGTCCATATAAAAATCAAACAATAACAAGGCAGTACAGAAGACACAAATCTCAGCCATGAGCTCTGGTAATAATACATCCAGTATTAAAAGCTACATGTCTGTCCCTTGTTTTTCCCACTTGCCAGTGACAGCACCACACCCCATCTTCAGTAGGTGCTGGCAGCCAGGTTCCTAAATTAAAGGTGCCCTCTTATCTGGATGATTTTGTGCTTAAATCCTTTCTTTTTAGTGAGGTTTTAAATGTGATCTTCCACACCATCCTTGAGGTCACGCTGGGGACTGGCCCTGGCTGGGTGGGTGACAGGGCAGAGGAAAGGCTGTGGGGACAGGCACCCAAGGGCTCCAGTTTACACCAGTGCTGGGTAGCAGTGATGCTGGCTGGGGTCAGTGGCAGGTGGGTGGGATGTTTGATCTCCTTCTGAAGCCCTGGATGATGGGACAGGATGAACAGCTGGAAGATGCCAGCGAGAAAATGCCAGGGAAAACCAGACTTTTTACTGCTTGTCCATATAAAACCAAGATGCACTTGGGCACACAAACAGCCATTGGCCTCCTGAGGTGCTGGTCCCAGGCTCACAGGCAGTTCTAGGGTTTCCAGACTCACACCCACAGAAAAGACCAATTTAAAGACTAGGATGTTTTCCTTAGGTGGGAACTGGAGCCTGATGGAGCAATGGGCTCCTGGATAACCTGGAAGCCTATGCTGGATGAGAAGGAAATTTAAGACAGGACAAACGAGTTTCGGGGGAAACTGTGCAGAGGCTCCCTTCCCCACTGAGGATGTTGGCTGCAGCTGGGTCAGCTCCTGGCGGTGAGGAGGTGCCACCCTGGGCAGAGGGATGCCCATTCCTGACCCCTGGGCATGCCAGAATGTTTAAGAAAAAAGTCAAGACCTAATGTTTGACCCTCCCACACCACAAAAAATGGCAGTGACCAAGTGTGGCACATCCTGAGCCAGGCAGCAGAAAGCTGCCCTTTGCACTTACTGCAGGTGTCACAACATTTCTGCTGGATTTTAAACAGAAGCTAGAGGTTAGCAAAGGAAATTCATGTGAGGCAAGCAAAATGCTTCCAAAATTCAAGGACAGCTTGGATCATGGATCATCAGAAAATACCTCCTGCCTTTATCACAGCTGTAAAAACTGCAGGAAGAATGCCTGGAATGCAGATATGAAAGACCACAGTCACTTTGCAATAATTCCAATCCCATACCTGCATTTACATCACTGACATAATGAAAAATAAGCCATGATTCCTTCACTCTAGACAGCCTGCTGGAAAATGACAGGCAAATAACAAGATATTTATGTATTTATCACTATTCCCGAGAATTATTTAATAATGCTATTAATGAGGATGACATCTTCTCTCACTTCAGGAAGCTCCTCTTACTGTGATTAGCCAAGATGTTGCCAAGGGACTGCCCTGGGTTTCCTTCCTTCCTTCCTTCCTTCCTTCCTTCCTTCCTTCCTTCCTTCCTTCCTTCCTTCCTTCCTTCCTTCCTTCCTTCCTTCCTTCCTTCCTTCCTTCCTTCCTTCCTTCCTTCCTTCCTTCCTTCCTTCCTTCCTTCCTTCCTTCCTTCCTTCCTTCCTTCCTTCCTTCCTTCCTTCCTTCCTTCCTTCCTTCCTTCCTTCCTTCCTTCCTTCCTTCCTTCCTTCCTTCCTTCCTTCCTTCCTTCCTTCCTTCCTTCCTTCCTTCCTTCCTTCCTTCCTTCCTTCCTTCCTTCCTTCCTTCCTTCCTTCCTTCCTTCCTTCCTTCCTTCCTTCCTTCCTTCCTTCCTTCCTTCCTTCCTTCCTTCCTTCCTTCCTTCCTTCCTTCCTTCCTTCCTTCCTTCCTTCCTTCCTTCCTTCCTTCCTTCCTTCCTTCCTTCCTTCCTTCCTTCCTTCCTTCCTTTGTTGTTGTTTTGCTGTTCCCACTCTAACCCTTCTGTGTCTGTGTTTGTTAAAGACAATTCCCAGATTCCCCATGAATGGTTTCCTCTGGAGCCAGGCTGGGAGAGCTGGGAATGCTCCCCTGGAGAGGAGAAGGCTCCAGGGAGAGCTCAGAGCCCCTGGCAGGGCCTGAAGGGGCTCCAGGAGAGCTGGAGAGGGACTGGGGACAAGGGATGGAGGGACAGGAGCCAGGGAATGGCTCCCAGTGCCAGAGGGCAGGGATGGGTGGGAGATTGGGAATTGGGAATTCCTGGCTGGGCTGGAAGTGCCAGAGCAGCTGTGGCTGCCCCTGCATCCCTGGCAGTGTGAGGCTTTAGGGTCCCTTCCAGCCCAAACCTTTCTGGGTTTCTCTAACAGCAGAGTGTGAACTGCAAGCTGCCAGAACATCCAATGTATTCCTGGTTCCTTCCCCCTGTTCCCAGCTTGCTGCAAGACTCGAGGGCCCCATCCCAGCACAAACAGGATCTGGGAGAGATGTTCAATCTCTCAGTGCCCCAGGGGAAGCCACAGGATGGGACTGAGCTACCCTGGGAGCCAGGAATGATCACTGCCACTTCATTCTGAGCTCTTCAAAGCTGTGAAAGTTTGATAAATCAAATGTATTCATTTTTCACACTCCCAAACACATGTTATCTCACTGTAATATGATTTCAGTCTCCCTAGAGAGACCTCTGCAGGAAGCTGGCATCTTGTGCTTAACACAAAAACCTCTATTGTCCACCAGAAAATTTACTTAAAATTTAAAATAATCAAGTAAACAGCCTAAGAGCGAAAAACATAAGGAGAAGTGATATTGAAAATAAAAACTCTATATAACATATTTCAGCCCTGGGTTTTCATTTTTCTTTGTTGGAAAGATCTGGATGTAGAAATGTAGCAGAGGAAGTTTTCTATATAGAATATAAAATATAAACCAAATCATATAAGTGAAAGGTGATGGGGTTGACCCTCAAAATGAGCTTAAAACACCTCCAGGCTGGCTGCAGTCCTAGATAAAAAGAGTAAAAGCAGAGCCCCACAAACATTTGCTGATGGTTGCATCAGTAGTTCAGTGCAGTTCAGTGCAGTTCAGCCCCTCCTGTGCAGTTTAGCAGAGCTGTGCACAACAGCAGGCACCTGCTGACCCTGCTTGTCTCTAGAATTTAATTTGGGAAAAAAAAAAGGAAGAGGGCTAGACATTGTAAAAATTAAGGGGAATCATCTGAAAAAACCCCAAACCCCAAACATAAACCCTCACAAAAATATAGGAGCAGATGCCAGAAGTGATGAACATTTGATGCTATTCCAAACCATGGTGGTCCAACACTGAGCAGGAATTCCCATCCCTCTGACAGAATTTGACATAAAAATGAAAGAGGAGGTTGAAATAACAGCCCTCACTTCTGCAATGGCCCTTATCTCCGTGGTGTTTGCTAACACTACTCACAGGCAAAGCACAAGGGTGGAAACTAGAATTGCATCATTTACTGAGCACACTTCTGCTTGAAGATAGGAGGAAATATCACATCCAGCATAAACCAGTGCAATTTGGAAAGGAGCAGTCAGATCACACCCGTAACCATGGCCAGACTCCCACTTCTGCTCAAAAATCTGCAGAAAAAGCAGCCACACAAACGAAGAACACTGAGCTGTTGGCACTACTTTTACCACGTATTTCAGAATGATTAAAGAAAAATTCAAGCCCCATTTTAGACAGTGCCACCATGGGCACACACTTGTGCTAGCACCATAGAATCACAGAGCCACAGATGGTTTGGATTGGAAGGAACCCTGGAGGTTAACTTTGTTCCCCTGCCATGGCAGGGACACCTCCCACTGTCCCAGGGTGCCCCAGTGTCCAGCCTGGCCTTGGGCACTGCCAGGGATCCAGGGGCAGCCACAGCTGCTCTGGGCACCTGTGCCAGGGCCTGCCCGTAATGATGGGGGCTGGGGCACAGATCTGATGGCGCTGGGGGGGCTGGGCAGGGGCTGCAGAATCCCTGAGGGAGCCGGGCAGGGGCTGCAGAATCCCTGAGGGAGCCGGGCAGGGGCTGCAGAATCCCTGAGGGAGCTGGGCAGGGGCTGCAGAATCCCTGAGGGAGCCGGGCAGGGGCTGCAGAATCCCTGAGGGAGCTGGGCAGGGGCTCAGCCTGGAGCAAAGGAGGCTCAGGGGCCCTTGTGGCTCTGCACAGCTCCTGCCAGGAGGGCACAGCCGGGGAAACAGGGACAGGAGCAGAGGGAACGGCCTCAGGCTGGGCCAGGGGAGGTCTGGGTTTGATCATAGGGAAAATTTCTTCATGGCAAGGGTGGTGTAATCCTGGGATGTGCTGCCAGGGCAGGGCTGGAATTCATAAACTGCATGAAGGTGACATTTGAGGCCATGGTTTAGTGGTGGACAGGGTGGGTGGTGGTGCTGGTTGACCATTGGATTTGCTCATCTTTGAGGGCTTTTCCAGCATAAATGCTTCCATGGTTCTGTGGTTCTGTATCTCCTGCATTAACAGCTCTGCAGTCAATATTTGGGTGCAAAAACCCTCCATGCCTGCTGGAGGATGGATGGCCCTAAGTAGGATTTAAAAACCCTCTTTTTCCTTCATTCTGTGAAAGCCAGTGAAACTGAGCACAGAGACATATCTGCAGCAGCTTTGCATAAAAATAACATTGTTTTCCTTGGAGCATTTATAGCAGAGAGCTGGAGGTGATGCTGGAGCATCTCTTCATCCAAACTGGTTACTGAGGGTTAAATTTGTATTTTGGATTGTAAAAACATGCTGGAAAACAAGAAAAATACTAAGTAAACTGCTTTTAAGTAGTTTTTACCTGGGTATAAAACAAAGATCAAAGAGAGCCTGCATTTCCTGTTGCTGTGATTTGCCTTTTACTTTCCAAGGAAAAAATTTTTCACTTTAAAGAAAGGGGAAAAAACTAATAATAAATAAAGATCATAGGAACCAGCCTCAGTGTAGCTCTTTGGACTCTGCTCCTTCCCCACACAAACCCATCCTAACAGGAGGACCAGCAGGGGTGGCCCAGCCCTGCCTTGGATGAGTCCCTTTGCTACGGTGGTTCCCATTTTCCTCCTTTCCTCCCATGTTTCATCCCTTCCAAAGGGCAGGAAGAAATTAAAACCTCTCTTTAAACCTTCCCAGTACCTTCAGCCCTATTTCTTCCCCAGTTCTCATGCAAGAGCTTGGCTTCCCACTCCTGATAGTCTGTGTGAGACCCTCAGACTCTCCGCAGAGGAAATGACATTGGCTTTAGTGAATCACTCACCAAAACCAGCCCAAAAGCAGCCAAACAGGATCTTGGGTGAGATGGATGTGTGTCTGGTGAGAGGCACTTTGCACAGGGTCTGAGCAAGAATTTCTCTGCTTTCTTTAAAGTGTTTCCAAGGGACATGCTACAGCTGTCACCTCAGACTGAACCCGAGGAGGGAAACTTCACTGCTGAGAAATAAACACAGCAGTTAAATACGGCTCCTGCTCAGCCGAGGAAACATCCACCCTGACACTTAACAGAGAAAGATGGAAGCTTTCCTGCGTGAAGAAATCCTCCTCATTAAATGATCTGCAGAGAGCAGCTTCTTAACTAAAGCTGGGAACAATCAGAGCAGGGTGAGCAATGGCACTCGTTCCAGCCAGGGCTCAAGGAGCGGAACAAAGGCCCGCTGACCTGGAACACCACACAAATAAATGAAACCCATCTCTTCAAAGCCCAGAAGCCACTTAAGAACAGTTGTTTCACAGCATTTTGCAGTACTTCATTGAGCACTTCAAAGATCACCCCTTGCATTGTGCACTCCAGTGCATCATCAGGTAAACGCTGCCTTCCTTCCCCCGAGCCTGGCAGGGGCTGGGGGCCTCCGGTCCCTGGGAGACAGATGAGCCCTGGGAGCAGGGTGATCCATGGGAGCTGGGTGAGCCCTGGGAGCTGGGTGAGCCATGGGAGCGGGGTGATCCCTTGGAGCTGGGTGAGCCATGGGAGCGGGGTGAGCCCTGGGAGCTGGGTGAACCCTGGGAGCTGGGTGAGCCCTGGGAGCTGGGTGAGCCATGGGAGCGGGGTGATCCCTTGGAGCTGGGTGAGCCCTTGGAGCTGGGTGAGCCATGGGAGCCTGGTGATCCCTGGGAGCTGGGTGAGCCCTTGGAGCTGGGTGAGCCATGGGAGCCTGGTGATCCCTGGGAGCTGGGTGAGCCCTTGGAGCTGGGTGAGCCCTGGGAGCTGGGTGAGCCCTGGGAGCTGGGTGAGCCATGGGAGCTGGGTGAGCCCTTGGAGCTGGGTGAGCCCTGGGAGCTGGGTGAGCCCTGGGAGCCTGATGATCCCTTGGAGCTGGGTGAGCCCTTGGAGCTGGGTGAGCCATGGGAGCCTGGTGATCCCTGGGAGCTGGGTGAGCCCTTGGAGCTGGGTGAGCCCTGGGAGCTGGGTGAGCCCTGGGAGCTGGGTGAGCCCTGGGAGCTGGGTGAGCCATGGGAGCTGGGTGAGCCCTTGGAGCTGGGTGAGCCCTGGGAGCTGGGTGAGCCATGGGAGCTGGGTGAGCCATGGGAGCTGGGTGAGCCCTTGGAGCTGGGTGAGCCCTGGGAGCTGGGTGAGCCCTTGGAGCTGGGTGAGCCCTGGGAGCCGGGTGATCCCTGGGAGACAGGCAGTCCTGGGAGCTGGGTGATCCCTGGGAGCTGGGTGAGCCCTGGGTGCTGGGTGATCCCTGGGAGCTGGGTGATCCCTGGGAGCTGGGTGAGCCCTGGGAGCCGGGTGATCCCTGGGAGACAGGCAGTCCTGGGAGCTGGGTGATCCCTGGGAGCTGGGTGAGCCCTGGGTGCTGGGTGATCCCTGGGAGCTGGGTGATCCCTGGGAGCTGGGTGAGCCCTGGGAGCCGGGTGATCCCTGGGAGACAGGCAGTCCTGGGAGCTGGGTGATCCCTGGGAGCTGGGTGATCCCTGGGAGCTGGGTGAGCCATGGGAGCTGGGTGATCCCTGGGAGCTGGGTGAGCCCTGGGAGCCTGGTGAGCCCTGGGAGCTGGGTGATCCCTGGGAGCTGGGTGAGCCCTGGGAGCCTGGTGAGCCCTGGGAGCCTGGTGAGCCCTGGGAGCTGGGTGAGCCCTCAGAATCAGGTGAGTCCTGGGTGCTGGTTGAGCCCGGGGAGCCAGGTGATCCCTCGTGGCCTTGCCGGGCCTTGTAGCACAGCACGCACTGGCACCATTGGCAATCCCACACTGGCACCATTGGCACTCACACATGGTGACTGGAGGGGATTTCATCTCTGCTCTGCTCCCAGGGCTGTGGGCCGGGCTGGCCTCGCAGCCCTTCCCTCTCCAGAACAAGAGGACAATCACTCACAGGTACAGCTGCCTGGGGAGCTGTTCTCTCCCTTCATGACTCCCTTCATAACTGAATCACTGAACTGTTCAGGTGGGACAATCCCTCCGAGCCCATCCAGCCCAGTCATTCCCCCAGCCCTGGCCCCAAGAGTCACATCTACACAGCTTTTAAATCCTCCCATGGATAGGGACTCCACACTGCCCTGGAGCTGTGCCAGGGCTCCACACAGTGCCAGTCCTTTCCAGGAAGGAATAGTTCCCAATATCCAACCCAAACCCCTCTGGTGCAATTCAAGGCTGTTTCCTCTTGTTCCATTGCATCTTTGCTGAGAAAAGCTCCCAAACCCCCCTGCCTCCAGCCTTCTGCCATGGAGCTGTGCAGAGCCAGCAGGTCCCCCTGAGCCTCCTTTGCTCCAGGCTGAGCCCCTTTCCAGCTCCCTCAGGAATTCTCCAACCCCTTCTCATCTCCATTCCCTGCCCTGGCCATGCTCCAGCCCTCAGTGTCTTTTCTGTCCTGGGGAGCCCAGGGTGGCCCCTAGGATTCTGCTGGCACACCTGTGGCAGAGGGGGGTCCTCCTCTGGTGGCCCCACCCCAAGCTCTGCTGACCTTGCTGCTCTCCCCATGGCAAAACCCCCCGATCCTGAATTTAATGCAAGTGGTTTTGCTCTTCATAACAGACTTCAAAGAAAAGTTGGTCTGAGCAATGTCTGGGAAATACTGATCAGCCAGAATATCCTTCTGCACCTGAGGAGAAAACATAATGAAGCTGAAGATGATACCATACAGCTGGACGGCCTCTAAGGAATGGGCCATTTATTCCATCTACAATGAACTTTAAGGAATACTCTGGGTTGTTCAGCATTTCAGCTATGATTCTTCCTCTGAAAGAGAAAGAAAGGGGAACAGGGAAAAGCACTGCATTTCCTACCACTGTCACGTCTTTTAAATTCTGAGGGTGATCTGAGTGCACTATTTCAGACATATTCAAATATACAGTAATGCCATCATTCATAGCAAGCAGTGCTTGCCTAATACAGAAGGTTATTAATCCTTGGTGCTGTATTTAAATGGCAAGCATTAGCTCAGGAGAGGGCCCTCTGTGCAGGACAGAATGACAGGTCTCACTTTGGGCAGGGGGCTCTCACCTCCACACAGCTCAGGTCCCTCCTGGGAGTGCAGCAGCCTCAGCACCTCTGACACTGCACTGCTCCCTCATCCCCAGCCACCCACAGCTCAGCAAAGTCCACCATGAGTGCCATTCCCCACTTCCCCTGCTCAGATCCCTCCCGGAGTGTGACGGCCTCAGTACCTCTGCCACTGCACTGCTCCTTCATCCCCAGCATCCACAGCTCAAAATCCACCATGAGTGCCATTGCCCACTTCTCCTGCTGGGATCCCTCCCAGGAGGGGAGCAAAATCCATCTCGAGTGCCATTCTCCACTTCACCTGCTCAGATCCCTCCCAGGAGCACAGTGGCTCAGTACCTCTGCCACTGCACTGCTCCTTCATCCCCAGCATCCACAGCTCAGCAAAGTCCACCATGAGTGCCATTCCCCACTTCCCCTGCTGGGATCCCTCCCAGGAGCATGGCAGCCCCAGCACCTCTGGCATCGTGCTACTCCTTCATCCCCAGCATCCACAGCTCCAAAAAATTCCATAATGATGCCATTCCCCACTTCCCCTGCTCAGATCCCTCCCCGGAGTGTGATGGCCTCAGCACTTCTGACACTGCACTGCTCCTTCATCCCCAGCATCCACAGCTCAGCAAAGTCCACCATGAGTGCCATTCCCCACTTCTCCTGCTCGGATCCCTCCCAGGAGGGGAGCAAAATCCATCTCGAGTGCCATTCCCCACTTCCACTGCTCGGATCCCTCCCAGGAGGGGAGCAAAATCCATCTCGAGTGCCATTCCCCACTTCACCTGCTCAGATCCCTCCCAGGAGCACAGTGGCTCAGTACCTCTGACACTGCTCTGCTCCTTCATCCCCGGCATCCACAGCTCAAAATCCAAAATGATGCCATTCCCCACTTCACCTGCTCAGACCCCTCCTGGGAGCATTGCACTGCTTCTTTGTCCCCAGCCATCCACAGGTCAGCCAAATCCATCACGATGCCATTTCCCCCTTCACCCAGCAAGCAGCAGGACAAAATGTGACCAAGGTTGAATTATCGTCCCAGGAGTCTGCTCAGGCCACGCTCGAACAGATCAGCCGGGCATTTGGAGCCCACATTTTGTCATGTTCATGAACCCCAGCCTTTACTTTCCTGACCTACCAGTCTTTCATCTCTCTCAAGTGCTAAATTAATCTTATTTAGAAATGTCAATTAAAGCGGTCAATTTTTTGATGGTATTAGAAAGTACTTGATATCTTTGCTGCCCTTTAATTTTATGAAACAGGAAAGACTAATCCCGCAAAAATGAAGCCCCTCCAGCAATAAGCTTGGCTGTAAAATATTAATTTTTAATGACATTATGTTGGAACAAAATATTTTTTTTCTCTTTTTGTAAACAGACAGAAGACTATATTTGCACTAGTTATGAAAGGAGGTATTAATACAAAAATGAACCTACAGAGGCAAAGACAATGAGGAGTGGGCTGTTTAGCAGTTTTTATGGAGTTAACCTTGGCCAAAATCTCAGAAAACACCTTAGCAGAAACTTACTTGCTTAATTAGGCACCAAGGTTTTGTACTCTTTTTCCTATTTTAGTGTTTTTAAGGAAGGAAATGAACGTATTTAGTATCTCCTCTCCTGCTATGGACTGCGACGGGCCCAATTAGGGCAATGAGCCATCTCCCAGCTGACGTCAATGGGGTGATGCAAACGGCTCTGCAGGCAGTGCTGGCCTACAGCCCTCATGAGGAGATCCCTGGCTGGACCCACTGACCCCCAAAACCCTCAGTGAGATCCCCTGGCTGCCCCCACTGTCCCCACAGACCCCCACTGACACCCCAGGGCTTTTGCCAAGGCCCACCCACAGGGGGCCCTCAAGCCTCCAAAGCACCTGAGGGCCACAGTGGCAAGCCCCACGGTGTCCCCTGGGCTGGGCTATGGCTGGCCATGGGACACGATGGCACAAGCAGTGGATCTGGACCCTGTGATGTCCCCTGGGCTGGGCTGTGGGACATGGTGGCACAAGCAGTGGATCTGGACCCTGTGATGTCCCCTGGGCTGGGCTGTGGGACATGGTGGCACAAGCAGTGTGCAGGTGGGTAATGGCTGGGTACCCCTAAACACAGGTGGATAAAGTGTCCCCACGTTTGCTCAGGACTGCAGCTGTCTGTCCACTTCTCCTTCCAGATCCTTCCCATGCCCTGGAGGTGCCTCAGCTCCAGGGAACTTGGGGCACAACGTGACAAGCCCCAAAGATGAAGGCAGCAGTGGGGAGTGGCAGATGTCACACCATCTCATGCTCAGCCTGGTACAGCATCCCCCCAGCCTCATCCATGGGATGCTGACCAAGGGGTGGGATGTCCTTCCCACCCTCCCAAAGCCAGGATCTTCCCAGCTCTCTCTTTATTTTCTCTGTGGCACCAGCAGGGCTGGAATTTGGGATTTCATTCCTCCATGCCAGAGAACGTGGCTGTTTCAGACAGAGCTGATGCTGTGAGCACTGAGGTGCAGCTGCACTCAAACACCCACCCCTGGGCATCAACCAGAGCTGGTCTGAGCAGTGGGGTACAGCCTGTGCCCCTTTAGGGTGCCTGGGCATCAACCAGAGCTGGTCTGAGCAGTGGGGTACAGCCTGTGCCCCTTTTGGGTGCCTGTGCTCCTTTAGGGTGCCTGTCCCCACTGCAGCACCTCCCCGGGGTCCTGGGCAGGCCAAGGGGGGCAGACACGAGGGCAGACCCCAAACCTTCCCCTACAGCCGGGGTTGGGCAGCCAGGGCTGCCAGAGGCTCGCAGGAAGCAATTTTAGCATTTTAGCGGCTGCAATTAATGACAAAGAGAGGATTAGGGCAGCAGCAGGACAGCGGGGCACGGGCAGTGACAGCAGCTCCTCACCCAGGATCTCTCACAAAGGAGGCGTTTGGGGGCTGCCACGGGCCCCAGGGAGCTGCTCTGCCCGTGACTGAGCTCAGCAATTCCCTTTAAATATGTGTTTAATGAAACCCCGTTTAAGAGCAGCACAATGTCCACTGGCCTCACGCTGCCCTGCCTTCTCTGCAGACAATTTTTCCAGAGACTGAGTTTTTGTGCTAAATGAGCCCACAGGCAGCTCCATCTCTCTGCTGTAGTTATATATCCACTGATAACACCATCAAAGCCATTTCTGGGTGCATTTAATGTGAAAATGGGTGAGACTGGCAGGAAAGGGCGGCTCTGCCCCCGTGCCTGGGAGCAGCACTGCTCACAGTGACTCCCCAGGGCAGAACTGAGGGCACCTCACGTGCCAGGTACCTGTACCCAGGTAACAAATCCTGCTGTGCCTTTCATGCTTTCTCCTTTCCTTCTGAAATGCTCCCACACTGAGTGTCTGTAACAGACAGGGACTCGTATTCCGTGATCTTTGTGAGAGACTTTTAAAAATACATCAAGCTTAACATCAATAGCCGAGACAGGGAGCCACATTAATAAATCCATGGGCACTAAACCAAGGATTATTTTTATCTGGCTGAGATACTGGTTTTTGTTATAAAATGTTCTTCAACAGCAAAACCAATGATGTCACCACTAATCAGGAGCTGACAAGAGCAGAAAGCGGAAAAATCAGCGGATGGGATTTGTGGGACCAAACACAGGGACAGGACCCAGAAAAGCTCCTTCTGAAGAGCAGCAGCTGAAACTAAAACCTGGATTCTAGTCAGAGATTTCCCTGCAACTGCCCTGATTTTGGTAAATTCTCCTGTTCTGCAGAGGGTCAGGTCAGGAGCCCATCTCTCCACCTCTCCTGGTTTTCCTGTGGCTCCAGCAGTGCCTGACTTGGGCCAAGCCCAGCAGCCTGGGGGAAAGCTCAACCCTGGGCAGCCAGGGCTCAGTGCAGAGCCAGCCTGGGCTGGAGTGCACAGCTGAGCCAGGCACCCCCAGGGGCTCTGCTGGCCTCAGCTACTCCTCACATTTTGTTGTGTGTTTGGGGTTTTTCATTCATAGAAGGTGCTCAGGGAACAAAAAGCATCGCAGAGAATGAGAAAAACAGTTCAGTATATTATTAAAAATAGAATGGAGTGGAATGGAATGGAATGGAATAGAATAGAATAGAATAGAATAGAATAGAATAGAATAGAATAGAATAGAATAGAATAGAATAGAATAATAAAGAATGAGAACAAGAACAACAGTTCAGTATATTATTAAAAATGGAATGGAATGGAATGGAATGGAATGGAATGGAATGGAATAGAATAGAATAGAATAGAATAGAATAGAATAGAATAGAATAGAATAGAATAGAATAGAATAATAGAGCATTTCAGTGGGAAGGGACCCACAGTACTCATCTGGTCCAACTGCCTGACCACTTTCAGAGCTGACCAGACCTTAAGGACATTGTCCAATATTATTGATATTTCCCTCTTGGATGGTCCAGATGCCAGTTCAGTGTGCCAGCACAGCTCCCACCGTGCCACGGGGGCAGTGCCCAGCCTGAGCCCAGAGCAAGGCATGCTGGTGGCTGGTCCCAAACCACGAGCCCTGAGCCCCAGTGGGCCCAGAGACGAGCTGGGTGTGGCACAGAGTGAGCACAGAGACTGCTGGAGGAGCCCCTGACACCCTGGTGCAGAGCCCAGCTCCCCTCCAGGGCTGAGCCCCAGCTTCCAGCACAGGAGGGGCTGCAGACACAATCACAGAGCCACAGAACCACAGAGCCATCTAGGAGGGCTTGGGAAAGGCCTCTCAAATCATCCAGGTCCCCAGCACTGCCCAGGCCACCGCTAACCCCTGTCCCCAAGCGCCATATCCACAGGGCTCCTAAATCCCTCCAGGAATAGGCACTCCACCCCTGCCCTGGCAGCTGTGCCAGGCTGGAGCACCCTTGCCATGATGGAATTTCCCCAATGCCCACCCTGAGCTGCCCTGGCCCAGCCTGAGGCCGTTCCCTCTGCTCCTGTCCCTGTTCCCTGGAGCAGAGCCCGACCCCCCCGGCTGTGCCCTCCTGGCAGGAGCTGTGCAGAGCCACAAGGGCCCCTGAGCCTCCTTTGCTCCAGGCTGAGCCCCTGCCCAGCTCCCTCAGGGATTCTGCAGCCCCTGCCCAGCTCCCTCAGGGATTCTGCAGCCCCTGCCCGGCTCCCTCAGGGATTCTGCAGCCCCTGCCCAGCTCCCTCAGGGATTCTGCAGCCCCTGCCCAGCTCCCTCAGGGATTCTCCAGCCCCTGCCCAGCCCTGTTCCCTTCCCTGGGCACTCTCCAGCCCCCAGGAGGACCCAGCCCTGGACACAGCACTCAGAGGTGCCCAGGGGACAGGCACTGCTCTGGCCCTGCTGCCAGCCCGTGGCTGATGAGGATTTGGGCATTTTCTGTGTTTCAGGACAGAAATCAGTTGCCGTGGGGCAGTGCCAGCCCCTGGCTGCCCTTGGCTGAGGGGACAGTGGCACAGATGTGCTGAGCTGCCTGGAGGCTGGGTTTGCACCCAGTGTGCAGCACTCACCTCAGCAGACTGCATTGCTGGGTTGGGGGTTTTTCCTCTCTGCTTTTTAAAGATCTTGTTAAATAATTAGCCAGGCCTTGCAGTGTGACAATGCCACAGGACTGCTTTCAGCAGGGAAAACCAACCCTGCCCAGTGCCCCTGGGGCTGTGCCCAGAGCTGGGAGCAGAGAGGAACAAAACTTCTCCTGCAGCAGCTCTGCCAGGCAGGGATTGTGAATAGAGCTTATGGACCAGAGTACACCTGCATTCAACACAGTGTCTCTTTTCAACACAAAATACCTTCCTGTCTCCAAGATCCTTTTTCTGATTAAAGTTTTTGAAAGTGGCACACTCCTGTAATGCATTTTGATGAAATCCCATTCTCCAGTGAAATTGTTATAGTGGATAACTTCCAGGCAACAGTGGCAGCAAGGCTTTTAATCAGGATCAGGAGAATATAGAGAGCCTGCAAACCCAGCATTAAGCCACCTATGACAGGCAGTCCCCAAATTCATGGCTCACACAGAGCAAACTTATTTTGGAGAGCAGAATTACAAAGATATAAAACCAGGGAAAAAAGCCTTGAAAGCCAGCACGTCAGTGATTACCTTCCCAGTGCTCCATTCCCCAGCTGACACCAGGGAGCTGAGCTTTAACTGCCAGAGCACAGGCTGAAATCCTGCCTGCCCAGGGGAATGCAGGAACAGCCCAGCCATTTGTGACTGGCTGCTGGGGAAGATGAAACAGGAAAGCCTTATAGATATGATTGCCTGGCAAAAGATGCTGAGAGTATGGAAACTATAAGTGAGATTGAAATGAAAGCAAGCTCTGAGATCCCTCAGTTACTGAACAACTGGAAAACAATGGTGTGGCCAGCTGAAGGTGATTCCCTTTTGATGGAACAACACCCTCTGCTTGCAGACAGGCCCAAGGGTCAGAGCAGACCCTGCAGCTTGGCAGAGGGGCCCAAAGAGGAGATTTTAAGGTTTGAAATGTAACAGAGGATGGGAATGTAGTGATTCTTATAGGCTGTATGGAAATGCTGTAGGATTTGTATCTTGGACTGGATTGGTGAGTGAGAATTAGAATATTCAGCACAGAAGAAGATTTATGGTATTGGAACGGGAACTTCACCCTTTTACCCTTTTACTCTCTCACCCTCTCATCCTCTCTCCCCCTCTCTTCTCTCAGTCCTGCTCTGGGCTGTGCCTGGCAGCTCCAGCAGGGCCCTGCACTTGGCCCTTTGCAATAAACCCCAAGTTCCAGCCCTGGCTGCAGAGATCTCTGCTCTCCCTCCATCCTGAGCGTCCTACCCCTCAATGCTCCTACAGCTGGGCATCAGCAGCAGCACCACCTGAAATGGGTGAGATAAGCTGGGCATGAAGGGGGCACCTGCTCCAAAGCCTCGTTCTGGGGGGCAGAGGTGGAGCTCCCTCACAGGTGTCACCAGGCTGGGGCTCAGGGGGGCACCTGTCCCCCTCCTGTGGGGGCACTGCTCCCCAAATCACTCACAAATGCAGATTTAGCTTTAAAAGGGGACAGACAGTTCAGAATGGCATGGAGCAAGAGGGGTTTGAAGGCCAGGGAGCACTGGGTCAGGAGTTGTGAAGGACTGCAGGGAGTTAAAGGGCTGTATTAGGATCCTAGAGAAAATATATTTGGGGTTGAATTACCTCACTTCCTGCCATGAGATGGGCTTCTATTCCTCTGCTATTTTGAGTCTCTTCAAGAGCAGGAACATGCCTCAATGAGGCTCCTGAGGTGCTGCAGAACACGAATTCAGGAAAGCAGAGACAGATGTGAAAGCTCCAGGCAGAGGCTGACCAAACTGCCTGCTGATCTCCTCTGTAAATGGTCATTGCCTGGCTGATAACGGGATCCAGGTGACTTGGACAGCACTGATCAATGACTTCTTGCAGGAAACAGGAAGGCTGATGCATTGTCCAGCCCTACACTAAGCACATGATGTTCATTCACTCTAGGGCCCACAACCTGGAGTCCATCAGCATCCATAATTAAACACACTGCTCCATGAATTCTATAAATGAGGCCAAAAGTTGCTAATGGAGTGTCTTAAATTCTGTTAACATTCATTTAATCTCTTTGGCTTCTCTTTAAACACACATTTAAAATTCTAATGACTGAAAAAGGATTTTAATAAGACACAATGTTAATGAAATATGTGAAGGAGCTATTGAAAGAAAGAATTGTTGGAAAAAAATGCAAGAAAGAAAAAGGAAGCAGGCTAAGCTGAACTGGCATGGAAATCCAGCCAGGGAGCTATTTAAAGGCTAAGGAAAAGCACGGATGTGTCCTAGGATGGCATGATTTTAAAAGGCTTTTTTGTACTAAATACTTGTTCTTTGGATTAATTAGGGGATTATGTTTTGAAACTGTTCCAGCTCTATCATTTGCAGTTTTACTTCCACCTTGCTGGCCCACAGCTCCTGAGATGGGAACACTTTGGGTGGGGATGATTCAGTGGGCTCTGCAGAAATGGGAGGAAAGCTTTTCCACCTCACACTACTTTCCTGCCATATCTGTGCCATGAACTTTTATTAATTTTTTATTCCTTTTTTTAATTGTATTGACCCTTCTCCAGGATGAAGATGGAAAAAATCATAAACGGCACAAACAATTATTGATTTTCTTCCTTTCAGTAGCACAGTTTTAAATAAATTCCAGCAATTTATTTAATTAATTTTTTAAAAAATGTATTAGGGGACCAATGGCAGCAGCACAGGGACTTGAGGTGTGCAAGGCCAGGTTGGACAGGGCTTGGAGCAACCTGGGACCATGGAATTGTCCCTGGCCCTGCAGGGGTGGAACAAGGTGAGCTTTAAGGTCTCTCCCATCCCAAAGCACTCCTGGACTCTGTGCTCCCATCACCGATTTGTGAGCATTCCATGACTTTTCCCTGCTCCCCCAGTCATTTGTCAGGTCCCATCACCTGTGTTGGAGCACACACAGATATGCAGGACTGCAAGGATAAATCCCCAGGTTATTTCCTAATAAACAGGCATTTGAAATGCATTCTCTTGCTCCTGGAATGCACTTCTGGGGCTTGGACACACTCCCTTGCTAGGGAACACTTCTGAGACGCTCTCTAACTGCAGCAAGGCAAAAACTGCCCAGAAGCATTCCCACAGCCAGAATTGGGTCATTTCATGCCCAATTTACAACAGGGAGAGTCAATACATATCATTAACATGAGCAGGCAGGGGAGAATCATCTGTGGTATTAAAGCTGGCTGTGATTAGCTGGTGCAGGCATCAGCAAAGTGTCACAGAAGGATGTGGGAACTCTCCTTGGGCACACACTTACAGACTTCAAATGCCCTCTGCACACAGCCTCTTTACACTCTTGGTTTGCACTCTGCCATACCTGAGCCACTGAACAGGCAATTTCTTTTAAAATAACCATGACTTTGGATAACAGCCCTCTTGGCCAAGGCACCAAGCTGCTGCTCCCAGCTGAGCTGGGCCCTCCTTGCCTCCCCTCCTGCCCATAACTGGCTGTGCCGTGGGGTGGGGGCTCGTGTCAAGCACTGACTGAAGCCAAACTGGGCCATGCAAGCCCAAACACTGAATTCCTGAGGATGCACGTTCCTGCCCAGGCACACCATTCATTAGCAAATGCTGCTGCCATATTTTGCTGTATTTACTATTCCAATCAGCCATATGGGAGGAAATCTGTAAATTACATTACAGCAATTAATACACACTTACACAGTTTGTACGAAAGTGTTGAAGGAATTATGCTACAGGAAGCAAACACACTAAAGCCAAACAATGGAGCTTTATGAATATTTAATTCCTGTAATTTATCTAAAATGGTAAAACACAGCGTAGGCTCACCTTCAGAGCACCTGCTCAGATGAAGCATTCTCCTTCTCAACAATCTTATGTAGTTTCAGGAGATTCCAAAGATTAGCTTGGTGTAAATAATTTTTTATCCAAATAAATGGGAGGAAAATGGGTGCAAACTATTGACTGCTTCCTCAGAAAGGGAGTGTTTGCTTCCAGAGGGAGCCTCACACATTTTCACAAGGGATGGAGGGACAGGAGCCAGGGAATGGCTCCCAGTGCCAGAGGGCAGGGTTGGGTGGGAGATTGGGAATTGGGAATTCCTGGCTGGGCTGGAATTGCCAGAGCAGCTGTGGCTGCCCCTGGATCCCTGGCAGTGCCCAAGGCCAGGCTGGACACTGGGACACCCTGGGACAGTGGGAGGTGTCCCTGCCATGGCAGGGGTGGCACTGGGTGGGATTTGAGGTCCCTTTAACCCAAATCCTTCTGGGATTCTGCGATGTTAGGAGCTGCTCTGGAACACAGCCAGGCTGCTGGTGACAGCCAAGAACAAGGGACTGCCACCCTCTGGGTGCCATTTCCAGTCTCCTTTCAAGATCAAAGCCGTGGATTTTGGGGCTTTCACACCCACCACAAGCTGGGATGGGGTTCTCCCATTGCAGAGCTGGCCCAAGGAATTCATCAGCTTTGGTAGCTCTGTCAGCTCTGTCAGCTAACACATCCTTCTCTGCCTGCAGGCTAATGCCACTTTGGGGTGTGAATGCCAAAAGTCAGAACAGCACATTTGCAGGCAACAAACAAAGCCACACTGCAACAATCCTGAGCAGCTGCTGGCCACTGATACAGCCTGATAAATCCCCATCATTCAGTGCTGGCTTTGGCACCTCACCTGAAAAAAGCTGTTTGTTTTAGAATTTTTTTTTAGTGTTTAAACAGAATTCACCTCTTGCTTTATAAGCACATCAGACGTATTGAATTGAAAGATGATTTTTCTTTCCTCCAAGCTATTATCACACAATTCTTGAATAAACTCTCTAATTTCTGCTATTCTGGGGCACAGTCTGTTCCCACTTTGTGGATACTCTGTTTAATTCCTGTTGTTTAAGTTTGCTCCTCACACCAGCAGCAGGAGAGCCCTTGGCCATCCTGTTTCCCTGGGTCTGTGTTGTGCCCCTTCAGCACATAAACAAAAAGCCAAATAGATGATGAGCATTAGCTAGTGAGGTCAGAAATGAGAATGCTTTGGTGTCTGAGAAACAGAGCTGTGATTAACTCTGGGCTTAGGGAACGAGCCAGCAACAAGACACAAACAAACAAACCTTTGTATTTTAACAAACAGAGAAAGTTCATCTTAATCCAAGTTCTCCCATTTGCTACTGCCAGCACCTGCAACAGGAGAGCAGGAATTTGGGTTTTTGTATTTCTGGGAGAGGAGAGGAGAGGAGAGGAGAGGAGAGGAGAGGAGAGGAGAGGAGAGGAGAGGAGAGGAGAGGAGAGGAGAGGAGAGGAGAGGAGAGGAGAGGAGAGGAGACTGAGGCTCCCAGGGCTGGGAGGTGCTGGCAGGGTTGCCCCAGGCTGGTTGTCTTCTCCTGCTCACTGTGGGGTTTTGTGGGTGTCTCTGGCTGTCCCAGGCCCAGCAGGGGTATCCTGAGTGGCATCCTCAGGGACAGGGGTCTGTGGGTTCTCTCAGGAGGCTCCAGGCCCACAACGCTCCCCTGGTGTCTTTTTCTGGTTGCCACCATGAGGCTCTTGGCAGCCCTTCAGGGTGACAGAGCTGCCCATGGGCACTGCCAGGGGTGCAGGGGCAGCCACAGCTGCTCTGGGCACCTGTGCCAGGGCCTGCCCAGCCCCACAGCCAAGAATTGCCCCCAGTATCCCGCTATTCCAGTATCCCACCTATCCCTGCCCTGTCTGTGTGAGTCGTTCCCCTTTGTCCATCCCTCAGATCCATCTCTCTGCATTTCAGAGAGGAGGATGTGGAGCAGGACAGTGCCCAATGCCCTGGTGCCAAACAGCAGAGGCCAGGGCATGCCAGAGAGGGCTCTGGGAGCTCCTCTGTGAGGAGCCCTTCAGCACTGACTGTGCTGCTACCAAAACCTGCCTTTTGTCAGAGCCTCCAGAGCTGCCATTCCAGCTCCCCCGACGCCTTTTAGAGCCAGCCTCTAAAAATGAGGAAAACGGGGCACTCTGAAGAATGCATCATTAAATTATCAATATTTAAGCACATTTCTGGGCAAACTAGGCACCAGAGCCCTTGCTTTTCCAGAACATAGATCGAGTTTTCACAGCCACAATATTTCTCTGTGCGTGTTTAGGGGGAAAAACAAGCAGAATGTGGTTTCTGTGTGCCTTGCTGCTATGAATGGATGAGCAGCTGTTCCCCAAACCAGGCTGGTGAGCCTGTGCTCCCCCCAGGCCAGAAGACATGGCAGGGTCACCATCAGGGTTCCACGTTCCCATGTGTCACCAGCACAGTTCCATGTTTCCATGTGTCACCAGCAGGGTTTCCTGTTCCCATGTGTCACCAGCACAGTTCCATGTTCCCATGTGTCACCAGCAGGGTTCCATGTTCCCATGTGTCACCATCAGGGTTCCACATTTCCATGTGTCACAGTCAGGGTTCCACGTTCCCATGTGTCACCAGCACAGTTCCACGTTCCCATGTGTCACCAGCAGGGTTCCATGTTCCCATGTGTCACCAGCAGGGTTTCCTGTTCCCATGTGTCACCAGCACAGTTCCACGTTCCCATGTGTCACCAGCAGGGTTTCCTGTTCCCATGTGTCACCAGCAGGGTTCCACGTTCCCATGTGTCACAGTCAGGGTCCCATGTTCCCATGTGTCACCAGCAGGGTCCCATGTTCCCATGTGTCACCAGCAGGGTTCCACGTTCCCATGTGTCACCAGCACAGTTCCATGTTCCCATGTGTCACCAGCAGGGTTCCACGTTCCCATGTGTCACAGTCAGGGTTCCATGTTCCCATGTGTCACCAGCACAGTTCCATGTTCCCATGTGTCACCAGCAGGGTCCCATGTTCCCATGTGTCACCAGCACAGTTCCATGTTCCCATGTGTCACCAGCAGGGTTTCCTGTTCCCATGTGTCACCAGCACAGTTCCACGTTCCCATGTGTCACCAGCAGGGTTTCCTGTTCCCCTGTGTCACCAGCAGGGTCCCACGTTCCCCTGTGTCACCAGCACAGTTCCATGTTCCCATGTGTCACCAGCAGGGTCCCACATTCCCATGTGTCACCAGCAGGGTTCCATGTTCCCATGTGTCACCAGCAGGGTCCCATGTTCCCATGTGTCACCAGCACAGTTTCACGTTCCCCTGTGTCACCAGCAGGGTCCCACATTCCCATGTGTCACCAGCAGGGTCCCACGTTCCCATGTGTCACCAGCACAGTTCCACGTTCCCATGTGTCACCAGCAGGGTCCCATGTTCCCATGTGTCACCAGCAGGGTTCCATGTTCCCATGTGCTGTGGAGCACATCAGAGCTCTGCTGTGCTGTGGTGAGAACCCAGCACTGCTGGGAGCTGGGCACCACCTGGCTCAGGTGGGTTTGGGTGTGTGCAGGGAAGGACTCTGCTCCCAGACTGGTCAGTCCATACATGAATGAATCTATGGAAAAATGAATCCATAAATGAATGAATTCATGGAAAAATGAGCCCACGGATAAATGAATCAATAAATAAATGCATCTATAAATCAATGAATCCATAAATGAGTGAAGCCATGGATAAATGAACCCATGGATGAAGCAGAGCTGCAGTTTGCTGGCTGGAAGGAGGGTGCTGGCCCTGCTGTGCACACCCATCCGGGCTGACACCATCCAGGCTGCTCTCTGCTGACTGCCTCCCCACTCCCAAATCTCTCTCATCATGGTGCAATCCTGTTTGTTGTCCTTCTGGGGCCTGGGGAAGCAGGCAGGCAGTGTCAGCTGCAGGGAGGGCTCCCAGAGCCTGCCTAATCCCTCCCCAGAGCAGTGTCTGTGCTAAATGCTCTGTGCTAATGGCATTGTGCTTAGCTGGATGCACTGGCATGTGAAAAACAAGAGACTCAGGGAAAAAAGGAGAGTGTAGAATACCAATGCTTTGCTTCAAAATCATAACTGGGTTACATACTATAAATCTTTTATGTCTGTATTTTTAACCAAAAAAAATTGCTCTTTGAAGCAATAATTCAGCCTTGTTAGCCCTAAGTTTTATAAAGTTTCCAGTAATGAGCTTTCCACATGTTAAACCTGTTATTTTATTCATTGTGATTGAAACTAAAATTGCTTTTCAGACACAAAGCTGTCAGCACAGGATCACAACTGCCAGAGTGCCTTCAAGCTCCCCAGCGTTCCTGTCTGTGTCCCAGGGGACTCCCCTGGATCAGGAGAGGATGGCTGAGGGTTATGGAGGCCGCAGCACTGCAGGGGTCCCTCAGGTGAGGAGCAGCTCCTGCCCAGGCTGGGGGAGCCTGGCTGAGGCCATGCAGCTCCCCTGGCACCCCAGACCTGGCTCAGGGCTCAGAGAGAGGGAGCAGCAGGACTGGGCTGCCCTGGCATTGCTTGCTGGACATGACTCTGCCTGTGAGCCTGTCCCTGGCTGTGCCTGCAGGGACTCCTGAGCTCCAGGGGCCACCAGGAGCCCCTGGCACCCAGAGCTGAGCTCGGGAGCAGCAGAGGCTGCCCAGAGCTCTGGTCTCGGGCAGGAGCCTGGGTGAGCCCTGAGAGCATCCTCAGGGGCAGGGGGAAGGTCTGCACTGCAAACATCAGAACCAAAGGAAATGACCCAAACATCAGAACCAGGTTCCAAAGGAAATGACCCAAACCTGGCCCAGCTGAGTCAGGAGCTGCTGGAGGGATGCTGTGGCAGCACAGCCCTGGTGAAGGACAATGAGCATAGAGTGGGGTTGGAAGAGACCTTAAATCCCACCCATCCCACCCCTGCCATGGCAGGGACACCTCCCACTGCCCCAGGTGCCCCAGTCCCAGTGTCCAGCCTGGCCTTGGGCACTGCCAGGGATCCCCAGCCCCTGTGTGCAGCCAGAGCACAGTGCTGAGCCCTGGGCAGGGCTGGGGGACTCCTGTGCCCTCCTGGCCAGGAGCTCATGGGGGGACCCCTGTGCTCTGATGGACTCTGTGCTCTCATGGACTCTGTGCCCTCATGGACCCCTCTGCTCTCATGGACTCTGTGCTCTTGTGGACTCTGCGCTCTTGTGGACTCTGCGCTCTTGTGGACTCTGTGCTCTCATGGACCCCTGTGCTCTGATGGACTCTGTGCTCTCGTGGACTCTGTGCTCTCATGGACTCTGTGCCCTCATGGACCCCTCTGCTCTCGTGGACTCTGTGCTCTTGTGGACTCTGCGCTCTTGTGGACTCTGCGCTCTTGTGGACTCTGTGCTCTCATGGACCCCTGTGCTCTCGTGGACTCTGTGCTCTTGTGGACCCCTCTGCTCTCATGGACTCTGTGCTCTCATGGACTCTGTGCTCTCGTGGACCCCTCTGCTCTCATGGACTCTGTGCTCTCATGGACTCCTCTGCTCTCATGGACTCTGTGCTCTCGTGGACCCCTCTGCTCTCATGGACCCCTCTGCTCTCATGGACTCTGTGCTCTCGTGGACTCTGTGCTCTCGTGGCCAGCAGCTGTGAGGGAAGAGAGCCCAAGAAGCATGTGGGACGTGTTTCTTGTTTGAAGATGTTTCCAGCTTCTCGAGTGCAATGAAACCTTACCAGCCTTGTCTGTTGGGTTCACTTGGACATTCCCCTTGCTGGGAAGGCCAGGAGCACACCTGGCAGCTGCATGGACAGAGGGGGTGGCTGGCTGTGACCCCGAGCAGCAGCACTGGTGACCAGCAATCCCAAAGCCCCTGAGAGCTGGCCTGGAGGGACACCAGGAGCTGGGGTGTGACCGTGTTCACAGGGCTCCCAGGGTGAGGGAAGAGACGAGGATCTGACTCCATGTTTCAGGAGGCTGATTTATTATTTTATGAGATATATTACATTAAAACTATACTAAAGAATAGAAGAAAGGATTTCATCAGAAGGCTGGCTAAGAATAGAATAGGAAGGAATCATAACAAAGGTTTGTGGCTCAGCTCTCTGTCTGAGCCAGCTGGGCTGTGATTGGCCATTAATTAGAAACAACCACATGAGCCCAATCCCAGATGCACCTGTTGCATCCCACAGCAGCAGATAACCATTGGTTACACTTTGTTCCTGAGGCCTCTCAGCTTCTCAGGAGGAAAAACCCTAAGGAAAGGATTTTCCATAAAAGATGTCTGTGACACTGGGGATGCTGCACAGTGGGCAGGATGGGTCCTGTCAGCCCAGGTGTGTTCATCACTTTGAGGCTGACTTCTGTTTGAATGTCCTGAGTACAGAGTCAGGGCTTCCTGACAGCCATGTAAAACATGGTGACATTTCAGTGCCCTGTAAGCTCTGTGACCCTTTGGCACAGAGAACCATCTCTGGGTGCTGCTGTAACCTTGCTTTTCCTGCACAGCTAGAAAGAGTGCAAGGAGCTGAAGTGTGAAATATCCCAGCAGAAAGGGTCACCCCACCTGCTGGGTGAGCCACAAGCCTGGCATTGATCACTGTAAATAGTGAAATGTGAAATATCCCAGCAGAAAGGGTGAACCCCACCTGCTGGGTGAGCCACAAGCCTGGCATTGATCACTGTAAATAGTGAAATGTGAAATATCCCAGCAGAAAGGGTGAACCCCACCTGCTGGGTGAGCCACAAGCCTGGCATTGATCACTCTAAATAGTGAAATGTGAAATATCCCAGCAGAAAGGGTGAACCCCACCTGCTGGGTGAGCCACAAGCCTGGCATTGATCACTGGGTGCCTTTGGCAGCTGGAGTGATGATGGAGGGAGGAATTCTCAGAGCTCTTGGCTGCTCCAGCACAACACTGGTTCCCACTAATGCTTTATTTCTCCAAGGAGGTGTCAGAGGTGTGTAATTCATAAAAGCTCTAATTTATTGCTGAACTCCAGGGAAATTTTGCCAGGGACTTAAGAGAACATGGAAAGAAACGCAAGGCCTGTGAAAAAACTAGGATGGGAAACAAATTCCTGCACAGTAATGGCTTTGGGGGGTGTGCGTGTGCTTGTGCTGCTAATGTCAGAAAAGATAAAACAAACATTTTCCCCTAATTCTTCAGGATGCATCCACTCCATTGCGCTCCTGAGCCATCCACCCTTGTTTTCCTCATGTGCTGCCTGCAGAGTGCTGATCCCCTTGGTTAGCAGCTCGTGCTGGTGTCCCCAGGGCTCTGGGAAGAGCTTTCTGTGTGTGGGGGGTAACCAGGACCCTGTCCTCAGCACAACCTCAGCTGGGTGCTCGCTGTGCTCACAGCCCTGCAGCCTGCCTGGCTCTGAGCTCCTGGAAATGTGCAGGATTGAACATTTGGAACTGCTCAGGCCAGGAGAAGGCCGGCTGTCCTTCTCCAGAATCCTCCAGATCTCCAGAATCCACCCCAAACAGCCTCTCCTGAGCAGCAGAGGGACCCAGGGCTGGCTGTGGGGTTTGTGAGGGTCCCCAGGACGAGGTGAGAGATGAGAATTTGACTCCATGTTCTCAGAGGGCTGAGAACATGGAGTCAAATTATATATTATTATTATATTATATTATATCACGTTATATCACGTTATATTACATTATATTATATTACGTTATATTATATTACATTACATTATATTCTAAAACTATACTAAAGAAAGAGAAAGGAGACATCAGAAGGCTAGAGAGGAATGAATAATAAAAACTCGTGACTGACCAGAGTCCTGACACAGCTGGACTGGGATTGGTCATGAATTGAAAACAATTTACATGGAACCAATCAAAGATGCACCTGTTTATAAGCAACCTCCAGACCACATTCCCAAGCAACCAGATAATTATTGTTTGCATTTCTTTTCTGAGGTTTCTCAGCTTCTCAGGAGAAAAATCCTGAGCAAAGAGGATTTTTCAGAAAATATCACGGTGACAGGCTGGGGGCAAGGCTTTCCTGCCAGGAGCAGCACTGTGGGCTCTGCTGCAGCTCTGGGGAGGATCCAAAGCCCTCCCTGAGCTGTGCAGGGCCATCCTCTGCTGCAGACACCCCTGTGCCATCCCTGGGACACTGCTCATGGGCATCCTCTGCTGCAGACACCCCTGTGCCATCCCTGGGACACTGCTCATCCTCTGCTGCAGACACCCCTGTGCCATCCCTGGGACACTGCTCATCCTCTGCTGCAGACACCCCTGTGCCATCCCTGGGACACTGCTCATGGGCCATCCTCTGCTGCAGCCATCCCTGTGCCATCCCTGGGACACTGCTCATCCTCTGCTGCAGACACCCCTGTGCCATCCCTGGGACACTGCTCATCCTCTGCTGCAGACACCCCTGTGCCATCCCTGGGACACTGCTCATCCTCTGCTGCAGACACCCCTGTGCCATCCCTGGGACACTGCTCATGGGCCATCCTCTCCTCCTGCTGGAGCAGCACCCAGGGGCTGCTGCTGGAGAGGGTTTGCTGATAGGAAAGGTGATTGTCAGACATCCCTGTGCCATCCCTGGGCCCCAGCTCATGGGAGTGTCTTGGGGGCTGTCAGTGGAGCCTCACCCTGCTCCTTTTCTGCTCCGGGTCAGGATTGGCTCCAGTGCAGCCAGCCCAGGAACCAGCCAGGCCAGGACACGGCAAAAGCACAGGGCTTCTCCTGCTGGGGGCTGGCAGAGCTCCCACACCCCTGAGCTAAACTCCACTGGAAAGCAGCTCTCAGAGCAGATCTGCTGGCTCTGGAATGCCAGCCTCAAACACTTTGTGATGGAGACACTCCACACATCAAGGCATCCCTGGGGTCAGCCTCCATCTCTGCTCTGTGCTGGGTTTTACCCACTGCCTTCCCTCTGGCCCTAGGGCAGTAAAGGAGCTGGTTCCCAGGTGGAACCACCCCCTTTTCTCAGGACAGACAGGTGGGTTTGTTCCCAGCTGCCCTGGAAGGAGCCTCAGCCCCCAGCAGCAAAACCTTGCAGCTCTCCTTTCTCCTCCAGGGCGTTCTCTGGGTGCTGTGGGTGCTCAGGGCCTGTCTTGCAGATGAATTATTAAAAAACTCTGAGTCAATCATCAATTCTCGGGTGTACCACAGCAACCCCTTCTTCTTATTAAAGAGTGCACTGCTTTCCCAAAAGAGCAGAAAACACAATATTGCAGAAGAGAGTTGATGAAAGGAAGGGAGCACAGCGGATACTGGCTGAGGTTTAATAATCTGAGTTCCCTGCCAGGGAGAGCCCCTGGCTGCTGGAGGCTCCAGCCCCTGTGCCCACACGGTGGGGTCCTGTGGGCAGCCCTGCCAAGCCCAGGGAGCTCCTGGAGCAGGGGCCACCCCATCCCTGGGGCTCCCTGGGCAGGCACCTCCCTGCAGGGAACCCCCTGTGCCTGGGGTGCAGCTGGAGGGCAGCTCCTGCCCCTTTTCCTGAGCTCTGGGGCAGGAACCCAACCCCTCCCCTTGCCACAGCCACAGAACCCTGCCCTTGGACACTCCCAGGCACGCAGGTGAGTCCTGCACTGTGGCAATCCCGAAAATCAGAGGGTTTGGGAAAGCTGCAAAAGGCAGAGACAGCAGAACTGGGATTGGAGCTGAGCAGCAGCCATGAGATTGGGCAGCAGAAAAATGATGGAAAAAGTAGAAAAGTAAGGACAAATAAAACAATAGGCTCTGTATCAACATTTGTTTAGAATAACTCCCTACGTTGCAGAAAAGTTTATCCAGTGAGATATTAGGGAGTTTTCAGCTTCATAATGGAGCTCTGTGCATTGTGTTTGAAGGCTCACAAGCAGGTATTGGATTTGAAATAAGCAAGCATTGTTTAACCAAAGGTACCTGTGCTTACAGTGGTTGGATGGAACTACTGTCAATGTGCTTTTGCTTTGTGGGATTGGTCACAAAACTCATCAAGTGAGTTGTGACATTGAGTTCTTGGTCTGCTGCTGGGCTGTGAGCTGCTGGCATCTTCCCATTGTCATAGCCATGGAATGAGGCTGCTGCTGGAAAATCAAACAGCTCCAGGCACGTCCCCAGCAGCCCCGTCCTGTTTGTGATCCTGCACAGCTTTCAACTAGCAATGAATGGTGCTCCTCTGTGAGGAAGAGCATTGGTCTGGTTTGTGCTCCTTCAGTGATACTGAGGGATGACACAAAGGCTGGGTCCCAAGGTTGGCTTTCTCCAGCTCTTGGACACTCCCAGGCATGGAGGTGGGTCCTGAAGGATGACACAAAGGGTGACACAAACACGAGGTGGCTTTCTCCAGCTCCCCACCTCCTGCCCAGCCCCCTGCCCTCTGGTTGCATTAGCGCTGGGAGCATTAATGGGGAGCAGCAGCCAGAGCTGATCACCAGAGAGGTACCAGGGTCACACATTTCTCCTCCAGTCCATTGCCTGGGCCATCCTGACACCCTGCCAGGCCCAGGCAGGGGCTGCACCCCCAGGCAAAGCTCAAGCTCAGCCCCAGAAACACCCATGCCTGGCCCCAAGGACAGAGCAGGTACCAGGCATGCAGAGCTTCTGCCCTCCTGGAGGGGACCAGAAAGGGAAAACACAGAGAGAAGGTAAAAGCAGGTGTGCTACCATCAAAGGATGCTCAGGGTGCATAAACTCCTCCTGTTCCTCACCCAGCCCTTGGGGAGCACAGCCCTTCACCAGCCAGGGATCACACTGGCACTGGAAAAACAGCAAATCAGTTTGGGGTGGGAGGGGAGGGAAAAGGGCCCTCTGGCCAGGCCAAGGCACTGAGCACTGACTGCAGTCTCCCCCCAGCAGCTCCTGGTCTCCATCCACTCTGGGGACAGGATGATGTGTGGGCACTGCCTGGCACCACCCTGGCACCATCCTGGCACCACCCTGCCTTTCCAGAATGGGCTCACACAGGCACCAGGCACTGCCTGGCACTGCCTGGCACCACCCTGGCACCATTCTTCCTTTCCAGAATGGGCTCACACAGGCACCAGCCACTGCCTAGCACTGCCTGGCACCATCCTGGCACCACCCTGCCTTTCCAGAATGGGCTCACACAGGCACCAGGCACTGCCTAGCACTGCCTGGCACCACCCTGGCACCATTCTTCCTTTCCAGAATGGGCTCACACAGGCACCAGCCACTGCCTGGCACTGCCTGGCAGGGGGGCAAGGACAGGCCTCGAGCACAGCACTGTGGTGGCCTGTCCTGGAAGAGATGAAGTGGCAAAGTGGGACTGGCAGGTGTGTGCCTTTGGACACGTGTGTGCCTTTGGACACGTGTGTGCCTTTGGACACGTGTGTGTGAACCATGCACCTATCTGCGCTGAGAGATCAGTTTGTTTCTTAGGAGTGTTTTCTCTGTGGTGCTGTTGGTGTTGCCTTTCATCCTTTTCACAGTGTTTTCATGGGCAGGGACACATTAATTCCTCTTCAAGCTCAGGGATCGTGGCAAGCCCAGCCCTGCCCGCCTCCCATGGGGCTGGACCCACTTGTACCCAGGTGCAGGAGAGCTGCAGAAGGTGCAGAGAGCTTCAGGATCGCTGAACCCAGCAGAGCTCAGGTGGCAGCTGAGGCTGTGGGAGCAGCAGGTTTGGGAGCTGTGGGTAAGTGATGTTTCCAGGGTTTCTGGAGGCTGACCCAGCACCTCATCCGTGAGGATGTGCACAGACACTGAATGGTCCAGACACAGCCTCTGGAGATGGATCAGCGCTGAAGGAACAAAAAAGCAGTTTGAAAAATGCCTGGAAAGACTTTCCATCAGATTGTTTAGCTTTCTAAAAGCACTCTGGAGCACTCCAAGCTGAGGGAAGTGAGGTTTGCTTCAGGACTAAAAGCTGCAGCACCGAGCCTGGCCCAAGAGTCAGGAGTGAGGCCCAGGGCTTCCAGGGCACTGATGGCTCAGGATATCTGATCCTTCTGGGGAAAGAGACACATCAGAGGGGATGGATTTTAGCAGGTTTGAGCTGCAAGAGGGCAGATTGAAATTGGCTACAGGGAAGGAACAGTTCCCTGGCAGGGTGGGCAGCCCCTGGATCCCTGGAGTGCCCAAGGCCAGGCTGGACATTGGGGCTAGAGCACCCTGGGACAGTGGGAGGTGCAGCAGAGGGGGTGAGGGGCATGGCTGGGGCTCAGGGGAGAGCAGAGGGAAGAGCCCTGAGCCCCATGAGAGGCTCTTGCCAGCTGCCTTCTCAACAGTGGCGTTGGAAGGGCAGGAGCTCCCAGGCTGGCTGGAGCCGCTTCCCCAGGGGCTGGGTCCTGCCAGGACTGCAGGGCATGGAGGGGGCAGAGGGGTTTCACAGAGGGGTTGCACAGTGCCAGCTCTGCCAGGACAGGACTGTGGTGGTGCTCACAGGGGTCCCAGGAAGAGGGAAGAGACGAGGATCTGACTCCATGTTTCAGAAGGCTGATTTATTATTTTATGAGATATATTACATTAAAACTATACTAAAAGAATAGAAGAAAGGATTTCATCAGAAGGCCAGCTAAGAACAGAAAAAGAAGGAATGATAACAAAATGCTGTGTGAGTGACCGACAGTCTGAGCTAGCTGGGCTGTGATTGGCCATTAATTAGAAACAACCACATGAGCCAAATCTCAGATGCACCTGTTGCATTCCACAGCAGCAGATAACCATTGGTTACACTTTGTTCCTGAGGCCTCTCAGCTTCTCAGGAGGAAAAATCCCAAGGAAAGGATTTTCCATAGAAGATGTCTGCGACACTGGGCTGCAGAGCATGGAGGGCAGAAGGGTCTCACAGCACCAGCTCTGCCAGGCAGGAGCTCGTGGGCATTCCTGTGGGGCTGCCACCCAGCCAGGACAGACAGACAGGTGTCCCTGCACAGCAGGGCTCTGCCTGGCAGGCTCCCAGCTCCTGCTCTGGGCTCTGTCCACAGCCCCCAGCACACCTTGAGGACCCTCCCCACCAGCCCAGCCCAGCCCAGCCCACGCTGCCCTGCACTCCCAAAATGCCACATCACAAAACTAAACCAGCCTGAAAATAAAGGCCTGCTTCATCCACAAGACCTAGAGGAACACAGCCCTTTGGTTCTGATCTGACACAGGGAACAATCCGTTTTCTTTTCTCTCAGGAGCAATAAATTTGATTTCAGACACATCGAAGCGCGTCCACATCCGAGCCTGCCCTGCCTGTCTGCCAGCACACTGGCACAGAGCTGCAGGGCTGAGTGTGCCACCAGGGTAATGTTCCTTCATAGCCACAACAGAAGCTGTTAGCTTGATTGTTAATCTGTAAAGTGTTTTTTCCCTAGGAGAAAACAGACAAATTACAGAGTCAGTCACCAGGAGATGCTCCCGTGGATCTGCTCATACTTCTGTGAGACAATGTGCTGCAGAGGCTGCGAGCAGCAGGAGCTGGCTGCCCAGGAAAACCAAACCTGGGAACTCTGGCCCCAGTGGGGGATCACTCACACGCCAGGAAAGGTCAGACTGGGCCCAGGGAGAGGATGGTGCAGGGCAGGGCAGGCAGGCAGGGAGGAGCAGCCCTTTAATGACCCCTTCTGCTGCTCCACCTTCTCTGAGTGCAAATGGGAACGCTGGGGACGGGGAGGGATGTGAATTTATCCTTCCTTTGCTTGGCTGGCAGCCAGAAACCCACAGGGAGACCTGTCCCCACTGCTGACAGACCTGCACCGAGCTGGGCACACAGCCCAGCTCCTCGGCTTCCTGCCCTGGGCACCCAGCAGCACATCCTGCCCTGCCCAGGGAGCACAGCAGGGAGATGCAGGGCTGCCAGAGCTCCAGGGGGGTTTGGGCAGCGCTGCCAGGGATGCCCAGGGTGGGATTGTTGGGGGTCTGGGCAGGGACAGGGGCTGGGATGATCCTGTGGGTCCCAGCTCAGGAGCTTCTGTGATTGTTTGGTTCTAAGATTTCGGGTTTTGCCTGAGTGAAATTGCACATTAGTGCACAGACTGTTTCCCCGGCTCACACAAGCATTCCTGCCCTGCCAGTAGCCACAGCTCTCAGCGATCTCATGACTGTGTGCTCCTGCAGAAGCTGTCACCATCACCCTCACCCCTCTCTGGGGTCCCTCCTGGCCCAGCTGGGGTGTTGGGGTGCTCTGGGCTGGCTGATCCCTGTTGGGCTCCAGGCACACACCCAGCAGTGCAAACGCCCCCAGCAGCAGCAGTGCCCTCATATCAGCCTCTGCTGGGTGCCTGGTGAGGCTGTGGGCTCTGCCCAGGCAGCAAACAGTGCTTGGGACAACTGGGGTGGCAATGGAGGCTTTTGGCAAACACTGGTGCTCAACACTGCCCTGCAGCCCAGACAGCTCCGGCACCCAGGGGTGAGTGCTGCCCTGCCCTTGCCCTGCCCAGGACTCTCACCAGCTGAGACCTTTCCTGCCACCAGAGCTTCACACAGCACAGCCTGGCTGCAGAGGAAAATGGCATTTTTACTTTAGTGTGGTGGCATCTTCCCCTTTTGAGGCACTTCAACTATTTTCCTTCTAGCATTCTTTCCCCAGGTCTGGGATCCAGCAGGGCAGAGATGGCTCTGCCACGTGTTCCTGCAGCCCTGGAGCTGGGGGTGAGGAGAGGAGGCTGCTCTGTGTGCCACCTGAGAGCTCCCTGTGCCACCTGAGAGCTCCCTGTGCCACCTGGGTGTGTCAGGAGGCTGCTCTGTGTCACACCTGGGTGTGTCAGGAGGCTGCTCCCTGTGCCACACCTGGGTGTGTCAGGAGGCTGCTCTGTGCCACACCTGGCTGTGTCAGGAGGCTGCTCTGTGTCACACCTGGCTCAGCCCTTCTCCTCTCCCACTGGTGAGGAGACAAATTTCCCACTGCAGGAAATCCCTGCAGTTCAGCAGCTGTTCCCCAGGACCTGTTTTGCCACATGGTTCCTGCCCCTCTAACCAGGCTCTAGGATTTTGCATTTAGATTTCAGGTAAAATCACCTTCTGTATGAGCATTTACAAAATTTCCTATGGAAACAGTCCCAAGCCCAACACAGGGCAGTAAAGCACTGACTAGAGAGCACCAGTAAGGCTAGTGATGGAAATACAGTGCCCAGATGAAAATGCAGCACAAGTTGAATATTTGGAAGGGCCCTGTTTCTTCCTCTTGTGCCAAAATTTCTCAAGGTTTTGGCTGGTGATGTGATGGTATCAGAAAGAAAAATCTAAAATCATAGAATCACAGAGTGGTGTGGGTTTAAAAAGGCCTTAAAAGCTGTCTCATTGAACCCCCTGCATGGGCAGGGACACCTTCCACTAGATTGGATTGCTCAGAGACAGAGAAAAAATAGCTTCTTTTCTTTTTTTTTAATTAATTTTTTCTTATTTGAAAGAGTTCCTTTTTATAAATGGCAGACAATTGATTCCTTGTTTGTTGCTGTGCTGTCATACATGTGTCTGTAGGTGTTCATTTGGAGATTTAGCACTTTCTCATCAGTGAGAACACTTCCCTGCCAGCATGCTGCTATGATGAGCTAATTAAGTATTCATTGTAATAACACTGATATTAACAAACTTATTTTGTATTCATTTTCACGTGCACGTTCCCTCTTTCCAAATGAGTGCTATCAGTGCTATTTCCATTGATCACTGCAATCAGAGGTACAAAAATAATCCCTCAGTAGGAGTGCGCAGAGGCCTGAGCTCCCACGCTGGGTGCTCCTCAGAGGGACCCAGGCAGGGCTGGGCAGCCCCAGCTCCAGGAGACCCTGGGGCTCTTTTTAGGGTATAAAATCATTTGGGGCAAATATTTACATGATGAAAGCATCTGCTCTGAGTTGGGAGAGGCTCTGAGAGGGAGAACCACAGCAGAAGGGCTGGGGTGCTGGAGCTGGGGCTGTGGGGCTGGGTTTGGGGCTCTCTGACAGGCAGAGCCCCCAGGGACAGCCACAGCACTGCCACCCCACCTCTGTGCCCAGGGCTGTCCCCATGTCTTGGTTTGGAGAGCCAGGTGCCTGCTAAGGAAGGCAGGAGCCTTCCCTGAAATGGAGAATGTGAACCCTCCCCACCCCTCCCAATTGCTATAAATTTTAAATTAAGGGGCTCTCAGGCAAAAATATGGGAGCAGGAAATAACAGTTCTTTAATAGGGAAGAAAATCAAAGGATGAAATGAACAATGCAGTGAACCAAACCAACAGTGCCAGAGTCAGAGCCCAGCCTGACACCCTGTGGGTCAGGGTGCTGGCAGCAGCCCCATTGGAATTGTGGCTCAGCCCTCCTGCAGTGCCAGGGGTGGCTCTGCTGGAGCAGGGATCCTGGAGAAGGGTGGAGTCTTCCTCTGCAGATCCAGGGGAAGGAGAGGCAGCTGCTGCTCCTCTGGGCAATCCAGTGCAGAAGCCGTGCTGGTGTTCCAGAATCTCCAGATTATATCCAGGCAGGAATGCTCGGCTCCTCCCTCTGGGCTCACATCTCCCAGTGGGATGCTGTAGTTCTTATCAGCCATGCAGGGACATTCAATGGCTGTTATCAGCAGGTGTCCCCTCCCCAGGGAGGAGTGAATGTGGTCACTCAGAGAGAGAGATAAGGCAAACTGCCCACTTGACAAAGGCAATCTGCCCTACAGATGGTGACTGAAAACATCTTGCATTGCAATCTGGGACACCATGCCCTGGTCTCTGTCTCAGCACTGTCCCCATGCCACGTGCTGAGGGGAAGGCACTGCCCAGGGGTTCTGGGGTGTGTCTGTGCCATGGCTTCCCTGGGGCAGGAGAGTGTGAGTGTATTTTATGATTGGCTTTTCACAAAGATTCAAATGAATATTACATGTGTTGTGTTAGAAAGTGATGCTGTGTTAATTTTTTAAGTAGTGTGTTAGGTATAGTTTTAGGTTATAACAAAATGTTAAAATAGAAACTATGCTGTGTAAGATACTTTTTTTCCTAAAAAAAGGACTCACACCAAAATATCAGCCACAGGACACCTGAATCTTTCAGAGAAAGAGAATTCATTGCTCCATTATCAGCACAAACGAACTTCTTCCTGCCTGCTCAGCCCTGGAGACACCGTCAGGGTTCAGAGGAAGCAGCTGACACTGCCCAGCCAGAATCCTGTGTTTGAATGGAATTTATGCATCATGGATGAGCTGTGTGAATATGCAACAGGCTGTTGCTTTTAAGGGTTAATCCTCTGTTAGTGTGGGGCCTTTTTTGGGGCTTATTTTGCCCAGAAAGAGGTACCTGGACTGTCTGTAACTCTTTGTTTTTATTGTCTCATATTGTCTTAAATCCAAATTGTCCAAATTATTATTACTCTGACTGCATTATTATTTGTATAACCATTTTATTACTACTAAACTTTTAAAATTTTAAAACCAAGTGATTGGCGTTTTTCACAAGAAGAAGGGAAATGCTGCTGCACAGCCCAGGCTGGAGCTTCCTCAGCTGCCAGCAGGCAGGAGATCATGGGAAGGCAGGGGGGTGGAGCAAAAAGGGCCAAAAACACGAATAAAAGGTGCTGGCGGGAGCAGCAGGATCCACAGTGGGCACAGAAGGAGGGCACAGCTGGATGGGCACAGAGGGATGGGCACAGAGGGAGATTACTGCAGGCTCAGCACGAATTTATACATTTCATCTATTACAGGAGGCAGGAGGCTCCTGGGAGGGGAGGGCAGGCAGCAGCTGTCCCTGCATGAGCTGGGTGGGAGAGCAAACTGCCCCAGGAGAGCTCTGCCCAGGGCAAACTGCCCCAGCCATCAGCTCCAGGTGCTCTGTGCTGCTCTCAGGTCTGTTCCCAGCGTGGGTAACACACCTGGAAAGGCACAGACAGCACCAGGGGCACTGAGCCCCTGCACCGGAGCCTCTGACCCCATGGGGGAGAAGGAAGAGGGGAAAAGAAGAAAAAAACAGGTGGAGAAGAGAAGGAAAAAGATTTAGTAGAAGAGAGAAGGAAAAGCTAGACAAAGTGTGTGATTTGGGGAAAACACAAGCTGGCCTTTTGTCCTCTGGCTGGGACCGACTCAGATCCAGGGAAAGCAGCAGGGGGGTACCTGAGGTTCTGCCACAAAAACAAACCAAACCTAACAGACTGCAAAATTCTGCCACAAAACAAGGAATCTGTATGAAACTTCTATTTCCTGAACTGTTCTCATAGGACCTCTTATTTTTATTTCAATCTCTCTTTGTTTGAAATGCTGTTAGTGAGTAGTGCAGACTTTGGCAGGGGGGACATCACAGCCCCTCTGCCTGGGCAGCTGCCCCTCCTTTCTCTGCACTCTGCAAATGGCTCCTGTGCCCTGGGCCGGCTGGGTTCATCCTGGAAAAGCCTCAGGAAATCCTGTGATCCTCAGAAATAGCTGCTCTGCTAAATAGGGATAAGAAAAGAAGATAATATAAAAATATAATACTGATTGCTGATGACTTCTGACCAAGCAGATAAAGAGTTTTCACTCCAAGACATGGTGTGATGTTAAACATCACAGTGGTTTAGAGGGTGAGGAATGTGCCCCAGTGCCAGGGGCTGTTTGTTCACACAGCCTTTGGACTCAACACCCAGTGGCTGGGGTTTGCCTCCAAGTCTGTTTTCATGGAAACAATGACACATAACAAACCAATAACGAAATGGAAGAACTTCCCCAGCTGTGTGGTTCCTTCTGCTGGAACAGGGAATGGTGAAACTCTCACATCAAGGAAAAATCAACTTTCAGGTTTGAGGTGGTTAGCAGCAGCAGTCAAAACATTTAAAATATTGATTGCTATTAAATACTGATTAATAACATTTAATCAGTAATATAATTAATATCATTTGATATCATTTAATATAATTTAATATTTAACAACTTAACATTTAAGTGTTGTTGTATAAAATAGTTAGCCAATTCTATTTAAACATTATTAGTTATCATTAACAGTGTTGTGGGCTACCACAGCCACAGTGAAGTTTTGGCAAGGCTGTGTTAAGTGCAAAGACAATCTCTCAGGTGCCGTGATCCCAGAGTATTGGATCTGATTGCCAAGGAAGGTGATCTGTCCTGGCAGGCTCAGTCCCCCACACAGGGTGACAATGACAATAACAGCAGTGACCCGTGGGAACTGGCCCTTGCTCAGGAACAGCATCCCAGTGATAGCTCCAGGGACACCATCCCAGTGCCACCATCCCAATGACAGCCCCAGGGACACCATCCCAGTGACACCATCCCAATGACAGCCCCAGGGACACCATCCCAGTGACACCATCCCAGTGACAGCTCCAGGGACACCATCCCTGTGACAGCTCCAGGGACACCATCCCAGTGACAACATCCCAGTGACAGCCCCAGTGACACCATCCCAGTGACAGCTCCAGGGACACCATCCCTGTGACAGCTCCAGGGACAGTCCCAGGGACACCATCCCTGTGACAGCTCCAGGGACACCATCCCAGTGCTCCAGGGGCACCATCCCAGTGACAGCTCCAGGGACACCATCCCAGTGCCCCAGGGGCACCATCCCAGGGACAGCTCCAGGGACACCATCCCAGTGACAGCTCCAGGGACACCATCCCAGTGACAACATCCCAGTGATAGCTCCAGGGACACCATCCCAGTGCCACCATCCCAATGACAGCCCCAGGGACACCATCCCAGTGACACCATCCCAGTGACAGCTCCAGGGACACCATCCCTGTGACAGCTCCAGGGGCACCATCCCAGTGCTCCAGGGGCACCATCCCAGGGACAGCTCCAGGGACACCATCCCAGTGACAGCTCCAGGGACACCATCCCAGTGCTCCAGGGGCACCATCCCAGTGACAGCCCCAGGGACACCATCCCAGTGACAGCCCCAGGGACACCATCCCAATGACAGCCCCAGTGCCACCATCCCAGTGACAGCTCCAGGACCAAAGCAGCTCCTCTGAAGCCTCAATCCAACTCTGGGGCCGGGTCACCAGGGGACAAGGACATGGGGACAAAGGAGTGTCACAGCTGCAGCGCCACTCCAGCCCTTATGCCAGGGAATCCCCCAGCTGCCACGGGGAGGGACAAACAGAGCAAATAACGCTTTTAAAACAATGGATTAAACAAACAGAGCAATTAACCCTTTTTAACAATGGATTGAACAAACAGAGCAATTAACCCTATTTTAACAGCAGATTAAACAAACCCTTTTTAACAATGGATTACACAAACAGAGCAATTAACCCTTTTTAACAGCGGATTGACTCCCAGCACGGTGTCAGAGCTGATTTAACAGGAGCAATGACAAAGCCCAGAACTACCACACAATGATGCTAAAAGGCACAAGAGAGAAGGTGACCAATTCAGAGATTCCAAAACAACTCAGCACTAATAATTACAAAATTTATTCCTTCCACTAAAAATAAATACACTGCTGGAACATTTACTACAATGAACAACAGATGAAATTATTGTTCTATCTAATTAACCCTCAACAAGGGTTTCTGAGGTTGTGATGGCATTTATTGAATTATCTCTGAACTTCTTATGCAAATCAGAGGCAGACTGCATGCCTAATACTGAGCTGTGTGTGCACCCAGCAGTCCCAAGAGTCTCAGGCGGAGAGAAAAGGGCTCAGGAGCCTCCCTGAGACCCTGGAAGGTCCCTGTGCCTCTGGGGAGGTCCATGAGGCCTGGGAAGGTCCCTGTGCCTCTGGGGAGGCAGCTGCCACCATTCCCTTCTGCACAGTCACCACCAGTGCAGGGCACCCCTCTGTCAGAGGATAAAAGTGTTCTAGGGTCAAAGCTTTCAGAAATGGTGCATTTCTGAGTTACCAGCTGTCTTGGTTTGGAAAGACAGGAGTCTGACAAGGAAGGCAGGAGCCTCCCCTGAAATGGAGAATGTGAACCCTCCCCACCCCTCCCAATTGCTATAAATTTTGAATTTATGGGCTCTCAGGCAAAAATATGGGAGCAGGAAATAACAGTTCTTTAATGGGGAAGAAAATCAAAGGATGAAATGAACAATGCAGTGACCAAACCAACAGTGCCAGAGTCAGAGCCCAGCCTGACACCCTGTGGGTCAGGGTGCTGGCAGCAGCCCCATTGGAATTGTGGCTCAGCCCTCCTGCAGTGCCAGGGGTGGCTCTGCTGGAGCAGGGATCCTGGAGAAGGGTGGAGTCTTCCTCTGCAGATCCAGGGGAAGGAGAGGCAGCTGCTGCTCCTCTGGGCAATCCAGTGCAGAAGCCATGCTGGTGTTCCAGAATCTCCAGATTATATCCAGGCAGGAATGCTTGGCTCCTCCCTCTGGGCTCACATCTCCCAATGGGATGCTGCAGTTCTTATCAGCCATGCAGGGACATTCCATGGCTGTTATCAGCAGGTGTCCCCTCCCAGGGAGGTGTGAATGTGGTCACTCAGAGAGAGAGATAAGGCAAACTGCCCACTTGACAAAGGCAATCTGCCCTACAGATGGTGATGGAAAACATCTTGCATTGCAGTCTGGGACACCAGCCAAGCCTTTGTCCTGTTTGAGCAAACACCTCAGGGACAGGGCTCAGATCCAATGGAGCAAACTCAGGGATTCCTCCCCCAAGCTGTGCCCAGGTGATGGTGAGAAACCCCTGCACCACCCCTGGCAGGAGCCAGAGACCCCAGGAATGGGCCTGGGGGGTTCTCTGGCAGCACTGGCTGCACCGTGAGTTCTCAGGGCAGCCACAGGTGAGAGTTTGGAGAACAGCTGTTAGATATAAGGCATTTAGGAGATGATTTTGCATGTTTTATTTTATGCAAGTTAACGAGAGTGACAGCATTTGCTGTGTGTAACAGAGGTTGATGCAATGTGTGCACTGGCACAGGCTGGCACTGAATTGCAATGAGTGCATTGGCACAGGCTGGCACTCAATGGCCTTTAAGGTCCTTTCCAAGGCAAACCAGTCTGTGCTATTAAAGTGTTCCTGCAAGCAGGACAGGACTGTGCCTCCTGCTAATAAAATACCCTGTTAACACAGAGCACAGCGACCCGTTCTCTCTGCTTGACCAAGTGAAATCCAGCAAACAGGAAAGTCTGGGCAGAGGACGTTCCCACTGTAACCATAGCAGTAAATTATCCCACCTGAGTTAGCATTTTGGATCGTAAATCTCTTTCTCTTTGAGCATTGGAAACAGGAAAACAAATCATCTATTCAAAAAATTAGATATATTACATTAGCAGAGTGTAATTGCATCACACATTACAATCTACAAAGCTCTCTGACTGTAATCTGCAAATTAATGACAGTTAAACATTTCAAGCTCAAATCTTTGCGAGCATCTTCAATTCCCCAGCTGCTGGGGGGATATCGTTGAGAAGGATCTCGTAGTAAATTATGTATTCAGAGCATGAAGATGCACTGAAAGAGACAGAAATGTCCCCAGAAGGCACCTAGAAAGGAGTCATAAATTTAGATAGGAATCGAGAAAGCCTGTTTGAGCTGTAAATCGCAATTGTTTTCTAAACAAAAGTATTTTCATATAAATATCAAAGTTTTTTATTTCCATGGCACAAGTGAAGGATTTTCTGAGATAAGCACCAAGTGAGTAACCCAGGGACAGTCAATACCCAAAGCAGATTTTACAGATATAGATGGAGCATTGATGGATCAACACTTGATAGCACCCAATTCCAAAAAACACTGGGAACTGCTCCAACACTTAATAGTACCCAACTCCAAAAAACACTGGGAACTGCTCTATCTGATAATAAATACAAAACCAGCTAAAGAGGGAACAGAGACCCCGGGGCTGTCCTGACCCTGGGCTAGAGCAAGGAGCTGGAGCTGGAGCAGCTCTGCAGGAGCAGTGCCTGGGAGGGCTCTGGGAGGCTGCAGGAGCCCCAGGGAGAGCCTCTGTGAGCAGCAGAGCTGGCAGGGCTTGCACAGAGCAGGTTCTGACCCAAACCTGCCCACAGCACTCACACAGGGCTGGGCAGAGCAGGTTCTGACCCAAACCTGCCCACAGCACTCACACAGGGCTTGGACAGAGCAGGTTCTGACCCAAACCTGCCAGCAGGGCTCACACAGGGCTGGGCAGAGCAGGTTCTGACCCAAACCTGCCAGCAGGGCTCACACAGGGCTGGGCAGAGCAGGTTCTGACCCAAACCAGCCAACAGCTCTCACACAGTATCTGAACAGCCCTGGCAGAGCAGGTTCTGACCCAACACCTCCCAGCTGCCCCTGGAAGAGCCCAGAGATCCCTGCTGGGATCCCGGCCTGGCCCTGCTGGGATGGGCAGCACAGAACCAGCATGGGGGGACAGAGGGGCAGGAGGGCACTCCTGGGTCCCCAGCCCACTGTCCCCCTGAGAGCAGGGCCAATACCAAAGCCACTTCAAGTGGCCACAGCTCCAGCATTTCCAGCTTTCCCTTTGGCTAGACAAAGGAAGAAAACTCTGATTTTCCACAGGCAGCTTTCATTGCCGCTCGGAAGATTTTTATTTTTTTTTAATTGCACAGGATGATTTCCTAAACTCCCCTCCTGAGATGGTTATCTGAGCATTTCTGCAGCTCCCTGCCTGCAGCACTGACGCTGCCCTGGTTGGAAACTGAGATGGCAATGGCTGAGCCACGCAGGGATGATGGCCAAGAGTGCAGGGAGCGAGTCCTGACCCAGCTCCCTCACACTCCTCTTCCCACTCACTGGCGCCATTGTGGGTGTTTGTTATCCCCCAGTCCTGTCTGTTACCCCCCAGTCCTGTTTGTTACCCCCAGTCCTGCCTGTGACCCCCAGTCCTGCCTGTGACCCCCAGTCCTGTCTGTGTGTGACCCCCCCAGTCCCGTTTGTGACCCCCCAGTCCTGTTTGTGACCCCCAGTCTTGTTCGTGACCCCCCAGTCCTGCCTGTCTGTGACCCACAGGAGGGTGGGAGCTCACAGGGGGAGCAGCACACACACACACACAGAGACACACACACACACACACACACAGAGTGACACAGAGACAGACAGACACACAGAGACACAGCCACATAGACACACACACACACACACACACTCACACTCACACCCCTTAAATCCAAACTGGCATTCTGAACCCCCCCGCGGAACCCAGGAGATCCCTCTGGCTGCCCTGGACCCCTGTCAGGGGGCTCAGAGACCCTGGCACAGAGCCCAGGATGCCCCTGTGGTTTGGATTATGACCTGTGGAGCAAATTACCAACCTTAGATGAAGATCTGCAGGCCATGACAGTTAAGTAGAATGATAGTGAATTTATCACAGGGTGAAAAATAGATTTTGGGGTTTTTAGAATGGGGATCCAGGGGGCAAGATGGAGGAATCTGGGCGTGTCCAGCCTTTCTCCTTCTTCTTCTTGGCCTCCATCTTCTGCTGTGATGGTGGCACCAGTGCAGCACTTTTGGATTGGTTTAGAGTAGAAGCTCACTGTCTAACATAGGTGATAGGCATTGCAAAGTAATTGTAAACATTGTACACGTAGTTTTTAGTATAAAAAGATAACACCACCCAGGGGCAGGCAGAGTGCCTCTGTCTGTCCTGCTGAACAGACCTGGGCAGGTCAGGAAAAAGAATTTTATAGATAAGGAACAATAAACAACCTTGAGACCGAGAACTGAAGAGCTCTGACTCCTCCTTTGACTGCCAGGCTGGGAACAGAGAATTTCTGACACATCTGGGGTCACTGTGAGCAGCAGGGATCCTGAGACCCCCCCTCCCTGCGCTCCTCACGCCCGTTTGTGCAGCTGGAACAGGAGCCGTGTGTCAGGACAGCAGCAAGAGCACTTTATTCCTACCAGGGTGCAGATAAGATCCAAAATGTTCACTCCTGGAGGAGAAAGAAAAGCTTTTGAAAAAGATAATGAGGCATTCATTTCTTTAATTTTATTTTACATATAATTATTTAACTTGGCGCATTTTTTTTCAATCGCTTCACAATTTAAAACTTTCTGCAGAGTAATTATGCATAGCAAGGTTGCACCTCTATCTATAAAAAACGTACTCTGCAAGCAGCATCAAACAATATTTTCACAAAAATTCTATTATTGTTTGATATTTAGCGAAGTGTTTACCTTAAATCTAAATGAACTGTGCCCTTAAGCATATTTAAAATACCAAGTTTAAAATGTTAAATGCAGATGAGGCTCAGTAAGATTTGTTTTCTAATGTGTTTTCTAATGAGATTTCTGTGATTTTCATCTTTCTCTTTGTGAGGTTTTTCACAGAAACTTGATTTTCTTTAATTTTGCTATTGGAAGAGGAAGAAATATTTTTATGAGAGAGAAGTGCTGGATGTCTTCAGTGCCTCCAATGTTTCCCAGGAGCAGAGTGTGGGTGACAGCTGCTGGCAATGGCAGGGGTGGTGTGGGCAGGGTTGAATCACAAATTCAGAGAAATGTTTTGGTTGGAAAAGACCTTTTCAGGCCTTCCCCCAGCACTGCCAGGGCCATCAGGACCCTGTGTCCCCAAGTGCCACATGCACAGGGACCCAGCACTGCCCTGCAGCTGCGCCAGGGCTGACAGCTCTTCCACCAAGGAGATTTTCCCTGTGTCCAACCAAAACCTCCCGGTGCAACCTGAGGCCATTACCTGTCACTGTCACGTTTTCTGAAAAATCCCTTCTCCAGGATTTCTTCTCCTGGGAAGCTGAGAAGCCTCAGAGAAAAAGGAAAGCAATAATTGTCTCATTTGCTTCTCCTGTGTTTTGCTGCTTTGGAATGTGGTTGGAGATTGTTTATCCAACAGGTGATTGTTTCATTGGTTTCATGTGAATTGTTTGGACTCAATGACCAATCACAGTCAGGCTGTGTTGGACTCTGGAGAGTCACAAGATTTTCATTATTATCTTTGAGCCTTCTGTCTGTATCCTTTCTCTATTCCTTAGTATAGTATTCTTTAATATAATATAGATCATAAAATAATAAATTAGCCTTCTAAGAACATGGAATCAGATTCATTTTTCCTTCCAATGATGGGGACCCCAGAAAATACCACAGTTACCCCTTGAGCTGCTGCTTGTCCCTCCTGCCAAGGCTGAGAACCAAAACCAGACGAGCAAGGAGCTTCTTTGGAGAGTGCTGTGGTGTCAGAGGTGCTCCCCAGGGTCCCTCCTGTGCCCTGAGGGGCTGGGCCAGAGCAGGTGCAGGTCTGGAGGACAGGGTGACATTCTGCAGTGGATAGACTGAAATAGCTGGGAAATGTGAGGTTTCCAGCTCCACACCTCCCTGCCAGGGCCCTGAGCTGATGTTAAATGTGTGCTGGAGCCAGCTGCAGGCTTGGCAGGGAAGAGGCTGGCACTGGGAGGTCACTGAAGTCATTCTCCTGGGGGCTGACCAGGCTGAGCAGCTCTGATAGCTGACCAGGCTGACCAGGCTGACCAGGCTGACCAGGCTGAGCAGCTCTGACAGCTAACCAGGCTGACCAGGCTGAGCAGCCCTGATAGCTGACCAGCCCTGATAGCTGACCAGGCTGACCAGACTGACCAGCCCTGATAGCTGACCAGGCTGACCAGGCTGAGCAGCCCTGATAGCTGACCAGGCTGACCTGGATGACCAGGCTGACCAGGCTGACCAGGCTGAGCAGCCCTGATAGCTGACCAGGCTGAGCATCTCTGATAGCTGACCAGGCTGACCAGGCTGACCAGGCTGAGCAGGCTGAGCAGCTCTGATAGCTGACCAGGCTGACCAGGCTGACCAGGCTGACCAGGCTGACCTGGATGACCAGGCTGATAGCAGATGTCCCTCCTGAGCCAGGCACGTGGCACCAGTGCAGCACTGTCCCAGCCTGCCCAGGCTCTCCCAGCCCTCTCCTCCCTCCTCCTGCCCAGCTCTGGGGCCCCCCTTCTCCTGCTGTGTCCTGTGGAGCTGCTCCAGCCCAGAAAACCCTCAGAGAGCTGCGCACTTCCTACTGTCCCTTTGTCCCACAGCTCAGCAGGAACACCAGGCCTGGAGCTGAGCCCATGGAATCACACTGGGAGTGACCATCCCTGCAGGCAGCTCCTGTCCTGTCCAGCACACAGTGACCATCCCCAGGTCAGTGTGTCCTGCTCGGGTCAGTGTGTCCTGCCCGGGTCAGTGTGTCCTGCCCAGGTCAGTGTGTCCTGCCCAGCACACAGTGACCATCTCAGGTCAGTGTGTCCTGCCCAGGTCGGTGTGTCCTGCTCGGGTCAGTGTGTCCTGCCAGCACACAGTGACCATCCCCAGGTCAGTGTGTCCTGCTCGGGTCAGTGTGTCCTGCCAGCACACAGTGACCATCCCCAGGTCAGTGTGTCCTGCCCGGGTCAGTGTGTCCTGCCCAGGTCAGTGTGTCCTGCCTGGGTCAGTGTGTCCTGCCAGCACACAGTGACCATCCCCAGGTCAGTGTGTCCTGCCCGGGTCAGTGTGTCCTGCCAGCACACAGTGACCATCCCAGGTCAGTGTGTCCTGCCCAGGTCAGTGTGTCCTGCCCAGATCAGAGTGTCCTGCCAGCACACAGTGACAATCCCAGGTCAGTGTGTCCTGCCCGGGTCAGTGTGTCCTGCCAGCACACAGTGACCATCCCAGGTCAGTGTGTCCTACCCAGGTCAGTGTGTCCTACCCAGGTCAGTGTGTCCTGCCCAGGACACAGTGACCATCCCTGCAAGCAGCTCCTGTCCTGCCCAGGACACAGTGACCATCCCTAGGGCAGCCCATGTCCTGCCCAGCACACAGTGACCATCTCAGGTCAGTGTGTCCTGCCCAGGTCGGTGTGTCCTGCCCAGGTCAGTGTGTCCTGCCCAGGTCCGTGTGTCCTACCCAGGTCAGTGTGTCCTGCCAGCACACAGCCAGCTGGGGCTCCTCTCAGTGAGAAAATCCCCGCCATGGCTTGGGCAGAGCAAAGCTCAGAGGAGGCTTGTGCTGGGTGTGCTCAACCACCACGGAGGGTTTCTTTCTGTTTCTTTCTGCAGAACCTTTTGCTCTCCCCTGACAGCCTGGAAACCTCTCCTGAGGAGCTCTGCTCTGGTTCCTTCAGTGACACTTGGGGCATGGCTGAGAGCAAAAACAAACAAGTGAAAATTGCCACCTTTGAAATTCCTGTGAAGTTCATTGAGAGTTCTGGCTTTGGCAGGGTGATGGTGCCACAATTCATTTAATCCATTTAGCCAGCTCAGTTATTAATTAATCGGTCTTGGGAAAGTCTAATGACAGGTTCATATTAACAGTAAAAGCACTCGATTCTCACAGTGGCATGAAATGAAAATATAAAGGAGAATCAGAAGAGACATTATCCATGGGAAATCAGACCTCCCAGCAGAAATGAGAGCAGAATCTGTGCAAATGCTCAGAGGAAGACGTGAGACAGTTAAATATTTAAACCACACAATATTCATTATAAAAGCCAGTTCAATGATACATTAAAAGTCACTGGACAGAACAGAAAACACATCCAGTGGCAGTGGGAAGGAGTTTCTGAGGAATTTGAGGCAGAATGTGGTTGCAGGAAAACATCTCAGAGTGAATGCAGACGGATCTGTGCTGCTATTCCTCCTTGTCCTGCTTCCCCTGCAGTGCAGGCACAGCCCTGCCCTGCCTGGGGACCCTGCCCAGGGCCCAGGAGTGCAGGTGTGGGTGAGACCACCCCAGCATGACACAGCCCCCGCAGCTCTGGCAGCAAACACATCCCCAGAGCGTCCCTCTGGGAGAAGGCAACAGCCTTTGGGTCACCAGGGGCTCCAAACTCAGCAGTTTCCATTCTCAAAAGAACGAAATTGTTGCCATGAAAAATAAAGGATGGGGGAGTGAACTGCATCAATGTAAAAATCAAAAACTCTGTCAAACTCCATACAAAGAGAAAGCTCTTTTCACTTGAGCTTTCAAATTGGAGTTTTTTGATGTCTCCTTCAAACCAAACCATCTGGCTTTTCCATAACATGTATTACCATGGGTAGTATTATTTTCAAGTTTAATGAGTTTAACTCCCTGAAACCTCCCTGCTCATTTTCCTGCTCAGCCCCTCATGCTGGTTCTCAGCTCTGGAAAAGGCTCCATCCAGCCAGGCACCAGCAGCTCCTCAGCACTGCGGGCACGAGCAGTGAATACCCACAGAGCAGCAGGGACAGCCAGGTCTGCAGGGTGCGAGTGGAATGAACAGGGCAGGAGACCTTTCCCCTTTTTAATGCCTTTATTAAAGGTGGGGAGAACCGATGGGTCCGCGCTCACGCTCATGCTGCTGCTGCTGCTGCTGCTCCCAGGAATGGCACAGAGGAGGAGGAGGAGGAGGAGGAGGAAGAGTGCAGCTGTGTCCACTGGTCTGTGGGCAGAGCTGGGAGTTCTGTCCTCACAAGAGCACCAGCACATTCCCTGCTTTTCGGTTCAGCATTCCAGGTCCTCTGTCTAGCTGACATCTTAGGTTAGGGTGAGGGGTAAGAAGGGTCTTAGCAGGTACCAGATTCTGTTCCTCATGTCTAGACATCACTTTGATTCATTGATTTCATGTTGGCTCATTGTTTTTAGGGGTTTTTGGCTAGGTTTGTTGAGGGGTTTCTTCATTTGCATGCCAGCCCCAATGTCATTTGCATGCCAGCTCGATGTCATTTGCATGCCAGCCTCAATGTCATTTGCATGCCCACTCGATGTCCCCTCCCCTTCACTGTCCGGGTGCCATCCTCCAGGAAGCAGCAGGCAGGGTGCCACTGACAAAAAGGGGAATTTCCAACCATCAACAACAGGTAGTTAATGAAAAACTATTAACAACAGCTGATTACAACATGAAACTATCAACAACAAACAGTTAGAACTCCACCCTGGCAGCAACTGGCCCAACCTGTGAACTCTGCCACCTTTTTAAAAAAATGGGCAACTTTTCTCCTCATAACAGTGTGGATCTCATCCCACAGGTGAGACCCTGAGGGTGCTGCCAGGCCAGGGAGGAGCAGGAGACCCAGGGAGAGCTGCAGCTGCCCCTCATGGAGAGCATCCCCATCCTCTGCTCCTGCACAAGGGGCTCCAGAACACACAGCAGCTGAGCCCACTGGGGTTTCTCCTTGCTCCCTGCCAGGATTTGCTCCCAGCAGTGGGGAGTGATTCCGTCAGGGTCCTGTCTGCCAAACAAAGCCCTTTGTGCCCCCAGAGAGGAGAAGGATCAAACCCTTCCTGAGCAGAGCTTTCAGCCTGGCCAAATGTGCGGGACTTTGGTCTCCATGAGGCACGTTGGGGTTCTGTATGGACTCTAGATGGGAAAGTTGTTTGTGTACCTCTGTATGCAGGTCCCTTATCTTTGTTCAATTAATGATCACCACTGCCTTCCCCCTCTGTGTCAGGCACATCATCTCCCCCCTGGGGCTGGCTGGGCCCAGGCAATGCCCCCCTGCAGACCCAGTGTCCAGGTCACCCCTGTGGTGCTGTGGGTGCACTCAGGGGCAGGGAAATGGGGTGACAATGGTGTGTCCCCAGCAGGTGTGTCCCAGGATCTGCCAGGACTCCAGAATGGGCTTTTCCTTTTAACTAAGAAAACCATTAAGGCTGTTTGCCTTGAGCTCTGGTTAATGGACTGCAGGGATTATTTATTTATTTTTAAATGAACACACTTTATTTCCCCAAAGTGCCGCTGTTGACTTTCTCTAAGTGCTGCCATCTGGCTCCCCTGACTCAAAGGGAGACAGAGGTAGTGTGGTAATAAATAAGAAACCAAACAAATAAACAAATAAAAAATCCTGGTTCCTTGCAATTGGAGCGTCACCCAAACACTTGTAGGGTTGTGTTAAATTCTATAATTGTCTTGCTGATGATTTTGAAAGGAGCAATGCTGTTGTGCTGACAGCCTGTAGCACTGATTGGAAATTACCACATCAATCTCCTCGACTCAGGGTCTCTCCCCTCCATTCTTTCTGCACTGCTGGAGACTCCCCTCTCCCTGGGAGTGCCATCACCAGCCCAGGAATGTTCATCCTGGCTTTTATTTCCCTTTGCAGAGCCTGGAGGCTCAGAACTGCAGCCTCACCTGGCTTTCCTTTGTCTTCCTGCCCCTGCCCCTTCCAAGGGAGCATTTCCCACCACAGGACCCCTCACCACAGGACCCCTCACCCTCCAGAACAAGGTGAGGCTGTTCCCAGGGGCAGCAGGAGATGCTCAACAGCCTCAGCAGCTCCTGGGCCTTGGCAGAGCCCTGGGGAGCCCAGGGGACACTCAGGGCTGAGGAGGGGTCTGTCCCCAGGGCTGAGGATGGGGCTGTCCCCAGGGCTGAGGATGGGGCTGTCCCCAGGGATGGCAATGGGTCTGTCCCCCGGGCTGAGGACAGACCCAGGGCTGAGGAGGGGTCTGTCCCCAGAGATGAGGATGGGGCTGTCCCCAGGGATGAGGATGGGGCTGTCCCCAGGGATGACAATGGGTCTGTCCCCCCTGTTGAGGATGGGTCTGTCCCCAGGGCTGAGGACAGACCCAGGGCTGAGGATGGGTCTCTGCCCCGGGATGAGGGTGGGTCTGTCCCCAGGGCCCAGGATGGGTCTGCCCAGGATGTCCCCAGGCTGCCCCAAGGCCCAAGGTGGGTCTGTCCCCCCTGTTGAGGGTGGGTCTGTCCCCCCTGTTGAGGGTGGGTCTGTCCCCCCTGTTGAGGGTGGGTCTGTGCCCAGGCTGGCCCAGGGCCAGGTCCCCCTTGCCCACCTTTCCCACCCCCTCAGGCTCTCCCAGAGCACCATCCCAGCTGTGCCAGGGCACGGTTCTGCCCTCCCCAGCTCAGCACAGAGGGCAGAGATGAGCCTGGTGGCGGGGCTGGAGATGGGTGCAGAGCACCTGCCCAACACAAACACAGTCACCTGTGCCAAGACTACACTGAGGAATTGCTTCACTTTAGAATGAAAGCTCACAGCCCCTTCCATCCCAGGGCAGGAGTCAGAGGTCATGGAAAATGCAGGCTGAGGCAAGGATAATTGTTGTAAATTGCCAGGAAATGCACAGATCCTGGGGAAGGTGCAGCACAGGGAAGCTGGCAATCCATCACGCTCCTTCCAGCTGCAAAAGCTCTGCCCATTTTTACTGCCTGTGCCCTGACAGGTAATTTTGTGAGAGGGACCTGTGAAAGCAATTAGGAGCACCCGGGGCATGGGGACACAGCCAGTAACAGCAGTGCTGCTGACAGGCACTTTCTCTGGGAGCAGCCCCTGGGAACGGCCTCGGGCTCAAGGGCACCGGGACAAAAGCACCAGCATCCCCCTGTCTGGGAGCTGTGGGGAGAAAAACACCATGGTCTGCCTCTGGGAGCTGTGGGGAGAAAAACACCATGGTCTGCCTCTGGGAGCTGTGGGGAGAAAAACACCATGGTCTGCCTCTGGGAGCTGTGGGGACAAAAACACCATGGTCTGCCTCTGGGAACTGAGGGGACAAAAACACCATGGTCTGCCTCTGGGAACTGAGGGGAGAAAAACACCATGGTCTGCCTCTGGGGGCTGTGGGGACAAAAACACCATGGTCTGCCTCTGGGAACTGAGGGGGACAAAGGCACTGTGGTCTCCATGTCTGGGAGCTGAGGGGACAAAATCACCATAATCCCCCTCTCCAAGAGCTGAGGGGGACAAAAGCACCATCATCTCCCTCTCCCAAAGCTGTGAGGGATAAAAGCACCATCATCTTCTTCTCTGGAAGCTGTGGGAGATAAAAGCACCATCATCTGCCTCTCTGGGAGCTGAGGGGGACAAAAGCACCATGGTCCCTCTCTCTGGGAGCTGTGGGAGATAAAAGCACCATCATCTGCCTCTCTGGGAGCTGAGGGGACAAAAGCACCTTGGTGCCCGTCTCTGGGAGTTGTGGAGCTGATGCTCCATGCAGGGCTCGGGTGATGCACACACAGCCCAGGGCACAGCAGTGACAGAGCTGTGTCCCAGCTGCTCCCAGCCTGGGCAGCTCCAAAGCCACAGGGGCTTCCAGCTCTGCTGCTCTGGGGCTGCAGCAAGGCTGGTGGCCCTTGGTGCCAAGGGAACGCTGCTGGCTGCTGGAGCTGTGTTGGCACCTGCGGGCAGCCCTGGGCACAGGGACTAGCCCCAGCCAGGCCTGGGACGGGTGGCAGGGGCACCTGAGGGGTCTGTGTGTGCCTGGTGGCACCAAGGTGTCCCCACAGCTGCAGTGCCAGGGCTGGGACAGGTGGCAGGAGCACCTGAGGGGTCTGTGTGTGCCTGGTGGCACCAAGGTGTCCCCACAGCCGCAGTGCCAGGCCTGGGACGGGTGGCAGGGGCACCTGAGGGGTCTGTGTGTGCCTGGTGGCACCAAGGTGTCCCCACAGCTGCAGTGCCAGGGCTGGGACAGGTGGCAGGGGCACCTGAGGGGTCTGTGTGTGCCTGGTGGCACCAAGGTGTCCCCACAGCCGCAGTGCCAGGGCTGGGACGGGTGGCAGGGGCACCTGAGGGGTCTGTGTGTGCCTGGTGGCACCAAGGTGTCCCCACAGCCGCAGTGCCAGGCCTTTCCCTGCCGTGATGCGGCACAGCTGGCACTGCCCCTGTGCTCTGTGTGTCCCACACTCCCTGCCAGCAGTGCCCTGCCCAGGGAGGTGGGGGCTGCTGCCAGCCCCTGCTCTGCTCCCCTGCCTTGTCCTCCCCACCAGAGCCTGGTGTTGATCAGTTCCAGAAATCCCCAATTGCAGAGGGGCTGGAGCTGGCTCCTGCCCTGCCCTGTGCAGCACCCTGCTCTCAGGGGTGTCAGCCTGAGCTGCTCTCTGACCAAGGACGTTTCCTTCTGCAGACACCAAGCTCCCAGGGCCCCACACCCCCCAAAAGCCTTCCAAGTTAATTGGTTGCCCACTGAGAGTATTGGTGTCTTTAATCAGACACAAATCTTTCCCCAGGAAAAGCCATTTCCCGGTTGAGGACGTTTCACAACGAGACCTAAACAAGGAAATCACTTCATTGATGGTACAAGCTGCATATCCAGCAGGGAATTGTGTCTCAGGAGATGCCAGCAGTTCGTGTGTCAGAAGCAGTGCCCTAACAGCCTGCTGCTGGCACAGAGGGGAGCTGTGCCAGCCCTGCATGGCAGCACAGCCTGTGCCCAGCGCTCAGAGCTCAGCACAGCCCTGGGGGCTGCTGCTCCCATAAATCCAGCCCCTCCACTCTGCCACTGCAAATAAAATAATGGCAGCAAAGGTAAAATAAAAATTTCCCCATCACTTCACTTTCCTGTAGGGCAGGTAAGCAAAGCTTTACAGTTTGTCAGAAGCACCATAAAGTCCTCTTCAACCCACCTGGGAGTGCCACTTGCTAAATCATCAGCTGAGATTGCTCTGGAGCCTTCACTGCGCCACAGCACTCAGCTGCTGAGAGTCCTGTGGCCACAGCTGTGTGTTCAGGGGGCAAGATCACCCACCCTGAGATTCCTGAGATTTACAGCCAGAGACAGGGGCACACACAGCTGTGTGTTCAGGGGCCAGGATCACCCCATGGAGATTTACAGCTGGATACAGGGGGCACACACAGCTGTGTGTTCAGGGGCAGGATCACCCCATGGAGATTTACTGCCAGAGACAGGGGGCACACACAGCTGTGTGTTCAGGGGCAGGATCACCCCATGGAGATTTACAGCTGGATATAGGGGGCACACACAGCTGTGCGTTCAGGGGCCAGGATCACCCCATGGAGATTTACTGCCAGAGACACGGGGCTGTGTGTTCAGGGGGCCAGGATCACCTGTTTCGAGTAGAAAAGTTGTCAATCTTTTTAAAGGTCGCAGAGTTCATAAGTTAAACCAATTGTTGCCAAGTTGGAGTTCCAACTATTTGTTGTTAATAATTTCATGTTGTGATCCCCTGTTGTTAATAGTTTTCCTTTAATTACCCGTTGTTGATGGTTGGAAATCCCCTTTGTCACCCTGTATCCCCCTGCTGCTTCCTGGAGGGTGGCACCCGCACTGTGAGGAGGAGAGGACATCGGGGCTGGCAGGCAAATGAGGAAACCCTCACCAAATCTAGCAGGAAAACCCTAAAACAAGGAGCCACCATGGAATTAAGAGATCTGAGTGATGTCTGGAGGTGAGGAACAGACTCCAGTGTGCACTGAGACCCTTTGTACCCCTCACCCTAACCTACAGGATGTCAGCTAGAAAGAGGACCTGGAATGTCCAACTGAAACCTGGGACTCTCCTGATGCTCTCGTGAGGATGGAGCCCCCAGCTCTGCCCACAGACCAGGGGGCACAGCTGCACTCTTCCTCCTCCTCCTCCTCCTCCTCCTCTGTGCCATTCCTGGGAGCAGCGGCAGTGGCAGCGGCAGCGGCAGCGCGGCCCCGTCGGTTCTCCCCACCCGAGCTGATCGCCTTTGATGAAGGCATTAAAAAGGAGAAAGGTCTCCTGCCCTGTTCATTTCACCACCCACACGGAGATTTACAGCCAGAGACGGGGGCAGACGCTTCCATGTGCCCACTTGGGGTGTGAGTGCACGGCTTCTTCCTCCAGGCATTGCGCAAACAGGGGCCAGAATCCTTCCCGTGCCCTGCTGTGATTGAGGGGGGTGCCTGGGGAGCTCTGGCGTTTCCAGTGCCGTATCCTGGTGTTTCCTGTGGATGAGACGAAGCCCAGCACAGTGGGTTCAGCACTGCCTGCCCCAGCAGCCCCAGTCTGGGGGTGCTCCTGCAAACCCTCGCCCCAGCTGCCCGAGCACTTTCCTGGAAAGAGATCCCAAGTGCTCCTGTGAGCACTCTCTGCTTCCCTCTTCTTTCCCGCCGGTGGCTGTGAATGCCCCACACCCGCTGCTTTTGCCCAGCTCCTTGGGGATGCCCCAGGCCCCAGCGGGCTCAGCCCCCGGCATGCTCTGCCTTTGGGGACGAGGCAGGGCTGAGCTCACCCTCCTGGATCAGCTTTCCCTGCGTGTTCCTGCAGGACGGGGACAGTAGAATCAGGGGGACTCCCACCTCTGGGAGAAATGACACCTCTGATTCCACTGATGTCACGTATGGGAATGTGCTTTTTGGTAACCGGGTGACAAAACCATTCTTTGTCCCTTCAAAAAAGAAAAAAGCCCAGAAGTTTCTCTCCTCAATTAGGTGAAAAAGACACTTCATAGGACCTTAAGGACTTCACTTCAAACCTCAGGATAGCTAATGGGACAAAAGCCAAAAAGTCCTGCCTGAACAATTTACTAAAAAAAAAAAAAAAGAAAACAAAATAACTAATTGCTTTTGTAAAGTGTTTTACAAAGAGAAAAAACACCTTACACCTGGCTCGGGGTTTTTTGGGTTTTTTTTGTTTGTTTGTTTGTTATTTTGCCTTTTATTAAACTTTTTTGGTTCTAACACTGCAACAGAAACCATTTTGTTAATTTTATGCCTCTGAGGGTAGCTGAGCTATCTTGGGTGTGTTATAGACCTCCAACAGCTCCTATAACAATCGGAAGGCTAATTAATTACTTTATTATACTGTATTATTCTATACTAAATTACACTATATTACACTGAATCTGCACAAGCACTCAAGTGCACTCAGTTGAACCTTGTGACTGCTGATCTGTGACAGTCTGGACACACACCTGGCCCTGACAGGCCAAGGAACCAAACCCCCATCACTGTGGGTGAACAATGCCCACACTGCATTCTGCTGTGGCACAAACACAGGCACAGCAAGTGAGAGAAGAATTGTTTTTCCTTTCTCTGAGGCTCCTCGCTGCGATTCCCAGGAAATATCCCTGAGAAGTTGTGCCTGGCTTTTCTGTGTGGAGGGAAATGCAGCCACGGATGGGAGGATGAGGGGAGTAGAGCAGAGCATGTGGGCTGTGGGACATGATGGGATAATGGGATAATGGGATGGGATGGGATGGGATGGGATGGGATGGGATGGGATGGGATGGGATGGGATGCGATGCGATGCGATGCGATGCGATGGGAGGAGGCTGGAGCTGAGCACAGAGATGGGCACAGAGCTTGGCACAGAGCTGAGGCAGGGCTGGGCACACAGCTGGGCACACAGCTGGGCACACAGCTGGGCACAGAGCTGAGGCAGGGCTGGGCACAGAGCTGGGCACACAGCTGGGCACACAGCTGAGGCAGGGCTGGGCACAGAGCTGGGCACAGAGCTGGGCACAGAGCTGAGCCAGGGCTGGGCACACAGCTGGGCACACAGCTGAGGCAGGGCTGGGCACACAGCTGGGCACAGAGCTGAGCCAGGGCTGCCTGACATGGAGCACACCCCTTGGCAGGCAGAGCAATGCTCTTGCCTCAGGTTGTCTCTTTAACCACTTTCAGCTCTCCATCTCCTCCTGGTCCCAGGCAATATTTGGAGGCCATTCCAGCGAACCAAAGGGTGAAATCACCCAGCCCATCCTCCCTGCCCTTGGGTGTGCACAGACCAGAGCTGGCCAAGCTCCTGCTGCAGAGGTGCCAGTGCTGCTCACAGGAGCCCCTTTTCCACCATTGTTGGTGAGGATCAGTGACCCCTCCACAGCTGTTCTGGAGGTTCCTGCACCCACCCCATGGTGCTGTGCACAAGGCACTGGGGCTCCTTCCTCTGCTCCATGAGCCAAGGGATCCCCTGGCCACAGCAAACTGTTGGACCAACATCAACCCTCCTTGGGCAGGGAAATAAAAATCTTGTCAGAATTCAGGCTTCCAGCACAAATTACAGCCATATTCTGACTTGCTGTACAGCGGCAGTGGCTTTTTGTCCTCACCTTTTATTGATTGTAGGGATTCATATTAAATGTAATAGTTGCAACAATTCACCAACAGCCTATTCATCTTGTATACAAAAATCTGCAAATAAAATGTAAACGTGCCATTTTGCTGTTATTATTTCCATGTGAAAGAATCTGTCATATTCTTTTCATAGATTACATAGATTATTCCACATTTTCTCTTCCTTTTAATAGCTGTGCCCTGCCATAATCCATGCTGGATTGTTTGCTCACTTACACATTTTGCCATCACTTTTTAAATCAATGTTTCTTAGAAATGCTTTTTCATGCTTTACAACCTCATCCAGGCAACCTTATCTTTAAACAAAGTGCAAGCCAGAGGTAAAACATACATGATCTTCACCTTTACAAGGAGATTAAGCCCTGTGGCTGTTTTTTAACCTTTGGTTTTACACTGTGCTCTTTTTCACCATGAGCACCTGCTCTAGCACTGCAGTAATGGGCCCATCTCTGGAGAGACAGGAGAAGGATTGCCCTGAGCTACACATGGCCTTGCAGCAGGAGATGAGATTTTAAACCCAAAGGACTGAAGGCATTTTTACTCCACATTACAGAGAGAGAGATCCAGAGCTCTGCCACGGCCTCTGACATTCAGAGATGTGCTGGGCACACGGCACAGTCACACACTGAAATGCACTTTATCAGCCAGCCTAGCGTTCTGTCAGCCCTCAGAGAGCCCCACTTAAATTGATTAAAAGCCTCTTGCCCATCAAAGCAAGAGGAGGAATAGGAGTAGGAGTCAGTGAGCAAAGAGCAATGTTGTCACAGACATCTTTTATGGGAAATCCTTTCCTTGGGATTTTCCCTCCTGAGAAGCTGAGAGGCCTCAGGAACAAAATGTAACCAATGGTTATCTGCTGCTGTGGAATGCAACAGGTGCAGCTGGGATTGGCACATGTGGTTGTTTCTAATTAATGGCCAATCACAGCCCAGCTGGGTCAGACAGAGAGTCGAGCCACAAGCCTTTGTTATCATTCTTTGCTATTCTATTCTTAGCTGGCCTTCTGATGAAATCCTTTCTTCTATTCTTTTAGCATAGTTTTAATGTAATATATATCATAAAATAATAAATCAAACCTTCTGAAACATGGAGTCAGATCCTCGTCTCTTCCCTCATCCTGGGACCCCAGTGAGCACGGTCACACAATGGGGCTCATTTCACACGAGTCCCTGGCTCTGCTGTCCCCACTGCACGAGCTCCACGAGGAGCTGCAGGGCCAGGCAGGAGCCAGGGCAGGGCTGGGGTGCTGGGGAGCAGGAGAGCTCATGGAGCTGGACAGACGGACACCTCCCCGAGCTGCCAGCACCCTGGGGATGCTCATGGCACCTGCCAGAGCCCCAGGATAGGGCTGGGAGGGAGCCCTGGGTGACCCAGCACAGGTAACCCAGGTGGGGACCCAGGAACCCCTGGGAATGGCCCCAGTGGCCCTGCCACAGGACAGCACTGGCACAGGGAGGTGGCACCGGCTGGGCATGGTCCCTTGTGACCTCTCACACCACCCTGGGGAAGCCCCCAGAGCCCAGGACAGGGCTCAGCCCTGCCTGTGAGGTATGCTCAACTCTTTATCCCTGCCTACCTGTTTGGTATTCATTTCAGATATTGTCCTAACAATTGTGCAAGCAAATTATAAATATAATGAACATTTCGGCAAAAAAATGAATAGAGGGAATACACTAATTTATTTTTAATTTGTCACTAAATCATATTACCCTGAACTGAATATGTCCAGAGGAAGCCTCAGTAAAAGCAAGAGTGCAGGGCTTTGACCCAGTGTTGACTCTAACTATTCTGTTTTTACACTTTGTAGTAAATACAAACAGCCTGCTAATGATTAATAAAATCACCTGCCATAGAGTAAGGTCTGGTTTTCAATATGAAGGTCTTAAATATCAATTTATTCTCCTGTCTTCTGGGTACTTTTTCCACCGTTGAAACACAGAAGGAAAAGGCCCTTTAAACAGCAAATCGTCATTCTTACCTCTGCAGCAAGGGGTGTGTGTACCTGGAGCAGTGAGGATTGCTTCATCCAGGTGGGAGGGCTCACCTGGGGCAGGACCCGGGGCAGGTGAGGCTGGTGCAGGCAGTGGGGACAGTGGCACTGAGCTCACAGCAGGCATTTCAGGGCTGATGGAGGGGGGAGGCAGGGCCAGCCCAGGCAGGGCCCTGGAAATGGGCATGGGCTGAAAGGGGAATGGGGGAGACGGGAGATTGGGAATTGGGAATTCCTGGCTGGGCTGGAATTGCCAGAGCAGCTGGGGCTGCCCCTGGATCCCTGGCAGTGCCCAAGGCCAGGCTGGACATTGGGGCACCCTGGGACAGTGGGAGGTGTCCCTGCCATGGCAGGGGTGGAACAAGATGAGCTTTAAGGTTATTCCCAGCCCAAGCAGTCTGGGATTGTCTGGGCAGGGCCAGGGGAACAGGCAGGGCAGGGGCCACCAGCCAGGCAGGGGGGCACACCTGAGTAATAAATTACATTTGTGAGCAGTGTGAGGAAGAAGATGGCTAATAATAATAAATTTTATTAATAAATTACATTTGTGAGCACTGTGAGGAAGAAGATGGCTGATTTGAGGAGAGTGAAGTGCTTCAGGGGGGTTCAGAGAAACAAATGCCTAATTCCTGCAACGGCACAGCTTTAATAGGATAATTAATTAATAGGCACTGTTACTGCTCCTGTGGATTTGCATGACTCGGGGATGGCTGGTCAGTGGCTGCAGGCTCACAGTGCTCCTCAGACTGCTCTTGGGGGGGTGGAGAAGGGAGGAAGAGCTCCCCCTCTTCCTCGAAGGCAGCAGAAGGCTCCAGGGGTTGTGCAGGAGCTCTCGGTGCCGCTCGGCTCCATGCAATTAAAGCAGAAACTGGCACAGACCCCCCGGGCTTTCCCTGCACACCCTTCACTGCCTGTCCTGGCTGAACACTTGCCCTGCACACCTTCCACTGCCTGTCCTGCCTGAACACTTTCCCTGCACACCTTGCACTGCCTGTCCTGGCTGAACACTTGCCCTGCACACCTTCCACTGCCTGTCCTGCCTGAACACTTGCCCTGCACACCCTTCACTGCCTGTCCTGGCTGAACACTTGCCCTGCACACCCTCCACTGCCTGTCCTGCCTGAACACTTGCCCTGCACACCTTCCACTGCCTGTCCTGCCTGAACACTGCTTTCCTCCTGCTGGAGGGCACTGCTGCTCACAGGGACAGCCCAGTGAAGCTGAGCCTTTCGGGTCCCAGCTGGGAAGGAGCAGTGGAACCAACACCTGGGCAGGGGATGGATGAGTGCTCGGGCACTGGAACTGTGGGATTTCCCCTTCCCAGGAGCTTCTGCCTCATCCTGTCCTCCAGAGCAGGACAGACCTGACCTTTCCACACCAAAATGGACTGTCACAGACATCTTTTATGGAAAATCCTTTCCTTAGGATTTTGCCTCCTGAGAAGCTGAGAGGCCTCAGGAACAAACTGTAACCAATGGTTATCTGCTGCTGTGGAATGCAACAGGTGCATCTGGGATTGGGCTCATGTGGATGTTTCTAATCAATGGCCAATCACAGCCCAGCTGGCTCAGACAGAGAGTCCAAGCCACAAACCTTTGTTATCATTCGTTCTTATTCTATTCTTAGCTGGCCTTCTGATGAAATCCTTTCTTCTATTCTTTTAGTATACTTTTAATGTAATATATCTCATAAAATAATAAATCAGCCTTGTGAAACATGGAGTCAGATCCTCGTCTCTTCCCTCATCCTGGGACCCCTGTGAACACCATCACAATGGCAATCGAGGTGTTTGTGCTCTTTGACCTTGGGAATGGTTCAGCACAAAGGCTGTTTAGAGACACTTTTTTAATTTCAATCTCCTTTTAATAGGGTTTCTTGAACACGTGCTCAGGCGCTTCATTTGGGTTTCCCTTTCATCTTTTCTGCTCTTCACAATTTTCTCTAAATCCTCTGGGATTTAATTAGCAGCTGGGAAATTCCGGGAGCCTCCTGCCTCCCTGCAGCATGCAGCGGTGACCTGGTGCTGTGCAGCCCCCATCTCCCTTCTGAGTAACTCCTGAAGCTCTGCGGGGCACGCCAGGACTTCAGGTGAATATTTCAGCCTGATTTTCCCAAACTTGTCAGGCTCAGGTGGAAATCCTACCCATCAGAATCTGGCACCTACATCTGCTCAGTCAGATGGGCCTGTAGTGACAGATCTGGAGGCAATATTTACCTGTACAGATATAAACACTGAAATAAATACTGATTTTTACCTTTAGTTAAGAGTGCTTAGAGACATTCCTGTCAAAACATTTTATTTCTTGAAGATATTTTCTGCTAATTCTTACCAAGATTCACGTAAAGGTAACACAACTGAAGTGGATTTGCTGTTTGGTAATTTGTAATTAAATCCTGAGCCTCCTCTGTTCGCTCAGTGGATTGCCAGGAGCGCGCCTTAGAGCACGACAGCATCTCAGGTGCGTGTCCAGGAGCAGAGCTGGATCCCTGAGCATGGCTGGGCTGCCCCCCTTCCCACAGCAACCTCTGAATCACCTGCACACCTGGGGCAACTGAGATGCTGCTCATGAGATGCACCCGAGGCTGCTGTGCCGAGCACAGCTGTGTGCTGCTGGCACCAGGGCTGGGGAGCACCAGCACAGCCCACAGCCACACTTCATTAGCCATGAGCACTGCAGCTGGAAAACACCTCATCAGTCCCCCTGGAACAAGCCTAATTAGGTTCAGTTTTCTATTAGATCACAGAGATAGCTACCATGGAATTGGGAAAAGCAATTAACTCCTTCCCAGCTCAGATGTGTGCAGGTCCATGGACAAAGGAAGCGTCAGACAAACGTCAGGGCTGTGCCTTAGGGGGTTGTCCTGGTTTGGAAAGACAGAAGTCTGCCAAGGAAGGCAGGAGCCTCCCCTGAAATGGAGAATGTGAACCCTCCCCACCCCTCCCAATTGCTATAAATTTTGAATTTAGGGGCTCTCAGACAACAAAAAATATGGGAGCAGGAAATAACAGTTCTTTAATAGGGAAGAAAATCAAAGGATATCTTATCAGCCATGCAGGGACATTCCATGGCTGTTATCAGCAGGTGTCCCCTCCCAGGGAGGTGTGAATGTGGTCACTCAGAGAGAGAGATAAGGCAAACTGCCCACTTGACAAAGGCAATCTGCCCTACAGATGGTGACTGAAAACATCTTGCATTGCAGTCTGGAACAGGGGTGAAGCAGCTCAGGTCAAACCCATCCATGCCCAGCAGCACAAACCCAGCCTGTGCTGCCCAGCCTGATTCCAAATATCTCATTGTCCCTCCCTTAAAGGTGGGGATCAGCTGTGCAAGGGCCCCTGATGCTGCTCCAGGGTCAGGTGGTCTATCTCTGGGAAACTCATGTCAGATTTGGCAAAAATACAGCAGCATCTGCCCCAAAAATTATCACCAGGTTCTGCATTTGTTTTAGCTGGCATTTGTCTAAAGCCAGGCAATGCTGGATGTGGCATGGAAGAAGATGTAGAGATACACATGTGATATATGTTATAAATAATTCGTGCTAAAGGAAATTAAAACCACAGCATTTTGTGTACAAAGCCAGTGTCGGGCAGCAAGCAGTAATAGGTTAAGCGATAAGGATGGTGATTCAAACACCAGGAGGACACTGTCTCCAGGGATGGATATTTCAAGGGATTTTTTGTCTGACAAGACCCCAGCAGAAGGCATTTGATAGGCATCATCAGAAGTTTATCCCAGGAAGCTTTCACCTGACAGGATTCCAGGAATTATCCACCGGTTCCGGGAAGTGCAGCAGCAAGAAAGAAAAACTACAATAATGTGCTAAAATATGCTAAAGAAGGGCCCCTTCCAGAGCCCAAAGGACTGTGTAAAACAGACCCCAGAAATGACATTTGGAGACCCACAGGGACTTTGGTGTGACAGAGGCCAAATCCTGAGTCTCCCCAACCCCAATCGCCTGGCTCAGAGTCGAAATTGCTTGTGGCTTTTTCCAAATTTATACTTTGATAATTTAATAAATTTCCTTAATTACTAAATTGGAGTATTCATTTATAACACATAAAAGGTAGCATCAGAGGGTTCTGTCAGAGCTGGTCAGGTCTCACTGTGTCTGGCTGGCACAGGTGGGAGGGAAGGAGCTGGATCAGCACTGCAGCCCTGAGCACAGAAATGGCCCAGACCATCGCAGCCCTGTCAGCCCCACAGCAGGGCAGGGAACAGGCAGGAGCTGGGGAAGTCATCAGGAGACAGCTACGAGAGCAAGATACAGCCTGGGCTGCTTTGACAGAATAATTACCTTCTGCTTGGACAGGATTCCAATTTTAAGAGTCTCACAGGGCACTCAAGGGAACTTCAGCAGTGCTCACCAGCTGGGCCAGCATCCCAGAGGGGTGTGGGAGCCTGGGGAAGCTCTGCAGGAACAGAGCCATAAACCAGGGTCCAGGGCACATCCTGGAAGAGCTGCCTCTGGGACAGAGAAGGGGAGATGGGACAGTCAGGGGATGCCTCCCAGGGAAGCCAAAATGGGGGGAAAGGGGAATTTTCATAGAAGCACAGAATGCCAGAGTGGTTTGGGTTGGAAGGGACCTTAAAGCTCATCTCCTTCCACCCCTACCCTGGGCAGGGACCTCTTCCAGTATCCCAGGTTTCCCCAAGCCCCGTCCAGGCTGGCCTGGGGCATTCCCAGGGCTGGGCAGGGCACAGCTGTGGGTGTGGGGGCCCGGGGGTGAGCCTGGCTGCTGCTGGGGCACTGCTGGCAAGGGCTGGACAGGCTCTGCTCCACAGGAGTCTCCAGGGATCTGAGACCAGAGACCTGACACGCTGATCATGGCCTGGGGCTTTGCAATCAGGCTCAGATTGATGCTGCTGGTTTTGCTGCTGCTCTGCAGTTCACTAACTCAGCCAGGAGTGCTGGAGGAGCTCCTGGGGCCTCTGCTGGGAGGAAAGAATCAGCAGTCCCCTCTGGCTCTGCAATGTGTAAATCCCTTAATCTGTGCACGGAGCCCAGGCAGTGAAGCTGGGCAGTTACAAGCCAAGCAGGAACCGAATTATTGTGCTTTAATTGAGAATGGGGGAAAGCATGGTTATTAGCAGACTTAATCCTGACTTTGGGAAGGGCAATAGAGATGAGACAACTGCTCTTCCCAAACCAGACCATTTGCAGGCACCTGCACCCAGGAGATGAGGGACACACCACACAGAGAACCACTGGCACCTTCCTGGACCATGTCCAGCTCCTGTCTGTGGGAAACAAGGAGGAGAGATCTGCGGATTAATTGTGTGAAAAGTGCACATTATATGGCTCTCCGCAGATATTTACCATATGTATTTTGATGTATTGATTAGTAGGGCTGTATTAACATTTTAATAATATGATAAATGTAGTCTTGTAGTTAAAAAGTAACTTTTGTAGTTAAAATAAGAACTATATTAGTGGCACTTTTTTAAGAAAGGAATGAGGCACTCGCACCAGATAGCAGCCCTGGGATACCTAAATCTTTCAGAAAAAAGGATTTATTGCTCCATTATCAGCACAAACGAACTTCTTCCTGCCTCAAAGGGGCTGTTAGGATTAAAAGGAAGAAGCTGACACTGCCCCGACAGAATCCTGTGTTTGAATGGAACTTATGCATGATGGATGAGGTGTATGAATATGCAACAGGCTGTTGCTTTTAAGGGTTAATCCTCTGTTAATGAGTGTCCGTTTGGGGGCTCCTGCTGCCCAGAAAAGGTACCCGGACTGTCCATAACTCTTTGTTTTTATTGTCTCATATTGTCCTAATCCAAATTGTCCAAATTATTATTACTCTAATTGTATTACTATTTTTATAGCCATTTTATTGCTATTAAACTTTTAAAATTTTAAAAACAAGTGATTGGCGTTTTTCACAACTAGAATGGTTTCAGATGAACCAAGGTGATCACACAGATGACAGAGGGAAGGGAGCAAAGGGAGCAGCACAGGCTGAGCAGCAGCTCACTGGGGCTGCTCATTGGGGCTGCTCACTCTGCCTGCTCCCAAAGGCTCCTGGGAGCACCTGTGTGCTGAGAACAGCAGGAAAACTCCTGCCTGCCATTGGTGGAGTCCCCAGTAGCCCACTGTGCCTGGGCAGGTGGCTGGAGAGGGGCCAGGGACTGACTCATCCCTGCCTGGTGTGGGGGCACCACCAGAGCCGCCCCCGAAGGCACACGAGGGGCTCCTGAGCCTCAGCTCTAAGTGACAAGCCAAAAGCTGCTGCTTTGAAACAGAGCAGAGAGGAACAGGTAAGAAATGGGATTAGAGTTTCAAACAGTGTGAGTCTCTAGGAGAAAAGCACCTATGTTTTTAAATTATTGTTGTTGTTGTTGTTGTTATTTAAACCCAGCAATATGCTCTGTACTTCCACTGCCAGGGCACATGTGCTAACATCACAATGGTTTCAGGCCCTTCCTGCCCACAAAGGGTTTGCCTGGACAAACTGATTGTACAGAGCCAGGAAGGATGCAGTGCAGCCCATGGACTGGTGATCCCAGCCTGGGAGGAGCCACCAGAGCTGACAGCCCAAGGAACTGCCCTTCAGCTCCCACACACAGCTGTATTTCCAGAGCTGACTCCACCAGCAGCTGCAGAGCCCCTGGCTCTGCCCCTTCTCCTTTGTAGGGGCTGGCACCGAGTCAGCCAAGGCCACTGGGAGCCCAGCCCCACCCGAGGGTGCCCAATCAACCCCTCTGCTCTGTGGGCAGCCAGGGGAGCATGGCACAGCCCTGGGCAGCCACAGTCCAGCCACAGCCCATCCCTGAGCTCTGGTGCCTCCCAGGTGAGGGGATCCATCTGCTCCATGGGCAGCCAGGGGAGCATGGCACAGCCCTGGGCAGCCACAGCCCATCCCTGAGCCCATCCCTGAGCCCTGGGGCTGCCCAGGGCAGGTGGATCCATCTGCTCCATGGGCAGCCAAGTCTCAGCAGTCCGAGATCATCCCACTGGAAAAGCAGAGCCCCTTCCTTCCAGCAGAAGTACAGGGGCAGAAGTTGGGTGTGGGAGGTCTGCGGTGGTCTGGGAAGGGATGTTTTGGAAAGTGAGAATTCCTGGCTGCAGGAATTGTTTTCATGACATGGTTTTTTTAATTCCATCCCCAAATAATGATTCCATGCTCCGGAGTTGGGCAGGGCCATGGTGAGGGCTCAGCCCGGCTCACAGCCTGGGTTTGGCCAGGAGTCTCCCAGCCAAGCCCTGCCCAGGGGATGCAGCTTCCCAGGCTGCTGGGCAGGCTTTGTGCAGAGCACAGCTGAGAGCTCTGGGCTTGTTCTGCAGGAAGGGAAAGCCAATCCCTGCCCTTGGAGGAAAACAGGCAGTGCTGCACTTTGCCTCCCAGCAGAAACTCAGGGGAAATGTGAGTGCAGCAATGGAAGCCAGCCTGCCTTCCTTCCTTCCTTCCTTCCTTCCTTCCTTCCTTCCTTCCTTCCTTCCTTCCTTCCTTCCTTCCTTCCTTCCTTCCTTCCTTCCTTCCTTCCTTCCTTCCTTCCTTCCTTCCTTCCTTCCTTCCTTCCTTCCTTCCTTCCTTCCTTCCTTCCTTCCTTCCTTCCTCCCACAGCAGGCAGTCTCCTCATCCTCACAGTGCTCCCTGGTGTGGGTGCAGGGTGCCAGGGCCCTCCATGGCACAGCTTTATGGTTTTCCACAGGACACTGATTTCCCAGTTCCCAGGGTCCAGGCAATCCTGTGGAATTACAATGAGAGGTCAGAGGTTTCCTGCTTGGATCTTTTCTTTACTTAATAGAAAACCCTTTCTGCAGGGAAGGAGCCGTCAGCCTGCTGTCCCGTGGCACAGGAGGAGGAACGCTGGGTTCCGCTCTAACCTCATTACCTGGAAGGGCTTTGTGCCAGTGCCACCCACACCAGGGCTCTGGCAAGGAGCTCCTCAGGCAGCTGGGAGGCTCTGGGGCCAGGCTGTGCCCCCCTCCCTGCCCACTCCCTTCCCTCCCATTCCCAGGGCACATAAGCCTCTCTGCAGAGCAGGATCTATTTCTGGTGTGCTAATCAAGACACCTGTTAATCACGCCTAAGTACCACAATTAAGATCTGACCTGATAAGCAGCAGGTATGGCAGGAGCCCAATTCTCAGGTTTGTTTATTTGGCTTGAGGTGTGGTTATCTGGTTCAGTTTTTGTTCATTTTCACAGAATCCCAGAACCACAGAACATGCTGAGGTGGGTGGGACCCACAAGGATCGTGCAGTCCACCCAAGGACAGTTTCTGTGTCACAATCATCCCTGGGTGTCCCGGTGGAGCACAGCATCCCTGGCAGGACTGGGCAGCTCGCTGCTGCTGGCAGAAAGTTAATTAATCCTGTTTCACAGAGCTGGGCCACTGGAGCCTCAGCGAGGCGGCTGCAGGATTGCAAGAAGCAGAATTCCTTCTTATTACAGCCCTGGAGTAATGGAAATATAATTACCTCACTTGCAGCAAGGCTGGGTCCCCAGCACCTCCCTGGAAAGCTGTAACTCCACCTGTGCCCCCAGGAGCAGGGGCAGCCCTCAGACAGGCTCTGGGACCCTCTGTGGTGTGCTGCAGAGGGCTGGCAGGACCTGTCTGTGACACAGGTGACAGCAGCCCTGCCAGCCCTGCAGAGCTGGCACTCACCTGGCAGGACCTGCCTGTGACACAGGTGACAGCAGCCCTGCCAGGCCTGCAGAGCTGGCACACACCTGGCAGGACCTGCCTGTGACACACAGGTGACACAGGTGACAGCAGCCCTGCCAGGCCTGCAGAGCTGGCACACACCTGGCAGGACCTGCCTGTGACACAGGTGACACAGGTGGCACAGGTGACAGCAGCCCTGCCAGCCCTGCAGAGCTGGCACACACCTGGCAGGACCTGCCTGTGACACAGGTGACACACAGGTGACAGCAGCCCTGCCAGCCTGCAGAGCTGGCACACACCTGGCAGGACCTGTCTGTGACACAGAGGTGACACAGGTGACAGCAGCCCTGCCAGCCCTGCAGAGCTGGCACACACCTGGCAGGACCTGTCTGTGACACAGGTGACACACAAGTGACAGCAGCCCTGCCAGCCCTGCAGAGCTGGCACACACCTGGCAGGACCTGTCTGTGACACACAGGTGACACAGGTGACAGCAGCCCTGCCAGCCTGCAGAGCTGGCACACACCTGGCAGGACCCGTCTGTGACACACAGGTGACACACAGGTGACACACAGGTGACAGCAGCCCTGCCAGGCCTGCAGAGCTGGCACACACCTGGCAGGTGCCAGGGCTGCCCCCAGCCACGCACCCCAGGAGCCCCACGGCCCCCCCTGCACAGCCAGCAGTGCCCACACAGCTCTGGGTGTGGGGATGTGAGAGTCCCCAGGACAAGGGGAGAGATGGGAATCTGACCCCATGTTCTCAGAAGGATGATTATTCTATTCTATTCTATTCTATTCTATTCTATTCTATTCTATTCTATTATTATATTACATACTAAAGAAAGAGTAGGATACAGACAGAAGGCTTAACAAGAATGAATAATAAAAACTCGTGACTGACTCCTCAGAGTCTGACACAGCTGGCTGTGATTGGTCATTCAGTTAAAACAATTCACATGAAAACAATCGAACAATGACCAGTTGGTAAACCATGTCCAAAGCACATTCCAAAGCAGCAAACACAGGAGAAGCAATCACATAATTATTATTTATATTTTTCTCTGAGGCTTCTCAACTTCCTGGGAGAAGAAATCCTGGCAAAGGGATTTTCAGGAAATGTCACAGTGACACTCTGGCTGTTCTCACCTCCTAATAAACAGCTTTTCAGGGCATTCACAAGGCAAGGAAAGCAAACCCCACTTCCATCCAGTCTTCCTTTGGGTTGTTCTGCAGCCCCCCTGAGCACCCTGACCCTGCTCAGCATGGCAGGGCTGGGCACCAGCTGTGCCAGCCTCTGCTGCCACCACAGTGTCCCCTGCCCTGTCCCAGGGTCTGTGAGCTACCCAGCCATGGGGACAGCCATGGGCAGGTCCAGGAGCTGTGCCAGGCCTGGCTGCGTGCTGAGCTCTGTGTGCTCACTGCCCAGGGGCCCCTCCTGCACCCCTGGGCGGGTGAGGGACGAGCTGGGGATACCCCAGAGCTCTCCAACACCTACACAGGTGGGCACAGGTGGGTACAGCACTGCCCAGGGGCCCCTCCTGCACCCTGAATTCCTGAGGGACGAGCTGGGGATACCCCAGAGCTCTCCAACACCTACACAGGTGGGCACAGGTGGGCACAACGTGGCACTGTCCCTTTCCACTGGCAGGGCTGTGTGTCCCTGGCTGGGCAGGTGGTGACAGCCACAATATTGCCTTTGCCTTTCAGCAGCCTCCCCTGCCCACGGGAGCCCCGGTGCCCGGCAATTGGGCATTCGGGCATTTGGGCATTCGAGCATTTGGGCATTCAGGCATTCGGGCAATTGGGCATTCGGGCAATTGGGCATTCAGGCATTCGGGCCATTGGGCATTCAGGCATTCAGGCAATTGGGCATTCGGGCATTCAGGCATTTGGGCCATTGGGCATTTGGGCCATTGGGCATTCGGGCATTCAGGCAATTGGGCATTCAGGCAATTGGGCATTCAGGCATTCGGGCATTCAGGCATTCGGGCATTCGGGCCATTGGGCATTCAGGCATTCGGGCAATTGGGCATATGGGCATATGGGCATTCAGGCATTCGGGCATTCAGGCATTCGGGCATTCGGGCCATTGGGCATTCAGGCATTCGGGCAATTGGGCATATGGGCATATGGGCATTCAGGCATTCGGGCATTCAGGCATTCAGGCATTCGGGCAATTGGGCATTCAGGCATTCGGGCATTCGGGCAATTGGCATTCGGGCATTCAGGCATTCAGGCATTCGGGCAATTGGCATTTGGGCATTCAGGCATTCAGGCAATCGGGCATTCGGGCATTCAGGCATTCAGGCATTCGGGCAATTGGCATTCGGGCATTCGGGCATTCGGGCATTCGGGCATTCGGGCAATTGGGCATTCGGGCCATCGGGCATTCGGGCCATCGGGCATTCGGGTATTCGGGCCATCGGGCATTCAGGCATTCGGGCATTTGGGCATTCAGGCCATTGGGCATTCAGGCATTCGGGCAATTGGGCATTCAGGCCATCGGGCAATTGGGCACTCAGGCATTTGGGTATTCGGGCAATTGGGCATTCAGGCATTTGGGCATTTTCTCTCCCAGAGATGACCCCAGGGTCTGCAGTGGAGCAGAACCATCACAGCTCCCACCATGAGGAGAAACACAAGGGAAAGGAAATAGGTGGCCCCAGGTGTGGCTTTACCTGGTCAGATAAGGTCCCCTGCACAATGGGCCATGGGTACCTCGTTCATTACCACCTGCAGGTACAGCTGAATTCTGTAAAAAAAATTCAATGATGTATGTGATAATCCAGGTGATGTACGTGTAAATCCAAGTGACACACGTGATTTAAAATATTGAAGAGCCTCAGGGTAACAGGAAAACAAAACACAAAGCACCCCGCACCAGCATGAGCAGAAACAAACTGAAAAATCCAAGGTAAACAAAGAGAAAAGGAACATTATCTTTTCAACCTTGTAAAGCACAAAGCATTAGTAAATAGATGCTTAAGGGTATAAAACAGTAAAAAGGTACAAGAAGCACAGAGGCAATGTTTTTTTTACAACAGAATAATTAATATTATTATTCTTCTGTTGGCCTCAGCTGAACTTTCATAGATTCAGGCAAGCTCTCAAATGCTACAAACAGGACTGCAGCACCCTGTACTGCTGTTGCTCTCTGTAGGCAATAAATACATCAACTTCCTTGAATTCCATCCCCACGTAATGAGCCACACTGTTATGACAGCAAAACATATGCCTCTGCATCTAAACACTTCCAATGCCACCTGTTTTGGGATCCTTCTTCATTAAACGGGTTGGAAAGGAAATCAAACAGAGCTTCCTCCACACACAGCACCTCAGGGGGTGTCAGCAATTTGGGAGGTCACTATAAGCTGCATTTTATCATTCTGATGCTCCCTGAGCTAAAAGGAGCAGTGAGGACCAGGGGGGTCAGCAGTGTGGGGAAAGGTCAGCAAGCAGCTGAAGGTCACAGATGACACAAACACAGAGGGGTTTGGGTGGGGAGGAATCCCAGAGTCCAACAGGAAGCTCAGAGTTGGAACAGCTCCTGTTCCAACCCCCTGCCATGGCAGGGACACCTCCCACTGCCCCAGGGTGTCCCAGCCCCAGTGTCCAGCCTGGCCTTGGGCACTGCCAGGGATCCAGGGGCAGCCACAGCTGCTCTGGGCACCCTGTGCCAGGGCCTGCCCACCCTCCCAGGGAAAAATTCCATCCCAATCTCCCATCCAGCCCTGCCCCCTGGCAGTGGGAAGCTGTTAAGATCTCAAGACAGTTTCCCAGCCGGGTTCCAGGTAAGCTGAGAGTGGAGAGTGGCTGCTTCCACCTCCTGTGCCCTGTCTGGCCCCAGGAGTGTCACCTCGGGGAGGGCTGGCAGGGCTCTGGGCACATCACTGCCCCTCCTGCACTCCTGGGCGGCTGAGGACGAGCTGGGGATACCCCAGAGCTCTCCAACACCTACACAGGTGGGCACAGGTGGGCACAACGTGGCACTGTCCCTTTCCACTGGCAGGGCTGTGTGTCCCTGGCTGGGCAGGTGGTGACAGCCACAATATTGCCTTTGCCTTTCAGCAGCCTCTCCTGCCCACGGGAGCCCTGGTGCCCGGCAATTGGGCATTCGGGCACTTGGGCATTCGGGCATTCGAGCATTTGGGCATTCAGGCATTCAGGCAATTGGGCATTTGGGCAATTGGACATTTGGGCATTCGGGCAATTGGGCATTCAGGCATTCGGGCAATTGGGCATTTGGGCAATTGGACATTTGGGCATTCGGGCAATTGGGCATTCAGGCATTCGGGCAATTGGTCATTCAGGCATTCAGGCAATTGGGCATTCAGGCAATTGGACATTCAGGCAATTGGACATTTGGGCATTCGGGCAATTGGGCATTCAGGCATTCGGGCAATTGGGCATTCGGGCATTCGGGCATTCAGGCATTCGGGCATTCAGGCAATTGGGCATTTGGGCATTCGGGCAATTGGGCATTTGGCATTCGGGTATTCGGGCAATTGGGCATTTGGGCATTCGGGCAATTGGGCATTTGGCATTCGGGTATTCAGGCAACTGGGCATTCAGGCCATTTGCTCTCCCAGAGATGACCCCAGGGTCTGCAGTGGAGCAGGAGCATCACAGCTCCCACCCTGAGGAGAAACACAAGGGAAAGGAAATAGGTGGCCCCAGGTGTGGCTTTACCTGGTCAGATAAGGCTTAGACCTTAGGAGAGGAACTTGGAGCTTGTCCTTCTCTTCACAGTGCCCAAACACTGCCTTTACCACACACACTTCACTGAATCCCAGTCATCTTGAAGTCACGCCAGCTTCCAGATCATTTGCTGAAGAGTTGCTGCTGAGCCAGTCATCCTCCAGCCTTACCTTTCAGGTGATTCTATTCTATTCTATTCTATTCTATTCTATTCTATTCTATTCTATTCTATTCATTTCATTTCATTTCCAAAAAATAAGGAGCTTTCCATTTGTCCCCACTTTTTCTTACCTTTTTTGTTCAGTTAATCTCCTTGAAAACAGGGCAGAAAGTTTCCTCCAGAGCCTCCTGAACCAAAGCAGACCACACAGCTGAGGCAGACACAGTTTATCCAAATGGATTAGAAAAATCAGATTATGAGAATTCACTACAAGAGAGCTGGAGAGGGACTGTGTACAAGGGCCTGGAGTGACAAGACAAGGGAGAATGGCTTCCCATTTACAGAGGGAAGGGCTGGATGGGATGTGGGAGGAAATTCTCCCATGTGAGGGGGTGAGGCCCTGGCACAGGGTGCCCAGAGTGGCCAGGGTGCAGCTGTGCAAAGAACCTTTCCTTATGCAGAGCTTACAGAATTTTGTTCAATTCAGTGCACCAAGATTAAGATTTCAGTCAGCAGAAGGCGAGGCAAGTGAGGGATGGCCCAATTCATGCAGTGATTAGCAGTTCCAGGTGCCACAGGTGCTGCTGCCTGTGCTCACCATGCCCCATTTCCTCTGAGCCCTCCCTGCCGTGCAGCATCGATTTCTCCTGGTGCAGAGCCCTGAGCAGCTCCAATGATCCCTGCCAGAGCCGCCTCCCTCCTCCTGAATTGCGCTGCAGCGCAGGGCTCACGCTGCTCTGCACAGTGTATCATGGCAGTGAGGAGTTTATTATCCATTCCGCTCATTTCAGCTGTCCCTGACAATCACTGTGAGCACTCCAGTGCTGATGGAGGGCAGCTCTGGCACTCGCCTGCACCAGCTGAGTGAGTCGGTGCAATGGTTATTTCAGTGCTGAGTCTGTGATATCACCCCAGGACCCTGCAGTCCTGCTGATTTCTGTTGTGAGGACATGAAGAGATCTCAGAGAAGCTGATGGAGACACTGGATCAGAACCACCCTTTGACAGCGTTCACAGTGGTCCGAGGATGAGGGAAGAGATGAGGATCTGACTCCATGTTTCACAAGGCTGATTTATTATTTTATGATATATATTATATTAAAACTATACTAAAAGAATAGAAGAAAGGAGTTCATCAGAAGGCCAGCTAAGAATAGAATAGCAAAAGAAGGAATGATAACAAAGGCTTGTGGCTCAGACATAGTCCGAGCCAGCTGGGCTGTGATTGGCCATTAATTAGAAACAACCACATGAGCCCAATCCCAGCTGCACCAGTTGCATTCCACAGCAGCAGATAACCATTGGGTACATTTTGTTCCTGAGGCCTCTCAGCTTCTCAGGAGGCAAAATCCCAAGGAAAGGATTTTCCATAAAGATGTCTACAACACCACCCCCAGGCCCAGCCCTCCAGCATCCTCCAGAGCCCTGCTGACATCCCCTCAGACCTGCTCTCATGGCTCTCCTCAGCTCACCTTCAGCAGCAGTCAGGGTAGTGCAAATGTCCTGCTGTGACATTTTCTTGCAGATTTTTGGTGCTTTGTTTTCAGAGCACAATCCTGGTTGGCACTCTCTGCCAAAGTGAGGTGGATACTCTACCACTGTTGTCTTTCTGCTGATATTTGAGGCAAACCCCAGATCAGAATCATCACCCAAACCGTCAAGCAGCTGCTCCATCACCCACATTTGCCACATTTGTTTTTAGAGCGTGACAATGGGCAGATGCTCCACAGCCCAAGGACTCATAGACAGGGAGCACCCGAGGCAGGAGCTCAGTATTTGGGATGTCTGCAGCTTGTGAGGATGGAAAACAAGATAAACACCTGACCTCTGCATGTGATACCGAGTTACCAAGGATGCCATGATTTATTCCATCTGCTCTTGCTTCCTTTAGCTTGGTTGGTTGGTTGGTTTTCCCAGGCATTAACAGGATCATCTGAAGACTGAAAAGAAATCTGAAGATCCATTAAAAAGCCCTTCAAGGCAGTGTGAAATGCTTCAGCAGCTCTGCCTCAAGTTTCCAGCACGAGCTGGTGAACAGGGAGGCAAGGCACAGAGTTGTCACGCACTTGTATCTACGCATTAAATTACTCACCTTAATTGGCATCTAAAGCTTTGCAATATTTGTTAATTTTATAAGACTATTCTTTTGTTTTTCCTTCATGGAAGCAAACAGCATTGAAATATTAGAAAAGGAAATAAACAAAAAGATATGTTATGCTCCTTGTTGTAAGAATATTCACTGGAGACACACAAAGTTTTAATGTTAATGTCTCTGCATCACTACTCCCTGCATGCTAAAATAGGTTTGGAAATGCTTGAAAGGTTAAAGCTTTCACAAATGATGAAACCAGACCATTTTGGAGCTATAAATCCTGCTCATCTGGGAGAGTTGTTCTTGTGTAAAACCTCACATTTTCTTGAGAGACTGAGCTGAATATTTATGCTTAGCACATCAAACACAAGGAAGGCACAGAGGTTCGCCTGTCTGCGGTGGGTATTTAAGAGTTTACTGTTGATAATTAAATCTAGAAATTAAAATTAGTCACTTATCCAAACTGGAGTGCCCAGTTTATCATCACTTACCTTTCCAGTGCAGCACTGGTGCTGGCTCACTGGCTCTCCTGGAGCCACAGCTTTGCAATGCAGCTGCTCCCATTTGTGATTTCCTCGTGCCCTGGTGGCTCCCGAGGCCCCTTCCTGGTGCAGCAGCTGCCTCAGAGCCCCGGGCAGGGGCAGGGCTGACCCAGCCTGGGGCTCAGGCACACTGCAGGGTGCTGCCAGCGGGACAGGTCTGTGTCACAGACATCTTTTATGGAAAAGCCTTTCCTTGGGATTTTTCCTCCTGAGAAGCTGAGAGGCCTCAGGAACAAAATGTACCCAATGGTTATCTGCTGCTGTGGAATGCAACAGGTGCATCTGGGATTGGCCCATGTTGGGTGTTTCTAATTAATGGCCAATCACAGTCAGCTGGCTCAGACAGAGTCCAAAACAGAGCCTTTGTTATCATTCTTTGCTATTCTATTCTTAGCTCAGCCTTCTGATGAAATCCATTATTCTATTCTTTTAGTATAGTTTTAATGAAATACATATCATAAAATAATAAATCAAACCTTCTGAAACATGGAGTCAGATCCTCATCTCTTCCCTCATCCTGGGACCCCTGTGAACACCGTCACAGGTTTGCTCCCAGGTGAGGCTCCTGCACTCCCACCACCACTCACCTCACAGCAGGACACAAATCACCTGGGCCTGAGGAAAGCAAGGCCCAGCAAGGTGAGCATGGAGCCATGGGTGGGGCTCTGAGCCAACAAGAAAATGGGTGCAAGAAGCCTGAGGAGTGAGTGAGGAGGTGCTTGGGATGGCCCCAGTGCCAGGCATGGTGCCAGCACTGCACACCCAGCAGGAGCACAGGGACAGGGACATGCTCAGGAGGCTGCAGCAGTGCCAGCACTGCACACCCAGCACTGCACAGGAGCTGCACAGGAGCTGCAGCAGGGCCAGCACTGCGCACCCAGCGCTGCACAGGAGCTGCACAGGGACAGGGACATGCTCAGGGAGCTGCAGCAGGGCCAGCACTGCACACCCAGCGCTGCACAGGAGCTGCACAGGAGCTGCAGCAGGGCCAGCACTGCACACCCAGCGCTGCACAGGAGCTGCACAGGAGCTGCAGCAGGGCCAGCACTGCACACCCAGCACTGCACAGGAGCTGCACAGGGACAGGGACATGCTCAGGGAGCTGCAGCAGGGCCAGCAGTGCACACCCCACTGCCCAGGCAGCTCTCCAGCTCCTGCACAGCTCCTGCAGCTCCTGTCGGGCTCCTCCTGGCACACCAGCCCAGCAAGCCAGAAATCAAATGTGTTGGGAGGATCTGGTTCTCAGCCTGGGCTGGGACACCTGGCAAAGGGACAAAGGAGTCACATGGAGCTGTGAGCCCCTCCTGGCTCGGGGTGTGTGCAGAGGGCAGGGAGCAGACCTGGCCAGGGGTCACACTGCTCCCCCTGCACCTCTGCAGCCTCAGCTGCACTGGTCCCTCCCCAGCACCTCGAGCTGTGCTCTGCAGCCCCCCAGAAACACCCACACTGGATTTACCACAGTGCAAAGCACCCGTGGCAGTATCCCCAGAAGTTCTGCAGACCTCTCTGCCACTCTCTGCCATGCAATCCCACCTGCCCTGTCATTCACGAGTCCTGGGGTTTGTTTTCCGGGCTATACCAACACTTCAATGCTCACAAAAGCAATTCTGTAGCAACCTACTCTTGTCAAAATACATTTTGTGGAGTTTTCATTTCTTCTTAAATAAATAGCTTCCCCTTGCAGTGAAACAAAATCCTGAGAGAAAAAAATAAGAAAACAAATAAACAAAACAAAAAAAATCCCATCTTCTCCCCAAACATCTCTGCCAACCACCAACTATTTGTGGCTCTTTTGACTCTGATAAGCCAGAGCAGGATATATGGATTTATCGATTGGGTTGTTGCACTGGGATTTGTAAACATTTTCTTGGCTCAGAGCAGGTTTTCAGTGTGTCCCTGGGACTTACTTGTCACTTTCCAAAACAAAGGAAAATGATTGAAGCCCTAGTTTGGAGTGTTTAACCTGCCTGGAATGTTGAGCCTGCCATGCTGCACCGTGTCCCTGTGCCAGCTGGTGTGCTCTGACTCACACGGCTTGGGAGGACACCACAGCACCTGCCCCTCTTTGGTTCTGCATGTCCTGCCTCTCATTAGCCAAGCAGAACACGAGCAGAATGTACCCATGAAAAAGCATCTGCACCCCAAAATTGTCGCAGACATCTTTTATGGAAAATCCTTTCCTTAGGATTTTCCCTCCTGAGAAGCTGAGAGGCCTCAGGAACAAAATGTAACCAATGGTTATCTGCTGCTGTGGAATGCAACAGGTGCAGCTGGGATTGGGCTCATGTGCTTGTTTCTAATTAATGGCCAATCACAGCCCAGCTGGCTCGGACAGAGAGCCTAGACACAAGCCTTTGTTATCATTCTTTTCTATTCTCAGCCAGCCTTCTAATGAAACCTTTTCTTCTATTCTTTTAGTATAGTTTTAATGTAATATATATCATAAAATAATAAATCAGCCTTGTGAAACATGGAGTCAGATCCTCATCTCTTCCCTCATCCTCGCACCCCTATGAACACGGTCACACAAAATCATCTCACCCTAACCCCACACACCTCCTGTCAAAACTGCATTCAAGCACCTGCAGATAAATTCTGCTGCTGGCTCACCCTGAGCAGCTTGTGTTCATTTGAAACAAACAATATTCTGGAACCTCATCTCACTCCTGCATGTAAACCTGGGTGGACAGCTTTAAAGGCAACAGAAACGCAGAGCTGTCACCCCAAGGTGCAGAATGAAGGCTCACACAACAGCTCTGAACAAGCTCAATTCCTTCTCCCTGCAGAAGATGAGTGCAGAGGCATTTTCCTTGGAGGGAGGTGAGGTTTTGGCTGTGTGTGGGAAACCCAAACACCTCATCTGCGATGGGATCCCTGCTCAGCCAGAGCTGTCAGACTGCTTCCACCTCCCCTCCAAGATGAGCATCCCAGCAGCACTAAAAATAGACACTAGTGCTTAGGTTTTATGCAAATGACAGCTGGAATAAGACAAGGTTTAAACATAGAACTTTAGATCTCCCAAAGGAGAGGAAGCGCAGTGAGAGGATCCTGTTTCCCCCAGTCAGGGCACCCCTGCTTAGCTGGGCCTTTCCCATGTGTTATTTAATTTTATGGCCACAGCAGAGCCTGTCTCCTTCCAGCACCCCCCATGCTGCATTCTTGCTCCTGTGTGCGTTTGTAGGAGTGGAACAGCTCATTGCTTCAGTTATTACCATTCCATACCGACCAGATTCTGAACTGAGACCTGCTTTGCCTGGACAATCTGTGTGTCACCAGCTGGGAGAAGCAGGCTGGGGCACCCCAGCAGTAACAGCTGCAGCTCCCAGCCCCACTGGGCCAGCTGGGCACCCCTGCCACGCCTGGCTCCCCAGGGATCACCCCAAATCTCACAGCAAGGCACGAGCCCAGCCTGGGCAGCGCCATGGGGCTGCTCTGGGGTCAGATGGAGGAGCCTCCCCTGCCCAGGACACCCCTGCTGCCCCTGCCCTGCCCAGGGACCCCCCAGCTGCCCCTGCCCTGCCCAGGGGCCCCCCTGCTGCCCCTGCCCTGCCCAGGACACCCCTGCTCTGCCCTGCTGCCCCTGCCCTGCCCAGGGACCCCCCTGCTGCCCCTGCCCAGGGACCCCCCTGCTGCCCCTGCCGCCCCTGCCCTGCCCAGGACACCCCTGCTGCCCCTGCCCTGCCCAGGACACCCCTGCTGCCCCTGCCCTGCCCAGGGACCCCCCTGCTGCCCCTGCCCTGCCCAGGACCCCTCTGCTGCCCCTGCCCAGGGACCGCCCTGCTGCCCCCTGCTCCTTCCCTTTCCCATTCCCAGCTGCCCCCTGCTCCCCCAGGCCCTGCTGCCACCACCCAGGCCCTGGTGAGCCTCCTGAGCACAGCTGGGCTCTGGGGACACCCTCACTGCCCCGGGGGAACCTCTGCCCCCACAAACAGCTGGGAAAACTGAGAGGAACAGCAGATTTGTCTTTCCAAACCAGCTGTGGGTCTGCTGGTAGATAAAACCAGCACTGGAGATAAAAGAAACAATGGGAAGGATTCACTGATTGATGACTGGAAAAAGATATTTGCCTTTACAAAGAAACTTTAGGTTTGCTGATAAATGAAATTAAACATTGAGAGATGAAAGAAACAATGGGGAAGAAAAGCCCCTAAGTTCCATAAGAATTAAAAGTTAAAAGGGAGGGTTATACATCAGAGGGAAATCTCTGGTATCAGGTGTTTTGGGAAGTCTGAACCTCTCAAGTGCCTCAGCCAATGGGGAAAGAGAGAAGGGAAATGTGGCTGGGAAATTGGGATAAAAAGGAGGCTGCGTCCTCCAAAAATTGAGAGACTCCAGGGGAATGGCCCATGGCTTCTCCCTTTATTGGAATAAAGTAAAAGGACTTCTCTGTCTCCTTTTTTGGACATAAACCTCTGGTGTTTGTGGATTAATGTTCCTAACAACACCAACCAAAGGAAAGGAAAAACATCACAGAAGTAACAAATCCCACAAAGTCTGCACAGGAGCAATCAGTCCAGCAGTGAGCCAGGGTCAGGGATGCTCAATTGCACCCATTAGCACAGGGCTGTCACCTCGGCCTCTTCCCTGCCCTGTGTCAGAACAGCAGATATTTTTCTCCCTGCAAAAAGCTGTGCCCACCTTTGTGTCTCATTCCTCAGCTCCATCCCCTGAGCCACAGCCAGCCCAGCCTCTCCTCCAAGCTCACACAACCACTGCCAGCACCATCCCCTGTTTCCCTCTGTCCTCCTGCAGAGGATGCTGAGTGGATAAACACTAATCTGCTTCCAACCTTGCAGGCATGCAGGAGCACGGGGAGTCCTTCTCCCCAGATTTTGAGTCTTTCTTCTTCTCCAGCTGTAGGATTGATGGGGATAGGATGGCCAGGATGGACAGAGAGCAGAGATCTCTGCAGCCAGGGCTGGGAGCTTGGGGTTCATTGCAAAGGGCCAAGTGCAGGGCCCTGCTGGGAGCTGCCAGGCACAGCCCAGAGCAGGACTGAGAGAAGAGAGGGGCAGAGAGGATGAGAGGGTGAGAGAATAAAAGGGGTAAGAGAGTAAAAGGGTAAGAGAGCGAGGTTCCCATTCCAATACCATAAATCTTCTTCTGTGCTGAATATTCTAATTCTCACTGACCAATCCAGTACAAGATACAAATCCTACAGCATTTCCATACAGCCTGTAAGAATCATTACATTCCCATCCTGTGTTACATTTTAAACCCTAAAAACTCCTCTTTGGGCCCTTCTGCCAAGCTGTAGGGTCTGCTCTGACCCTTGGGCCTGTCTGCAAGCAGAGGGTGTTGTTCCATCACAAGGGGATCACCTTCAGCTGGCCACACCATTGTTTTCCAGTTGTTCAGTAACTAAAGGGTCTCAAAGCTTGCCTTCATTTCAATCTCATTTAAAGTTTCTATATTCTCAAAATCTTTTGCCAGACAATCATATTTGTAAGGCTCTCCTGTTTCATCTTCTCCAACATCTAGCCCCAGCAAGGTAAAGCTTCACTGAGTTGGACCCATGGGCAGAGCCAGGTCCCCTAAGCTCCTGATGAGGATGTGCTGCTGTGGTGCCAGGGGCAGAAGCTGCTGGGGAGCTGTTGGGATGGGGAGGAAAGCAGCAGCAGGGCTGCTATGAATCACTGCCAATTGCTAGGGTATCTAAAATTATACAAAACATCTACACATAGTCTGGAGAATCACAAGTACCAGGCAGTTTCCTCCCTGCTGCCAGCAAGTTACAGATGAGCTGGTTTGGTTTTATCCTTTCCAAGCAAAATATATTGTGGTTGCTCTGCCTGGGTTGTGACAGCAAAAGCCTCTGCAGGCTGTGACCACCAGCCTGGGGCAGGGACAGAGGTTTCTGTCACAGGGTTCTTGCTCTACATCCACTCCTTTTCTCTGGGCCACCCTCATGGTTCTCCCTGGTGTGATGAAAATGTCTTTGCTGAGCACCCAGGTGCCTTTTGGAACCTGTGTTTTGGGGTCTAATGCAGACAGACTATTCTCTGATCTGGTGAACCCAGGAACTGCCCTCACTGGTAAGGAGCACCCTGACCAGAAATGCAGATTTTTCATACTGGCATCCACAGCTGCTCCCTGGGCAGTGCCCAGCCCACTTGCCAAAGAATTTCAAGTTAGGGTCATAATAATTTGCCCCACCCTCAGAAACAATGAGAAAAAGAAGAAACTGTTTAATAAAATAGCACCTCTTTGCTAAGGAGAAGAAACACCACTATTTAACATGCAAAATCAATTACACCATGGAAATAGCAAAGCTTCTGACTGCAGTGTTGTTAAAAAGTGTTTTCACATACCATGTGAAGTAGCTGCAAAAGCAGATTGTGAGTTTTTAGAAACATGGTTCTTAGCAGATGAAATCTCAGCCAGTAGTAGGCAAGAGCCAAGAAGTAGGAGCATTATCACCATCAACCCTAATTTAGGAAAACATGCTTGAAAAAATTGCTCCAGCCAAATGTGCATAACATTTGGCTGCGACTGAAATTTCACCTAAACCAATATGTCACAGGCAAGGCAAGGCAGGGTGGAACTGGAGATCTTTGGTCTGAAAATGACTGAGCTGGAGCTGCTCTCAGGCTGGCAGCCACCCTCCGTGGCTCCAGGAGGGAGATGGTGGGAGCTGAGCTGAGCTGGGCTGGAGGTCCATGGGCCATGCAGGGCCTGGCTCTTCTCCAGGGCTCTCGGGCAGACTCAGGGGTCTGGCCCTGTGTTTGAGTTTGTGAGGGTCTCCAGGACAGGGTGAGAGATGAGATTCTGACTCTGTGTTCTCAGAAGGCTTATATTATATTATTATATTATATTATATTATATTATATTATATTATATTATATTATATTATATTATATTATATTATATTATATTATATTATATTATGCTATACTAAAGAAAGAGTAGGACACAGACAGAAGGCTTAACAAGAATGAATAACAAAAACTCGTAACTGACTCCTCAGAGTCCAAGGCAGCTGATGGTGATTGGTCATTAAGTTAAAACAATTCACCTGGAATCAATCAAACAATCTCCAGTCCACATCCCAAAGCAGCCAAACACAGGAGAAGCGATCAGATCATTATTATTTACATTTTTCTCTGAGGCTTCCCAGCTTCCCAGTAGAATTCATCCTGGAAAGGGAATTTTCAGAAAACATGACAGTGACAGCCCAGCTGTGTCCCTCCAGCCAAGCAGGGTTCTGCTCCCAAAGCTCCTGCTCTGCTGGAGTCCCCCAGCCCAGCTCTGTGTCCTGTACCCTCAGAAGAGGCTGCCTTGGCTCAGGCTCTCCCATGGCTCCTTCTGGCTTCCAGCTCCAGCTTTGAGAGCTTCCAGCAGTTTTCATAGCTCCAGGACAAATTTAGATTTTTTTTTTTTTCGTGCTTTGCCACATTGCAGAGCAATTAAACATTAAACATAGCAGTATGGCAAAGGCAAATCTCCAGCTTCTGTCTTGGGGACAGACAGCATTTCCCCACCATTCTAAGATGTTTAGCCACCCATGGCTCCTTCCCAGGAAAACAGCTCTGTGCTGCAGGTCACAGCGAGCAGGTCTGTGGGCTCCTCTCTGGATAATGCCAGCAGCACACCCAGGCTGCTGGCAGCTCCCCCCACCTGAACACTGTCACTAGGAAGCAGTGGGCCTGATGGAAAGCACGTGGAGTTTCCCATTCCTTGCACATTCCCCGAGTGCCCAGGGGCTGCTCTGCCCTGCCCAGAGCAGGGCAAGCACAGCCTGGGTGTTCTACAGCCAGCGGGCACCCACGGGCAGGGAGGGCATCCAGCAGGACAAGGCTGGCACCAGGGCAGGGATGGATGGGATATTGGAGAAAATCCTTCCCTGGGAGGGTGGGCAGGCCCTGGCACAGGTGCCCAGAGCAGCTGGGGCTGCCCTGGATCCCTGGCAGTGCCCAAGGCCAGGTTGGACACTGGAGCAGCCTGGGACAGTGGGAGGTGTCCCTGCCATGGCAGAGGGGTGGAAGGAGAAGAGCTGTAAGGTCCCTTCCAACCCAACCATTCCCTCACTCTGCAGTACCTGGCTGTGGATGGCATTGCAGAAACCTCTCTGCTCCTGCCACTGCTGAAGGCTTCCCTTGTGCAATGTGCAGAGAAGCACAGCCTGAGCCCCAGCCCGGCCTCAGCCAAGCCAGCCCCAGCCCCAGCCCCAGCCCCAGCCCCAGCTCCAGCCCCAGCTCAATCGCAACCCGAGCTCAGTCCCAGTTCCAGCCCAGCCCTGCAGCAGCAGCTCCTGCACAAGCCCCGGCACAGCCCAGGATGTCACTGCAATGCTCCTGTTGGAGGGGATGAGCTGCAGCTCCTGCACAGGCCCCAGCACAGCCCAGGATGTCACTGCAATGCTCCTGTTGGAGGGGATGAGCTGCAGCTCCTGCACAGGCCCCAGCACAGCCCAGGATGCTCACTGCAATGCTCCTGTTGGAGGGGATGAGCTGCAGCTCCTGCACAGGCCCCAGCACAGCCCAGGATGTCACTGCAATGCTCCTGTTGGAGGGGATGAGCTGCAGCTCCTGCACAGGCCCCAGCACAGCCCAGGATGCTCACTGCAATGCTCCTGTTGGAGGGGATGAGCTGCAGCTCCTGCACAAGCCCCAGCACAGCCCAGGATGTCACTGCAATGCTCCTGTTGGAGGGGATGAGCTGCAGCTCCTGCACAGGCCCCAGCACAGCCCAGGATGTCACTGCAATGCTCCTGTTGGAGGGGATGAGCTGCAGCTCCTGCACAGGCCCCAGCACAGCCCAGGATGTCACTGCAATGCTCCTGTTGGAGGGGATGAGCTGCAGCTCCTGCACAGGCCCCAGCACAGCCCAGGATGTCACTGCAATGCTCCCGAGGGGATGAGCTGCAGCTCCTGCACAGGCCCCAGCACAGCCCAGGATGTCACTGCAATGCTCCTGTTGGAGGGGATGAGCTGCAGCTCCTGCACAGGCCCCGGCACAGCCCAGGATGTCACTGCAATGCTCCTGCTGGAGGGGATGAGCTGCAGCTCCTGCACAGGCCCCAGCACAGCCCAGGATGTCACTGCAATGCTCCTGCTGGAGGGGATGAGCTGCAGCTCCTGCACAGGCCCCGGCACAGCCCAGGATGTCACTGCAATGCTCCTGCTGGAGGGGATGAGCTGCAGCTGCAGTGAGCCCAGCCCTTGGGGCACAGGGGGCATTTCCCAGCCCATCCCAGCCCTGTGCACACCCCACAGCTGCTGCTCCTCCATCTGACTGCCCCAAGGAGAGACACAGGGGTTATCACAGCCATGGGGTCAGGGCTAAAATTATCCAAGGCAATAAAATCATTTTGTGGCACAAAACTGTTTATGGCAATTCTTACCAACAATTATGCATGAGAATCACACACATATGGGGATCAGAGAATTTCAGAACTTCACCTCCACCAAAACCATGGGCTGGTTACGTCAGTCTTCCATGTTTGGTTCTGCCTACCATTTTTGACTTAAAAATACATCATATCCATGTACCTCAAAAGAGCTCTCAAATCAGGGCAGGAAGCAGGTTCTAAAGTGTTAATACATAGGGAGCTCTTTGTGACATATAATTATCAATTTGTGCAGTGACTGCATAATTAATATGTGGTCTCATCTCATTCTCTTTTAAATGTATTCCCACACTGCCTAGAAGCTGTTGGCTAATGAATTAAACAGTTTGATGTTGATGAATCACAATTTTGCCTATCAATATTAAAATATTGCCAGAGGTATGTTTTCAGTTTGGGTCATGAAAGTTTAAATTGTAATACTGTCAGAAATGCAGCATCCTGTGTTCCCAAGCTTTGCTGCAAAATCAGAAGAGTCCAAGTTTTGTTTTCAGATTTGAGGGTTTTGTGCTATCTTTATTTGCTTTCTTCCATTGAAGAAATGACAGGAACATAAGGTATCTTGCAAAACTTCAGACTTATCAATAACAGCATCTCAAACAGAGAAATCCAGTTACTCGGGAAACCTCAGCTCCAAACTAGTTTGTTCCTTGGACTATGATTAATGTGGTAAGTGAGACCAGATGGCGAGCACTTTGAGAAGCCTCTATGCTCCCAAGAAGTGTTAATTACCTCCAGAGCTGCAGCTAAAGGATAATGGGGAAGAGCAGAGCCCAGCCCTGCACCAAAGGGACGGGGAGCAAAGGGTGCCTTGGCAGGGGACTCAGAGGGCAGGGCTGGATGGGACATTGGGAATTGGGAATTGGGAATTGGGAATTGTTCCCTGGCAGGGTGGGCAGGCCCTGGCACAGGTGCCCAGAGCAGCTGTGGCTGCCCCTGGATCCCTGGCAGTGCCCAAGGCCAGGCTGGACACTGGGGACACTGGGACAGTGAATGGGGTGAAACAGGAGGGTGTGTAAGGTCACTTTCAAACCAAACCATGATTCTGCTAAAACACCCCCACTCCAACATGGGGGAGCAGAGCCCTGCTCACCTCCCAGCCATGGGAACTGCAGGGACAGGACCCTGAGCACAGGGACAGGACCCTCAGCATAGGGACAGGACCCTGAGCACAGGGACAGGACCCTCAGCAGCAGGGACAGGACCCTCAACAGCAGGGACAGGACCCTCAGCACAGGGACAGGACCCTCAACAGCAGGGACAGGACCCTCAACATAGGGACAGGACCCTCAGCACAGGGACAGGACCCTCAGCAGCAGGGACAGGACCCTGAGCAGCAGGGACAGGACCCTCAGCAGCAGGGACAGGACCCTCAGCATAGGGACAGGACCCTGAGCACAGGGACAGGACCCTCAGCAGCAGGGACAGGACCCTCAGCAGCAGGGACAGGACCCTGAGCACAGGGACAGGACCCTGAGCAGCAGGGACAGGACCCTCAGCAGCCACCCCTCCTGTGCTGCCCTGCCACGTCCCAGCCCTGGCTGCCACAGCACCAGCTCTCTCTTTGCTCTGGTGCCTATCAAAGACATTTCTTGCACACTCACAAGTCCCACGAGCTCACACAGAGCTTCTGAGGCGCTGTGGAGGGTGAAATGCCCCGGCAGAATCCACAGGAGGCACAGGGCTGTGGCCAGGGCCCTTGGGAAGGAGGGGAGCAGGCTCAGGCAGCAGCTGGGCAGGGGCAGGGCTGCACTGCACAGCTCTGGGATAGCAAATGCAGGGTTGCAGCTGGCTGGGCTCAGAGCAAGGGCTGGGCTAAAGGCAGAACATCCATGGTGGGCAGGAAACTGGCTCCCTGGAGATCCCAGCAGGCTGCTGGGAGGATGGAGGAGTGGGAGCAGCTATTGACACTGGGTGAGAAAAAGATGGTGTGGGTGGGCTGAGATTCCCTCCTGGTTCTGTGGCCACTGGGGGCACAGGCCTGGCTCAGGGTCGATATTCCACAAAATCTGGTCTCCCAAAAGGCTTGTGGATCTGTGCCTCATTCCATGGTGTTGGGATCTCTAGCTTGTCACAGTGACCCCCAGATGTATTAGAAAGTCTCTTTTCCCAGCCCGGCGCTTGAAGAAGGAGTCAGGGCTCTTCATTTCTCAATCTCAAAGTTGTTTATTGTTCCTTATCTATAAAAAATTTTCTCCTGCCCTGCCAAGGTCTGTCCAGAAGGACAGACAGAGGCACTCTGCCTCCCCCAGGAAAGGGTTATGTCTTTATACTAAAAACTATGTGTACAATATTTACAATTACTTCCCAATACCTATCACCTATGTTAGACAGTGAGCTTCTACTCTAAACCAATCCAGCAGTGCCACCATCACAGCAGAAGATGGAGGCCAAGAAGAAGAAGGAGAAAGGCTGGACACACCCAGTCCCCTCCATCTTGCCTCCTGAACCCCCATACCAAAAACCCTAAAATCTACATTTCCACCCCATGATAACTTCACTAATATTCTACTTAAACTGTTGTGGCGTGCAGACCCTCATCTAAGGTTGGTAATTTGCTCCATGGGTCACAATCAAACCAACAGGGGCATCCTGGGCTCTGTGCCAGGGTCTCTGAGCCCCCTGGCAGGGGTCTGGGCTGCTCAGGACAGCCAGAGGTATGTCCTGGGTCCTGATATCATGGGATAAAGGAAAAAGAAAATGAATCCCAACCAAAACTTTAAAAAGACAAGATAAAGGACAAGAAAAAGGACATTTAGAGCATCATCACTGCCCCTCAGAGCAGTGCTGGTGTTGTGCAGATGGAAACTTGCCAGATGTACCAAATGAGTGGCCCAAAAGCAAGCCCAAGGTAGAGCAGATTGCAGTTCACAGCACTGAGATCTTGCTGTTTCACCATGGATTTCCTGTAGGGGAAAAGAAACACAGAACCCAACAGCCTCGTGAGTTACCACAAATAAACCACGGGCAATAAACGTGAGCTGTGAGGCCTCGTGAGTTACCACAAATAAACCACAATAAACATGAGCTGTGAGGACTCAGCTGCCCTGACAGCAGCTCTGGCTGCCCCGCGGTGCCAAGGGCACCTCCAGGCCCAGGTCAGACACGGAGTGCCCCTGCAGATCCATCAGCTCACAGCCGCCAGGCAGCCAGGGAGCTCCTTGCAATGATTTAAGACAGAAAGTGAAGAGTTACTCGGGTTATTTTACAAGCAAAAAGAATAAGTCTTAGAAGCGAGTGTGATGAGAGCTCTGCTGCTTCGGTAATTTCACAGCTGAAAAGGTCACATTGCAGAAAAGGCAGTTCTTTTAAAAACTCCTTCAGAGGTGGGTCTGGAGAGAGTGCCCAAGGAAAGTGGCTGTTAATGTACACTTAACCTCTGCACAGCTGAGGAGGTAATACCTGAGAGCAGCTGCACCACCAGCAGCCTTAAAAACATGAATTCAGCTCCACAAAATGTCACTTAAAACTGGAACAGTCCCATCAGCACCACTGGGGCTGCAGGACTGCCCAAAAGCTGTGAAAGGAAAAGCTCTGCAGGAAGGAGAGATGTTTTGCAAGGGCAAGCAAGTGACAGGACAAGGGGAAATAGCTCTAAGCCAAAAGAGAGGAGATTTAGATGGGATATTGGGAAGAAATTCTTCCCTGGGAGGGTGAATCACAATTTTGCCTATCAATATTAAAATATTAAAATAAGAGTTATGTGGTCAGTTTGGGTCATGAAAGTTTGAATTGTAATACTGTCAGGGGAGGCCCTGGCACAGGGTGCCCAGGGAAGCTGTGGCTGCCCCTGGATCCCTGGCAGTGCCCAAGGCCAGGCTGGACAGGATTTGAAGCAACCTGGGACAGTGGAAGGTGCCCCTGCCCAGGGCTGGGGTGGAGTAGGATGAGCTGTAAGGTCCCTTCCAACCCAGACCCTCCTGCGGGGTGTGGAGGTTCAGGGACATCACACCATAACCAATATGATCCAGTAAAGCCCAATTTATTATCCCTAAAAAGACTATATTTATTATAAATCTCTACTGTCCATGCATCTCTAGCTAATACATGATTGGTTAATGCTAGCTGTTCACATGTCTAAATTAGAATGCTGATTGGATCACCTGATTTTTCACGTCTTGCTGTGGTTGTCTGGCCCACTCATGGCTCACTTTTTTCTGACTTTCCCAAGCTCGCTGACAAACTTGCTGAGTCCTGATGCCTCTTGTTCTTGTATCTCTTTCAAGGGTATACCAACCCCATTTCTGAATATGTCCATTATTCATTGTTTGTGCACGTGTCCATTGTTCATTAGTACAAGCAGGCTGGATTGTGCATCGGCTGAACATGGCCATTGTCCGGCAAGAACTCCTCAATCTGCAAAAAAACTCTCAACACCCTCCTGTGATTCTGTGATTTGAAAAAGGGTCATTGTTTCACAAACCTGGTTCTCTGTCTCCTCTGTGACACTGGAGGGCAGAGAGAGCTCCCTGCTTGCACCTCCCCACACCCAGAGCAGCTGGAGCCCCTGAGCACAGCGTGGGTGGTGTTTTGCACCTGGCTGCGACTGCAGCACAGCCCAGCCCTGCACGAGGCCCTGCTGCCTTCCCTTCCCCAGGAAATGAGGAGTTCAGGACACACTGAGGATGGCAATGATCTCTGCAGCTTTGGCACGTCATGAAACACCAACAGCTCCAGTCAGAGCCCAAAGGCCACGTCCGCCCTGCATGCTGGCGTCAGAGGGCTCTGGAGCAGGGGCACTGCAGCCCCGGGCACTGCTGATGGGAGCGACTGCAGAGCCTCCCTGGGGGCAGGAGAGAGCACCCGTGCCAGGCTGGGAGAGGCAGGAGAGAGCACCCGTGCCAGGCTGGGAGAGGCAGGAGAGAGCACCCGTGCCAGGCTGGGAGAGGCAGGAGAGAACACCCGTGCCAGGGCTGAGTGCTGACTGAACAGTTTGTCCTGATGCACATTTCAGCTATCATTCAAAGAAAATCCTCAGTAGTAATTATTATTCACTATAGTATTGTATATAGTAGATATACTCTAGTATTATAGCATATATGGTGTATATAGTTTGTGTTGTATTATACAATTAGTATTGTATAATACAGTTGTATTAAAAATCTATACTAATTGTATTTTACAATTAGTATTGTATAATACTAATACTCACTATTGATCACTTAACCCAAGGAGAGAAGGGAACTGTGAAAAGCAAAGTACAGATTCCTCTACTGACCTTTCATAGGTCAGCATCATTAATTCAGAATCATTAATTTTGGAAAAAGGCCTCTAAGGTCACCAAGTCCAACCATCAACATAGCCCCACCACCACCAGGTTCACCACCAAGCCATGTCCTCAAATTTGGGTCCCAACAGCTCTGAACCCCACAGAAATGACATCCCAGCCATCCATCCAGCCCCGCCTGTGCTACCCTGCCCGGGTTTGTCAGCTTTGAGCTCTCACTGACTGGCTTTTCTAGACTTTATTTCTGCTGGATTAAAAGAGCTGTTAGGAGCTGTTTGTATTTCTGGCTGCCAGCTCTGCAAACCTCTCCAAGGCTCTGACAACTGAGCCAAGTCTTTTCCTGGGAATAGGGGAAGTATGAGCTCCAAATAATAGACTTCATATGCTAAACTTAATCTTCAGTGACACCTGTGCAAACAAAATGCCTTTGAAGGCATTGCTAAAGTATAATTGACCAGCCAGATGAGCAGAAACCCCTGGAGATGCAGGAGACAGCTCAGCTGGCTGCTCCCACAGCAGCAGGGCTGCAGGAGGAAAAAGGAGCTCAGACAGGTTTTGTGTCACTCAGACATCAGGACAGTCCTCACAGGAAATAAATATCTCTAAAAATGTCATTTCTAGCATGCAATTCCCTGCTCAAGTGTGATCCACAGCCAGCAAGAGGTGGGACCAGCAGCTGAACATGGGGGTTGTACAGGATGATGCACAGCATCCCCCCTCTGCAGAAGCAGGGGGACAGCATCCCATGGAAGGCCTGCCAGGGAGATTCCCCACACTCCTCACACCCTGTCACAGACATCTTTTATGGAAAACCCTTTCCTTAGGATTTTTCCTCCTGAGAAGCTGAGAGGCCTCAGGAACAAAATGTAACCAATGGTTATCTGCTGCTGTGGAATGCAACTGGTGCATCTGGGATTGGGCTCATGTGGTTGTTTCTAATTAATGGCCAATCTCAGCCCAGCTGGCTCGGACAGAGAGCTCAAGCCACAAGCCTTTGTTATGATTCCTTCTTATTCTATTCTTAGCCGGCCTTCTGATGAATTCCTTTCTTCTATTCTTTTAGTATAGTTTTAATGTAATATATCTCATAAAATAATAAACCAGCCTTGTGAAACATGGAGTCAGATCCTCGTCTCTTCCCCCATCCTGGGACCCCTGTGAGCACGGTCACAGCACCCAGTTTGGCCCTGGCAGCTGGCAGAAACCCCAGCAGTGCCAGGGTGCCCTGGTGGGGCTCACAGCTCACAGGCAGCCTCACTGCAGCGCTCAAGGCTTCAGTCCCACACTGATTCCCAGGATTACCCAGGAAACTGCAGCATGGCCAATTATTTTGTGGCTGTGTGAGACACTGCTTAATTGACCAACTGACCAGGAAAACAAGCAAGGAATTGCCTCCTCCCCACACCTCCAAGCACCAGCTTGCGCTCTCCTGAGCAGGGAGAGGAGCCTGTGAACTGGGAGTGAAGTGTCACCTGGACCCAGGAGAAATCTTAATTGGATATGAGAAAAGATTGTGTATATTGAGTGTAAAGGAGACTAAGCCACTTAGAGAGGGATCAGACAAATCCTCTGAAGTGGGTCAGTATCATCTGATCAGCACTGGGGCCTTGACACCCAGCAGAGATTTCCCCTTTGGCTGGGAAGGAGGGGATGCAGGGACACAGCAGGGACACAGGAGAGACAGCAGGGACAGCAGGGACAGCAGGGACACAGCAGGGACACAGCAGGGACACAGGAGAGACAGCAGGGACAGCAGGGACACAGGAGAGACACAGCAGGGACAGCAGGGACAGCAGGGACACAGGAGAGACAGCAGGGACAGCAGGGGCACAGGAGACACAGCAGGGACACAGCAGGGACACAGGAGAGACAGCAGGGACAGCAGGGACAGCAGGGACACAGCAGGGACAGCAGGGACACAGGAGAGACAGCAGGGACAGCAGGGACACAGGAGACACAGCAGGGACACAGCAGGGACAGCAGGGACACAGGAGAGACAGCAGGGACAGCAGGGACAGCAGGGACACAGCAGGGACACAGCAGGGACACAGGAGAGACAGCAGGGACAGCAGGGACAGCAGGGACACAGCAGGGACAGCAGGGACACAGCAGGGACACAGCAGGGACACAGCAGGGACACAGCAGGGACAGCAGGGACACAGCAGGGACAGCAGGGACACAGCAGGGACACAGCAGGGACACAGGAGAGACACAGCAGGGACAGCAGGGCAGTTCACTGCTGTCTCCTGCTGTGCCTCCCACAGCAGCTCCAGCCCAGCATCCCTGTGGGAACAGCTGCTGAGCCACCCTCTGTGCCAGCCACTGCTCCTCACCATCATCCCCTCCAGGAGCTGCTGGCAGGGCCAGAGCAGGGAGAGGGGTCCCAGAGCAGCAGGAGGGTCCCAGAGCAGGGAGAGGGGTCCCAGAGCAGCAGGAGGGTCCCAGAGCAGGGAGAGGGGTCCCAGAGCAGCAGGAGGGTCCCAGAGCAGGGAGAGGGGTCCCAGAGCAGCAGGAAGGTCCCAGAGCAGAGCTGAAACCAGCAGGGCAGCCCTGTGACATTGCTGTGGGACACAGCCACCCTCCCGTGGCCCGCGGACCCTCACACAGACCCCAAGGCCCTTTGTCCATGGCAAAGGCTGCCTGGGCAGCTCACAGGGCTCAGCAGAGATTCCCCACCCAGCCTGTGCTCTGCCCTGTGCCAAAGTGAATCAGCTAATTTCCCAGAAATGCTCCAGTTTGTGTGTCTGTGCAGGACAGCTGCTCCCCTGCACCCCTGTGGGGACAGATCAGTCTGGAGGCTTCCCAAGGGACAAAGGAAAGGCTTTTTCCTCACACTGACAGCAGTGGCACAGGAGGTACCAAAGCAATGCCAGGCATCCAAGCCAAGTGGAGCCCAGTTAGTTACTGCTCCTTAAAACAAACTGCAAAGGTTCTTTTTAATTGAGATAGAACTTTGATTTCTGCAAAGCAGTGTCCTCACATCACAGCAAAGGCCACTCCCAGAGGTGAGCAGGGCTGCTCTGCCAGGGCTCACCCCTGCACTGAGCACAGAGGAAAGCTGGTGAGAAGTGTCAGATCTGCAGTCAGAGATGTTTCAAACAAAACAAAACAGGATTTTGGACAGCCTGAGATGTCAGTTTGCCCAGGCTGGGCCAGTGCTCTGCTCTGTCAGTGAGCCAAGATGGGCAAAGGGACCTGAGGCTCAATAAAGTCCTTTTTGGCTCAGAGGTGAGACCTGCAAGGCACAAGCAGCACCAGAAACATCCCCACGAAGGCTTAGGCAGGGTCTTGGCACAGCCAGGGAGCTGCACTTTGTGCCCCTTTTATTTTATTCCATTGCCCATCCTGATGGTTCCACAGTCACTCCATGTGGCAGCCCCACAGCATGCCCAGGGCAGGGCAGGGGGAGCACAGCTTCCCAAGGCCAGCCCATAAATCCATTTATCCTCCCTGTGCTCAGCACCAGAGCTCTGCTGTTCCCTGGGCCTCTCCTGGGCTCTCAAGGACATATGGATCACTGATCCATGGCAGCTTGGTGCAGCCTGATCACAGCTTTGCATCAACAGGACTGGAAAGTTTCACAGGATTTGCAAAACATTGGTTCAGTTGTTTGGCTGTGTCTGCTTCTTACATGTTCTCTGCTTTGCATTTGTTTAGCAATCAAAAAACCTTCCACAAAACCAGGGTGAAACACCCTCAAATGACAAATTACTTCTCTGAGCCCTAAGTCTTTACTTAAGTCAATGTAAATCAGATAGTGAATATGATTATTCATACCCTTAAAATGTGCTGTATTTTAAATCCTTTCTTCACTGAAATGCCAACAAGAAGGGGAAAAAAAAAAGTGCCATCTCAAGGAGCTGTGCCCCCGGTACAGCTGTCACACCAGCCTCTGAAGCAAATTTCAGTTTTTGTTTGTTTATTCCACGAGTATAAACTTACATTAATGTTTACAAAATGCTTTCAGTGGAGGGTGCGTGGATTAGAAACCAAAGCTGCTGTGGGCTGGGGAGAATTGTCCTTCCAAGGAATGCTGGGGCCACGCAGCTGGGGAGCCCCTGCAGCTCTCTGGGTACCTGTCCCAGGTGTCCCCAAACCAGGACAGTCCCCAGGGGCCAGGGGAGGTGGTTGTCTGTCACTGTAGGACACGAAAAAACACAAGCACACACCGCTGTTCTCAAGGTGAAGGAAAAGGGAAGTTTATTTTCTGACTCCAGCTTTTATAGATTTCCAAGAGTGATAGTGGACTGGAGGGTCACAGAGCCACCTCTCCAATGACACTGGACAAACCAACAGCCCATCAACTCTCTCCTCCTCCATAAAGGAATGCAAAACAATGAGTTATTTACAGAAAGTGTGTGAGAAAGTTCACTACAAGAATGTCAGCATCAGAAGGCTTTGAAAATCTTAAAAAAACCAGGGTGACAGTTGTCACCAAGGGGAGTCAGGGGACAAGCCCCACTGCAGCAGTGACAGCAGTGACACTCTCACCCCAGCAGCAGGAGCAGGGCAGGATGCCACAGAGCAGCTCTGGATGTGCAGTGAGGATGTCTGGCAGGGTGCTGCCATGAACAGTCACCTTCCCTGCCTGAAAATCCTCATCATTCCCAATAACAGCAGAGTTTTCTCAGAAATGAACTCAAGGACAATGAGCTGGACTCACCCAGTGAAACCCAAGATACCTCAGAGGAGGTGTTATGGCTTGCCATGAAAGCACAACCAGGAATTTGTCACACTCAGGGTGTCAGGGCAGTGCAGTGTGAGGGGCTGGGTTTGCTGCTGCTCCCATGAGCATTCTACCAAGCCCCACTGTTCCAGATTGCAAGTTAAGTTGTATTCTATTTGCATTCTGTATGGCAGATTGTCTTCTGTTCATTGGGCAGTTTTTCCTTATCTCTTCCACACCCACACCTCCCTGGGAGGGGACACCTGCTGATAACAGCCATGGAATGTCCCTGCATGGCTGATAAGAACTACAGCAGCCCATTGGGAGATGTGAGCCCAGAGGGAGGAGCCAAGCATTCCTGCCTGGATATAATCTGGAGATCCTGGAACACCAGCACGGCTTCTGCGCTGGATTGCCCAGAGGAGCAGCAGCTGCCTCTCCTTCCCCTGGATCTGCAGAGGAAGACTCCACCCTTCTCCAGGATCCCTGCTCCAGCAGAGCCACCCCTGGCACTGCAGGAGGGCTGAGCCACAATTCCAATGGGGCTGCTGCCAGCACCCTGACCCACAGGGTGTCAGGCTGGGCTCTGACTCTGGCACTGTTGGTTTGGTCACTGCATTGTTCATTTCATCCTTTGATTTTCTTCCCTATTAAAGAACTGCTATTTCCTGCTTCCATATTTTTTGTTGCCTGAGAGCCCCTTAATTTGAAATTTATAGCAATTGGGAGGCGGGGGGGGGGGTTCATTTTCTCCATTTCAGGGGAGGCTCCTGCCTTCCTTGGCAGGCACCTGGCTTTCCAAACCGAGACACCCACTGAAGTCAGAGCAGGAGTTACTATTGGTCCAGTTACAGCAGCACTAACATTTACACGGCACACTAGCTAACCATTGTTTAAAAGTGATTAAAAACACAGCTAAAATCCCCCCAGGTGAATTCTGTGGTGTTTCTGGGAGCTGGAGCTCCTGGAGCTGGGGACTGGGTGTGCTGACCCCTCCTGCACTGCTTCTCCACACCACACTGGGATGGACTGGGGGTCACAGAGGGGTCCCAGCACTCAGCAGAGCTCCTCATTAGCATCAGTGAGTCTTTCATTAAAGGAGTTAACTACAGCCAAAGCAAACTGTGGCAGCAGGGGTTGTTCTGCCCCAGGGCAGGGCACTGCCCCCAGCTCAGAGCTGACACTGGGCTGAGACCTCCTGATGGGCACAGAGTCCACAGTGCTCTCCTAGCAACAGCAAAATTAAAACTGATGAGATATTGGGTACTTCATCTGGTGAGGAAAAACACCCAAACCAGCTGAGCCATTATAAAATACTGAGGAAGATGCTCAGGGAATGGGAGGCACCCAGGCAGCAATGGCCAGAGGTACCAGAGCCGTGCCCACTATCCCACGCGGGCTCTGCTGGGGTCAGGAGTGACCTCACTGGCCCTGCTCCATGGGACACTGCTGGGGTGAGGGCAGGCCCCTCCAGCTCCCCAGATCTGCTCCTTGGCAGTGAGAGCAGAGAGGGACAGAGCACACCTGTCTGTAGGAGCAATGGGGTAGGAAGGTCGGGACATGGAGATGAGAGATCTCTGCAGCCAGGGCTGGGAACTTGTGATTATTGCAAAGGGCCTGGGTGCAGGCCCCTGCTGGAGCTGCCAGGCACAGCTCAGAGCAGGACTGAGAGGGGTAAAGAGAGAGAGGGCAAGAGCGTGGTAAAGAGGAGGAGAGAGTAAAGGATGATAAGAGGGCGACATTCCTGTTCCAATACCATAAATCTTCTTCTGTGCTGAATATTCTGATTCTCACTAACCAATCCAGTACAAGATACAAATCCTATGGCATTTACATACAACCTATAGGAATCATTACATTCCCATCCTGTGTTACATTTTAAACCCTAAAAACTCCTCTTTGGGCCCCTTCTGCCAAGCTGTAGGGTCTGCTCTGACCCTTGGGCCTGTCTGCAAGCAGAGGGTGTTGTTCCATCAAAAGGGGATCACCTTCAGCTGGCCACACCATTGTTTTCCAGTTGTTCAGTAACTGAGGGATCTCAGAGCTTGCTCTCATTTCAATCTCACTTATAGTTTCCATATTCTCAGCATCTTTTGCCAGGCAATCATATTCATAAGGCTTTCCTGTTTCATCCACCCCAGCAGCTGTCCCCTTGTCACTGCACACTCCTGTACACGCCCCCTGGCACAGGGGCGAGGCTGGGACAGCACAGGGAGCCGGGATGTCCCTGGCTGTCAGCAGTGCCTGCTCCCTGGGATTTACCCACCCCTGGTGGTGGAGAACAGTCCCACAGCCAAACCTCACCAGGTGAGCAGCAGGAGGATGTCCCTGGCTGGCAGCTCCCTGGGATTTACCCAGCTTTGATGGAGGAGAGCAGTTACACAACCAAACCTTGTGGGGTGAGCAGCAGGAGCTTCCCACAGCCCCCGCTGAGCCCTCGGTGCTGCAGGGCTGGATCTCACCCCCGAGCTCATGGCTGGAATCTGCAGGAGTTCCCTTTGCTTTAGAACCTTCAAAATGCAGCACACTCACATTTCTGGCCCAGCTGTCTCCCAGCAGCTTTTCAAAGGACACTCTCTGTGCAAAACAAGTTGTCACATCCCAGCACAGCCCCCAGAGCTGCCCAGAGGATCCTGCTCCAGCCCCAGCTCCAGCTGCCAGCCTGGCTCTGGGCTACCCACAAACACAGGGCAAATTCAAATTTTGTCTTTTAAGAAATTCATACTGTCTTGTACCATTGATATCAAAGCAACTGGATGCAAATTTGATACTCAGTACATATTTTCTTATAGAAAACAACTCCAAAGGGATGACTAAATTACTTCTCATTCCAGCTTGGATTTATGATTTTCTCAAATATCACGTGGATGAATTTGCCTGCCTTTTTTTCACCCTTCCAAGGTCAGGAAACTTCCTTAGCCTAAGTTTATGGGCAAGCAGCCAAGAATGCAGCATTTTCAGTGTTTCACAGCAAAATATCCATAACAAACAGCAGGACTGCCCAGAGTGTCTGAGCAGAACTGAAAGCAGAATACTGAAGGGATTCATCACAATCAGTTTGCAGCTCAGAACATTTGATCCAAGCCCTCGAGAGGCTGCAGAGCAGTGGCTGACCCAGGCCCTGCCCCAGCTCAGCCTGGCACCCAGGGATGCACCAGGGGCTCCCTCTGCACTCACCTGCCCTGACACTGGCACCAGGGGGAAGCCTGGGATTCATTTCCTGGACTCGGATGCAGCAGGAAGGGCTGAAGCTGTGCAGAATAACAGCCCCAGCAGCCATGGCCTGGCTGTGTCCCTGTGCTGGAACATTGAAATAAACTGGGGATTTCCTCAGGAGCCTTGAACAGCGGCTGGTGAGCAGCCCCAGCAGCCATGGCCTGGCTGTGTCCCTGTGTCCCAGGGTGACGTTGTGATGCTGTATCCCCATTCCTGTGCTCTGTTCATGCTGGATATCATGTTCTGTGCCTCCCAGACTGGCTCTGCAGAGCCAATGTTTTGTTTTGGTTTTGCTCTCAGCCGCTCCCCCACGGCTGGCGGGACACACAGGGCAGTGCCTGGTGCTGCTTTTGCTTTTTGCTTTTCCCTTTGCTCTTGCTTCTGCTTTGCTCCTGCTTTGCTCTTGCTCTTGTTTCTGCCCATTAGTTAGTTTAGCTAAGCAGCCCAAATTTTCCCTGGACTGTTTCTCCTTTCCCTTTTTTGGACCTACTCGAGCCTGCTCCGGGCTGGGGCCTGGGGAACACCGAGAGTTTGCACCTTGTGGCTGCAGCAGCTGCCCCAGCACACGAGGGACTGAGAACAGAGCGAGCACCCCCAGAGAGACTTTCTGAATTTGTCATCATTCCAGAGCGGTGACAGAGCGGTGTCACCTGGTATTGTTCATTCTGTGTGCTGGGGGTGCTGTGCCTGGTACATAAACAGGTTCTTTCCACTTCTCTCCAAGGAATCCTTCCTGAACCGGTTGCAGGGAGGGGCCGTGTGGGTTTGCTTTCTGGAGGGGCCCCCTTTGGAAGTTTTCTCCCAAATTTGCCCTAAACCAGGACACCCTGTGCTGGAACATTGAAATAAACTGGTGATTTCCTCAGGAGCCATGAACAGCAGCTGGCGAGCAGCCCCAGCAGCCAGGCTGGGTTCCCTGCCCAGGTCCTGCTGCTCAGGGTGTCCAGGCAGCAGCCAGGGACCCACAGAGCCCTGAGTGACCCTGGCGGGGCAGGTGACAAATGCAGCACCCACAGGGTTCCCTCTCTCCCATCCATCAGCGTTTTTCCAGGTCTGAGTCCCCTCTCCCCAGGAAAGGAGCAGGGGAGCACCTCACACCCCTTAATGGAACTACAAAGGAAAACCTCACACGAACAACTTTTTCAGAGGTGATTTGTTTCCTTAACACATTTGGATGGGGAAAATGTATTTGAAATTACTTTGAAACTGGCAAGGACAACAGTGGGAAATGTACGAGAATTCAAGAAGTTCCAGTCAGAAAAGGGACAGGAGAAAAAAGAAGTTATTTTAAAAAATACAAAACCAAAACAAAAATAAACAAAAGTCTTTATAATAACAAAAACCTAAAGCAAAGTAAAATCAAAACATTGCCCCAAAAAAACCAAAACAAAACCAAACCAACCAAAACACACCAGCACTCTAAGGGCACTGCTAAAGTACACATTCTTTCACATGCAAATCCTCCTTTTGCACCACTTCATTGATTCTGAATAGGGGTAAAGACATTTGGCACTAAGATTAAGTTTAAAGCAAAGGTAGAGATACCAGACAGCAAAAGTAAACAAACTTTTTTTGGGGGGGTGGGGGGAAACCAACAACAAATAGACGAGACGAAAAGGAGCCGTTGAAGACAATTTCTTTGCCCACGTCAAACAGTTACACTCCTGTAGCCCTACAGAAGAAAATTTGGGACAGCAGGGGGGAACACCAGCTCCCCCCGTCACTCCCCGTGTTAACCCCAGGTGTTTTCATTGCTCCGGACACAGACTCACCGCCGGGGATAGGGGAAGGTGTTCCATGAGGGGCGATGGAGCTGCTGGAGAGCGGGACCCGGACAGGGGCTGCTCCTGCCCCGGGCACAGCTGGGCACAGCTGGGCACAGCTGGGCAGTGCCCAGAGGGGGTGGGTGCTGTGCCCACCCCTGCCCCGGCCCAAGGGCAGCACCGTGATCCCGGGATGCTCCAGGGCAGTGATCCAGCGGGGCTGCTCCTGCCCCGGGCACAGCTGGGCACAGCTGGGCAGTGCCCAGAGGGGGCAGGCGCTGTGCCCGCCGCTCTCCTGGCAGAAGGAAGCACCGTGATCCCGGGATGCTCCAGGGCAGCGATCCAGCGGGGCTGGGGCTGCTCCTGCCCCGAACACCCGGGACACCCTCGAGACACGGAGATACAAATTAATCACCCTGCTAATCAACCACCCCGCGCTGCTCGGGCCGGAGCTGCTCGGGCACCGGGGGACCGAGACCCCCAGACCCTCCCAGCCTCCTCCCATCCCGCGCTCCTCGGGGCTTTGCTGCGCTCCAGAGCATCCAGCTGTGCACAGCTGGCAAATGAAGCGCTATCACACCCCCAGTGGGATAAAGATAATGAAGATTTAATGTGAAACCGTGTTAAATGTGTTGCGGATTCCCTTCCCCTCCCCTTTATTTTCTTCCTTCAAAGCGTCAGTACATGCTTGGGAACTAGAAAGGTTTGCCTGGATCTGATCAGGGCTGGGTTTTATTATTTCACAATGCAAAGATGAAATCCAACAGAAAAAAAAAAAGAAAGGAAAAAAAAACAACAAAACAAAAGCAACAACAAAAACAAACCCTAAACCATTTCTTTACTGCATCCCTAGTTTCTCCAAATTAAAAAAAAATACCAACATAGAAACATCTGCTCAGCTCTGTTCTACTCATTTCTTACATTACCTTGTGGGTTTTGCTTTTGTTTAAGGAATTGTGGGTGTTTGTGTTTTCCAAGGGCCTCTCCACCCCAGCCAGCTGAGGGAGGGAGGGAGGGCAGAAGAAGGCAGGGTCCTGGGGGTGCCCTGCCAGCACCAGGTCCTGGCAGAGCTGGAGATGCACCAAGCCTCAGATTCTTTTTAAGGCAGTTTTAAGGGAGTTTGTAAACAGAGAGGCCTGGGCAGCTGCCCTGTAAATCTGCTGAGGGACAGCAAACCCTCCCCTGGGCGGGGCACCCACCCAGCACCAGCTGCTGTGGGTGCATCCACCACGGCCAGAGCTGCTCTGAATGGCAAATTTCAGGAATTACAGGGATTAAATTCTAGGGATTACAAATCAAATCAACTATCAAATTACAGGGATTTTATCCTAAGTCACTGACCCTTGCTCCATGCCACAAATGCACTTTATGTGAAGCAGAAGGAAAGTGCCTGAAGAGCTGCAAGTGCCTTTGGAGCAGATTCCCACAGGACCCTGCCAAGGACAGCGGGCTGGCTCTGCAGCTGTCATTGCCATCAGGACCAAGTGCAAAGAGAGACTGGGGCACAGCAGCCCCTCCCCAGTGCCCGCCAGGGCCAGGGGGCTGACCCCGTGTGAGCCAGGGAACGCCGGGAATCCCACACCCAGCCTGCAGCAAACCTGCACCACCCACCCTGCAGCACCCTGCAGCCACCCTGTACCCATCCTGCAGCCACCCACCCTGCAGCCACCGTGCACCCATCCTGCAGCCATCCTGCAGCCACCCTGCACCCATCCTGCAGCCACCCACCCTGCAGCACCCTGCAGCCATCCTGCACCCACCCTGCAGCCATCCTGCACCCACCCACCCTGCAGCACCCTGCAGCCACCCACCCTGCAGCCATCCTGCACCCACCCAGCCTGCACCCACCCTGCAGCACCCTGCAGCCACCCTGTACCCACCCTGCAGCCATCCTGCACCCACCCAGCCTGCAGCAAACCTGCAGCCATCCTGCAGCCACCCTGTACCCATCCTGCAGCCACCCACCCTGCAGCCATCCTGCATCCACCCTGCAGCAAACCTGCACCCACCCACCCTGCAGCCAATCTGTACCCACCCTGCACCCACCCTGCACCCACCCTGCACCCACCCATCCTGCACCCACCCGGTACCCACCCTGCACCCATCCTGTACCCTCCCTGCCCAGCACTTCCAGGGCAGCAGCCCCGACCCAGCACACCCTGACCACAGGAGCACAGCCTCCTCTCTCCACTGGCATCGTGTTCTAGATCTTATTTGAGCATCTACATTCAGATCTCTGATGAGTAAAGGCTATAGAGAAACATACAATCTACCATTAACTACAGCAACAGGAATAAGGGATAAGTAAGTTTTTTACAGTGGAGGTGGAGATGCCCTGGCACAGGTGCCCAGAGCAGCTGTGGGCTCCCCATCCCTGGCAGTGCCCCAAGCCAGGCTGGACAGGGCTGGGAGCAGCCTGGGACAGTGCAAGGTGTCCCTGCCATGGCAGGGCTGGGATGGGATGAGCTATAAGGTCCCTTCCAGCCCAAACCCTTCAGTGATTCCATGAATACAACCTTTGCCATCAGCTGCAATCGATGGTGAGCCAGGGGGTCCCCTCTGAACCCCAGCACCCTCCTCCCTGCACTATTCAGGACAGCCCTTGGGGAGCAGTGCCAAGGCTGCCAGGAGTTTGGGCCCAGGGCAGGCACTTCCACCACCACAGCCCAGGCACACCGTGTGCCTCTGCAATGCCAGTGCACCATTAATGACCTTCCTCTGGGTCCACATGAGAAACAGAGCCCCAGCTCTCCCATATTGCAGGAACTTTTTTGAGCTCAGTTTATTGCAACCTGTCAAGATGCTCTTTGCAATTTGTGCCCTGCTGCATCACTCCACAGCACAACCAGCAGCCTCCCAGCCAAGCTCCACCAGTCATTTGTTCAGCTAATGTGAGGGAGTAAAGGGGACAGAAAGGACACCTGTGCACCACATTTATATGCTACATCAGCAGAAATCACAGACAGATCTCAGGCCTGTTGGAGAAGCAGTACTGAGGCTGCACAGAGCTCCAGACACAAGTTTTTCCAGCACAGTAAGCATGCAGCGTGGTTTCAAATGGCAGTGTTCCCCCTATGCTTCTGCAGCACCATTTTCCACCAGACACCTCTTCCTGTAGTGTCAGATACAGCCACTGTGTAAGGAGCTCAAAACCCCCAGCACTGCTGGCCAAGCCTGTGGAGCATCCCATGGGGACTGCCACCACCCATGGGGACTGCCATCACCCATGGGGACTGCCACCACCCCATAGGGACTGCCACCACCCATGGGGACTGCCACCACCCATGGGAACTGCCACCACCCGTGGGGACTGCCACCACCCACGGGGACTGCCACCACCCACGGGGACTGCCATCACCCACGGGGACTGCCACCACCCCATAGGGACTGCCATCACCCACGGGGACTGCCACCACCCATGGGACTGCCACCACCCATGGGGACTGCCACCACCCCACGGGGACTGCCACCACCCCACAGGAACTGCCACCACCCCATAGGGACTGCCACCACCCATGGGAACTGCCACCACCCATGGGAACTGCCACCACCCCACGGGGACTGCCACCACCCCACGGGGACTGCCACCACCCCACAGGAACTGCCACCACCCCATAGGGACTGCCACCACCCATGGGAACTGCCACCACCCACGGGGACTGCCACCATGCACAGGGACTGCCACCACCCATGGGAACTGCCACCACCCCACAGGGAGTGCCACCACCCCCCGTGGGGACTGCCACCACCCCATAGGGACTGCCACCACCCATGGGGACTGCCACCACCTCATAGGGAGTGCCACCACCCCATAGGGACTGCCACCACCCACGGGGACTGCCACCACCCCATAGGGACTGCCACCACCCACGGGGACTGCCATCACCCATGGGGACTGCCACCACCCACGGGGACTGCCACCACCCCATAGGGACTGCCACCACCCACAGGGACTGCCATCACCCATGGGGACTGCCACCACCCATGGGAACTGCCACCACCCACGGGGACTGCCACCACCCGTGGGGACTGCCACCACCCCATAGGGACTGCCACCACCCATGGGAACTGCCACCACCCGTGGGGACTGCCACCACCCCACAGGAACTGCCACCACCCATGGGAACTGCCACCACCCGTGGGGACTGCCACCACCCCACAGGAACTGCCACCACCCCACGGGGACTGCCACCACCCCATAGGGACTGCCACCACCCACGGGGACTGCCACCACCCCACGGGGACTGCCACCACCCCATAGGGACTGCCACCACCCACGGGGACTGCCACCACCCCACGGGGACTGCCACCACCACAAGAGCCACCCACTGCCCAGCTGGGCCCCTTCCTCTGTCCTGTGACATTGGTGACCCCCTGAGCCCCGACCTTCAGGGCAGGGTTTGGGTAACCCAGGGTAAAACCCGGCCCAGGTTTGCATGGGTTACACTAAGAGCCTCCTGGAACAGCTACAACTGACTCCTTTCTCTTCACAGAATGGCTTTTATTGTAACTACAAAATAAATGCTCTCTAAGGGTTTGCCTTCCACTTTCTCACCTCCTCTAAGGGGTTTCAACTCTACATAAACACCAAGCAAACATACTTGGCTTTAAATTTTCTCTGGTTCCAGTGAAGTGCACAACAAGCAGCACACTTGCAGGGACGGTGTTCCCTTGGAGGCTGATCTCACCCACACACACATCCCCAGCCCTGCACAGGGCAGAGCCACCCTCCAGCCCAGCTGCCATCCCTCCCTGGCACAGCAGAACTGCTGCAGGGCCCCCAGCCCGAAGGAAAGGCTGTCCCAGCCAGGCTCCAGCACAGCAACTTTCTCTTCTCACAGCTGTCATCCCAGCAAAGCAGGGAAAGCACTGCCTGTCACCGCTGTGGGCTCACCCTGCTGCCACTCGGGGAGCAGCTGCACCCCGAAACCCAAGAGCAGCCCCTCATCCCTGCCTGCTGCCCCAGTGCCTGCCAGCCCCAGCTGGGGCAGCTCCACACCCTGCCTGCTGGGATGGGATAATGGGAAGGGATGGGATAATGGGATGGGATAATGGGATGGGATGGGATGGAGTGGGATGGGATAATGGGATGGGATGGGATGGGATGGGATGGGATGGGATGGGATGGGATGGGATGGGATGGGATGGGATGGGATGGGATGGGATGGGATGGGATGGGATGGGATGGAGTGGGATGGGATGGGATGGGATGGGATGGGATGGGATGGGATGGGATGGGATGGGATGGGATGGGATGGGATGGGATGGGCAGCTGGTTCCCAGCACCCTCAACTCCCCTGCTCCTCAGCTGGCACCCAGCTCCATCTCCCTGGATATGGCACAGACAGCATGGAGCACCTGGAGAGAAAGGAGAGGCTGTTTGGCATCTGGCAGGTAACTCCAGTGCCACCTGAGCACCTGAGCTCCCAAAGGCAGTGCCATGCCCTGCTCTGCAGGGTTGGCTGAGCCCCCATTGCCTTGCTCCATGCTCAATCCCAGGGACATGGCCTGCCCTGCTCCATGCTCAATCCCAGGGTCATGGCCTGCCCTGCTCCATGCTCAATCCCAGGGTCATGGCCTGCCCTGCTCCATGCTCAGTCCCAGGAACATGAATTGCCCTGCTCCATGCTCAATCCCAGGGACATGGCCTGCCCCACACTCAATCCCAGGAACATGGCCTGCCCTGCTCCACGCTCAATCCCAGGAACATGAATTGCCCTGCTCCATGCTCAGTCCCAGGAACATGAATTGCCCTGCTCCACGCTCAATCCCAGGAACATGAATTGCCCTGCTCCATGCTCAATCCCAGGAACATGGCCTGCCTGGGGGAGCCCAGGGATCCCTGCCCTGGTCCCTCCTCAGAGCAGGGCCATTCCAGGTCACTCAGGGCTTTGCCCCCTTGGCTCCCCCTTGGCTCCCAGCCTCCATGGAGCCCCACACTGCCCTCCCTGCCCAGGGGAGGCTGCTCCCAGCACCCAGCCTGAGCCCCTTGGGCAGCAGCTGCACAGGGAGCAGGACCAGGGTCCTTCTTCTCCCCTGCCTCTTCAGCAGCCCTGGCACAAAATGCTGAGGCACAGAAAACTGTTCATCTCCCTAATGTTCAGGGAAGGTTCCAGCCCAACAGTGAATTAGCCACACTGTCCCTCTGAGACAGTGGCAGGACATCAGCCCAGATACAGATTAGATTCCATCCATTTCAAATTTCAGCAGGGTTGTAGGACTTTAAGAGTCAGAACATTTTTCAGGGATGAACACTCCTAAATAATGAAGATGAGATGAGGCCACTCAGAATGAATGAGTGTTTCTGAGCAGTGCAGTGCAGTCACTGCCCCTCAGCAGCATGAGCTCAGGTGTGGTGGTGCATATTGCAGCCTGAAATCACTCTGCAGGGCTGGGCTGTTTCCAGTGTAACTGGGAAAAGGGATTGTGTCACAGACATCTTTTATGGAAAATCCTTTCCTTGGGATTTTTCCTCCTGAGAAGCTGAGAGGCCTCAGGAACAAAATGCAACCAATGGTTATCTGCTGCTGTGGGATGCAACAGGTGCAGCTGGGATTGGCACATGTGGTTGTTTCTAATTAATGGCCAATCACAGCTCAGACACAGAGGCCCAGCCACAAGCCTTTGTTATTCATTCCTTCTTTTTCTGTTCTTAGCTGGCTTTCTGATGAAATCCTTTCTTCTATTCTTTTAGTATAGTTTTAATGTAATATATATCATAAAATAATAAATCAGCCTCCTGAAACATGGAGTCAGATCCTCGTCTCTTCCCTCACCCTGAGACCCCTGTGAGCACGGTCACAGGATTGCTGTGCCACGAGGCACACACAGCCTGTGGTGCCATCCTCCTTATCCCACCCAGCTTTTCCAGCCTGGTAGCCAGGGAAAGTCTCTTTTAGGAAACTGTCAGAGTCATCCCATGGCGTGTGCCAACACCCAACCAGCCCTGCTCCAGTCCTGTGTACACAGAGAATTTATGGGAAAAACTACAGGAACGCGTGACCCCTTAAAGGGTGACCCACCATCCAACACTTTCCCCAGATGGCCTCAAGATTCCTCACGTGTCTGTGCCAGGGGACACCTGGGGTCCCCCCTTGCCTCTGTGCCCATCCTGGGCAGCCCCAGGAATGGCACAGGGCAGAGCCCCCAGCCCAGCCTGGCTCACACAGTGACTCTGCTCCCAGCAGGGCTCTCCAGGGGCTCTCCAGGGGCTCTCCAGCCCCAGGAATGGCACAGGGCAGAGCCCCCAGCCCAGCCTGGCTCACACAGTGACTCTGCTCCCAGCAGGGCTCTCCAGGGGCTCTCCAGGGGCTCCCCAGCCCCAGGGATGGCACAGGGCAGAGCCCCCAGCCCAGTCCAGCCCAGCCTGGCTCACACAGTGACTCTGCTCCCAGCAGGGCTCTCCAGGGGCTCTCCAGCCCCAGGGATGGCACAGGCCAGAGCCCCCAGCCCAGCCCAGCCCAGCCTGGCTCACACAGTGACTCTGCTCCCAGCAGGGCTCTCCAGGGGCTCTCCAGGGGCTCTCCAGCCCCAGGAATGGCACAGGGCAGAGCCCCCAGCCCAGCCCAGCCCAGCCTGGCTCACACAGTGACTCTGCTCCCAGCAGGGCTCTCCAGGGGCTCTCCAGCTCCCTTGTGCCCCAGGAAGGGCAGTGCCCCTTCTCCCAGAGTGTGCTGTTGCCCACTGAACAGGATGTGCCCAGCTGAGCATCCGTGCCACCTCTGAGTGCCCTTTAGTGCCCTGCAATGAGCTTGGCATTGGCTGCCACCTCTGCCTGTCAGATTTCTATGGAAATGCCTCTGGCAGTCCTGGCAGCAGCAAACACAGCTCCCACATGGCCACAGGCCCTGCCCAGCTGGCAGCACACCAGAGGAGCAGCTCTGTGCTGCCCCAGGACCCAGACACCCTGAACCACTGGGATGTGCTGCCTGGAAGTGCTTCCATGGCTTCATAACCTTTCCACGAGATTAAAAGCAAACAAAAAATCCCCAACCAACCGAAAAAAAAAAAAAAAGAAAATAAAAAGACCAAGGAAGTTGTCAGCAGTGTCTGCTAATTTTGAGTGTTGTGTGCATCAGATAAGGAGAAGGAGATTTACACCTCCACTGCAAATCCAACCTCATCTTCAGCTCCTACTTCTTCGAGTGATGCTCCTCAATCTGCTCTAGGGTGTCGTTTGTCTCTGAACAGAAAATTTTTCTTCAATTACTTTTCCCCTACTTAAAAAAGAAGAAAACAGAACCAAGAAAACCAGAACTAAACCATGATAAATCTGTGTATTTCTGTGAAAACAAGGTTTAATCTGAAAATTCCCATTAGCTGTCTGTGGTGCCTTGCAGGAGTGCAGGAGCCAAGCACATCTGCAGTGAGGATGCTGCTGGGCTTGAATGTCCAGGCTCTTCCCACTGAGGGAGCCCTGAGTTGTGACTCATCCCACCAGCATCCCCTGGTCACCTACAGACCCTGTGAGCAGAGTGCCAGGCTGTCTGTGCTCCTGGGATGGGATGGGATGGGATGGGATAATGGGATGGGATGGGATGGGATGGGATGGGATGGGATGGGATGGGATGGGATGGGATGGGATGTCCTGCCTCCCACCAGCCTCCCCTGGGCCCTGGCCACCATCCCCAGTGCCCACTGACACCTTTCCTGGCCCTGGGTCACCTGTGAGGAGAAGCAATTCCCATAATTGTTGGGGAAGATGAAACAGGAAAGCCTTATAGATATGATTGCCTGGCAAAAGATGCTGAGAGTATGGAAACTCTAAGTGAGATTGAAATGAGAGCAAGCTCTGAGATCCCTCAGTTACTGAACAACTGGAAAACAATGGTGTGGCCAGCTGAAGGTGATCCCCTTTTGATGGAACAACACCCTCTGCTTGCAGACAGGCCCAGGGGTCAGAGCAGACCCTACAGCTTGGCAGAAGGGCCTAAAGAGGAGTTTTTAGGGTTTAAAATGTAACACAGTATGGGAATGTAATGATTCTTACAGGCTGTATGGAAATGCTGGAGGATTTGTATCTGGTACTGGATTGGTCAGTGAGAATCAGAATATTCAGCACAGAAGAAGATTTATTGTATTGGAACGGGAACTTCACCCTCTTATCCTCTCTTTTACTCTCTCCTCCTCTTTACCACGCTCTTGCCTTCTCTCTCTCTCCCCCTCTCTTCTCTCAGGCCTGCTCTGAGCTGTGCCTGGCAGCTCCAGCAGGGCCCTGCACCCAGGCCCTTTGCAATAAACCCCAAGTTCCACAACCTGGCTGCAGAGATCTCTGCTCTCCATCCCAACCATCCTGCCCCCATCTCTCCTGCACACAATAATCCCCTCTGTCCCTGTGGAGAGCAGCAGAGCTGGGTCAGTGGCCCCTGAGCTGGGTCAGGGCCATGGAGCCACTTGTGAGGAAGCCCCTGGAGCATCCCAGCCTGGCCAGGAGCCCACCCGTGTCCCTGCTGGCCCGGGACCCTGTGCAGACCCTCTGGAGACAGGGAGGGGCTGTTTCTGAGCCAGGATTCCCTTCAGATTTAGCAGCTGAGATGGTTTGCCTGATTCTTCAGTGAGTTTCCAAGTTCTGGATCTCATATTAGGTCACTTTTGCTTGTTGCTGTTCCTCTAAACCCTTCATGGATGAAATGCCATCCTGGGCAGAGCAGCCCCCACTTCTTGCCCAACAAGAGGATCCCTCAGGGCACCATACAAGCAAGCACACTCCACTGCACACATTCCAAGGGTTTTTCCCAAACCTGACTCACAACTGCAGTGCATTTTGCCCCATGAAAGCTGAATTTCCAGTTAACATCAAAGGGACAAGTGGAACTTACCCTGACAGTTAATTAAAAGGATGCAGAGAGGAATCAGCAAGGGGAAAGCAGCTGTGCTCTGAGCACAGAGCTGCTGAACGAGGGGATGACATGATGGTCATGTGGGGTGAGATTCCAGGCACGGATGGGCCTGTGCAGCTGGAACCTGGGGCACGTTGGTGTCAGAGGGCTCGGGCAGTGCACAGCTGAGCAGGGTGCCAGAGGAAAGCAGCAGCTCTGCTGTCCTGTGCCTCACACAGCTGGGCCAGGTGTGCTCTGCCCGGCTGCTTTGCCGACCCAGGGCCGTCTGCTTGCTCCAAGGAAGGTCCTGAACCGCGCTGGGGGAGTCACTGCAGGCTGCAGAGAGAGAAGGGATGGCTCTTGGACTCAGCATCCACTGAACATTTCATTGAAGGGCAGTTCATCTGGGGCTCAGCCTCTGACAGAATTTAAACCCCATTTGCACTGCACACAAGGAGAGGGAAGAGCAGTGCCTGCTGTTACCATAATCCACAGCAAACCCAGGCTGTGTGCAGTGCCAGCACATCACTGCTCAGGCTTCCTGAGGAAAACAGAGATGACCCAGTCCTGACCAAAGCCTTGGCTCTTCCCCTTGCAGTGCCCCTCAGCATGGCATTGAGCACTGGATGAACATGGAGCATCTGCCCAGGGTCTGTGGGGCCACTCTGGCCCTGGATTTCCCACACAGGCACAAGCCTTGGGTCCCCTTGCCAATGTCCTGGGGTGAATCCTGTCTCTGCAGCATCAGAGGAGGAACCAGAGGAGGGCTGAGGCTGATGGGTGAGGCTCCTGGTTCAGCTCCGCCTCTCCTCCATGGATTGCTGTGTCCTGGGCAGGTGTTGATGTCTCTGCTGCTACAGACAAGCCCCAGGCAGGTCACTGAGCCAGCTGAGTCCAGCAGGACAGGGGCCAGCAGTGGGACCAGCCTCCACAGGCCCATCTCCACCAGGAGAGCCCATCTGGGCAGCCAGTCCTGGTGACAGGACACACACACCAGAGATGGGATCTGCTTTCCTGAAGTCATGCTAAGGCTGGCTGATTCACTGTTCTGAGAAAGCTCTAATTAGATCTGTGAGCCAGATGGAATGCTGACAAGGGAGAAAAGAAAAAAAATCCCAAAAACCCCTTTGGTCTTGTTAGAGAAGCAAGGAGAGGCTGTGTGGATGGAGGGACTGGGGCAGCATGGGAGTCCCAGGCCAGTCCCCAGCTGTCCCCGCAGCCCAGGCTGTCCTGTTAGGGCTGACACTGCTCCAGAGCCCCTGGCACCCTGTGCTCTGTGCTCTGCAGCCCCATGGCACTGCTGGCACCCTGTGCTCTGTGCTGTGCCTGCCCCATGGCACTGCTGGCACCCTGTGCTCTGTGCTGTACCTGCCCCATGGCACTGCTGGCACCCTGTGCTCTGTGCTCTGTTGCCCCATGGCACTGCTGGCACCCTGTGCTCTGTGCTGTGCAGCCCCATGGCACTGCTGGCACCCTGTGCTCTGCTGCCCCATGGCACTGCTGGCACCCTGTGCTCTGTGCTGTGCCTGCCCCATGGCACTGCTGGCACCCTGTGCTCTGTGCTCTGTTGCCCCATGGCACTGCTGGCACCCTGTGCTCTGTGCTGTGCCTGCCCCATGGCACTGCTGGCACCCTGTGCTCTGTGCTGTGCCTGCCCCATGGCACTGCTGGCACCCTGTGCTCTGCTGCCCCATGGCACTGCTTTTACCCTGTGCTCTGCTGCCCCATGGCACTGCTGGCACCCTGTGCTCTGTGCTCTGCTGCCCCATGGCACTGCTGGCACCCTGTGCTCTGTGCTGTGCAGCCCCATGGCACTGCTGGTACCCTGTGCTCTGCTGCCCCATGGCACTGCTGGCACCCTGTGCTCAGTGCTCTGCTGCCCCATGGCACTGCTGGCACGGTGCTGGAGCAGCCTGCAGTGCTGTCACCCACTACAGCCCAGGCTGCCCTCCTGGCACAGGGAGGGGGCTCTGTGGGAAAGCCCCAGGGCTGCCCCTCAAGGGCACATGGGGCTCCCTCTGCCCAAGCCCCTGTCAGTGCCCAGCACTGAGGGGCAAAGGCAGGCAGCTCCCTGGCGGCACGGCTGCCTGACTCAGCTGGGCACCCCGGGCTGTGAGCTGGGCACAGCCAGGCACAGCTCACTGCTCAGAGACACAGGAATGGCCCACCCTGGCTCCTGCAGTGCCAGCCCAACCTCACACAGCTCAGCTGAGCACCTGGAGCCTGGGCACCATGGGGTCCCTGTGGGCACAGACCCTGGGCACAGACCCCGGGCACCATGGGGTCCCTGTGGGCACAGACCATGGGCACAGACCCTGGGCACCATGGGGTTCATGTGGGCACAGACCCTGGGCACCATGGGGTTCATGTGGGCACAGACCCTGGGCACCATGGGGTTCCTGCATGGGCACAGACCCTGGGCACCATGGGGTCCCTGTGGGCACAGACCCTGGGCACAGACCCCGGGCATCATGGGGTTCTTGCATGGGCACAGACCCTGGGCACAGACCCCGGGCACAGACCCCGGGCATCATGGGGTTCTTGCATGGGCACAGACCCTGGGCACAGACCCCGGGCATCATGGGGTTCCTGCATGGGCACAGACCCTGGGCACAGACCCCGGGCACAGACCCCGGGCACCATGGGGTTCCTGCATGGGCACAGACCCCGGGCACAGACCCCAGGCACCATGGGGTCCCTGTGGGCACAGACCCCAGCACCACGGGGTTCCTCCATGGGCACAGACCCCAGCACCATGGGGTCTCTCTGGATCACCCAACCTGCCGGGCACAACCCCCTGGATCAAGCACCATGCCCATGCCATTGTAGTAAAACATTTATTTGTTCAGGTGATTGAAGCTACCATGTTTACAGCTCGTGACCTCACCACTGGTGACATGGAACATGACTGGGACCGCAGCTGCTGCCACCAGATTCTTCATCATCATTTTTAGTTATAAAAAACTTGGACACCAGAAAAAACAGGAATTTCAGACTTCAAGTGGCAGATGGAGCTGGGAAACCTGTGAGGGGGAAGACAGTTTCTCGAGGCAGCCGACCTGGAGGGCCTGGGCTGCAGCTTCAAGTAAAGGTTCCGGAGGGTGAGCCAGAGGTCAGTCCTGGGACAGGTGGAACCGGAGCGATTTCTGCCGAGGAGCAGCGTCTGGGGCAGCGTGTTCAGGGAGGGCACAGGGGCTGGTGTCCTGCAGAGAGGCCCCGGCTTCTGCACAGAGAGACAGAACACACACAGTGAGGGCACGGGGAGCAGCAGCTGCCCTTCCATGGCCGAGGTGGCACTGATGTGGGACCACAGCAGGAGCTGCCCTGGGCCATTCTGGGCACAGCACCCACCAGGAGCAGCCACGGGGCCAGCCTGGGCACAGCACCCACCAGGAGCAGCCACAGAGCCAGCCTGGGCACAGCACCCACCAGGAGCTGCCATGGGGCCAGCATGGGCACAGCACCCACCAGGAGCAGCCACAGAGCCAGCCTGGGCACAGCACCCACCAGGAGCTGGCCTGGGGCAAGGCTGGGCACTGCACTGAGGGTCCCAGGAGCTGCCACAGAGCCAGCCTGGGCAGGAAGCAGCAGCAGACCCTGCCCTCAGCCCTAGCACCCACTGACCTGGTGCCATGTGTCCTGCAGAGGCTGGGACAGCAGAGGATGGCAGCTGACAGGGGACAGGGCTGAGACTGGGATAACAGGGGACTGGGATAACAGGGGACTGGGATTAGACAGGGGTGACAGGGGACTGGGCTGAGACAGGGGACTGGAATGACAAGAAACAGGGCTAACAGTACCCAATGTCCCCACCAACACCTCTGCCACAAGTCTTGTCACCATCAGGGAGTGCAGCACAGCGCTGCTGCTGCTGCTGCTTCAGGGGAAATCCAACAAGACAACCCCCAGAACCAGCAAAGCTCATTGTTCCAGAACCTGGGAGTTCTCCATTCTCTAGATTTGCTGCTGCCCTTGCACAGGCCAAGCCTTTGCCCACGGCAGGGACCCCAGCTCTGCACGCTGCCAGGGGCCACAGAGCTGGGGACAGCAGAGCAGAGCAGAGCAGCAGGGGGGCACAGACACAGCACCCACCTTCCTGAGGAGTGTGTGCACCAGGAAAGGTCACTGCAAGCAGGGTGTGCCACGTGTCACTGTCCTGCCCCAGCAGCAGGGGGGCACAGACACAGCACCCACCTTCCTGAGGAGTGTGTGCACCAGGAAAGGTCACTGCAAGCAGGGTGTGCCACGTGTCACTGTCCTGCCCAGGGCACGGGGACAGCCCATGGGGCAGCTGCTCCACCTCCTCACCTGGTGCCACTGCTCCTGGCACCCAGCACAGCCCCACTTACCTGGGGCAGTGCAGGCGTGCCACTGCCACGTGCCAACACCAACCAGGCACCACCTCAACTCCTCTTTGGGTGCTGTGGGTTACAGCCCCTGCCGGGGGGCACAGGATGGGTAAAGCAGAATGTAATCTTACCCCCCAAGGCGTTGCAGCTGGACCCTATTACTAAAGATTAGGAGCAGGCTGGATGATAACAGGCAACACCTGTAGCCAATAAGAACAAGTGGTATAAAAGAGTGGATTGGTGGGAACTGGAGTCAGATGGCTGCTGCAAGGTCCAGGAACAGGCAGTGCTCAGAGGAGCTGCCTATGACAAACATTGAGGAGGTGCAAGACTCTGAGGATATGGAACCCTTGCACCATAATGATAATGGAACTCTTAATATACAAGACAACATATAATGATAATGGAACTGTTGTGATTTATAAGACAACAAGCTCCCATAGTACAGACTGGCCACATTCCAGGTGGGGTCCCTGTGTGCCCGTGAGGAGGCTGGGGCAAACCCTGTCTGGTTTTCCTCTCCCCCACTCCCAGCAGTGGGAATTTCCCCTGCAGAGGAGGTGGCACAGCTTTCACACAGCTCTGCAGGTGCCTCCAGAGCAGCAGCCTGGCAGTGCAGGAGCAGAACCAGCCCACACCAAGCCAGGCACAGCAGCCCAGGTTCACCCCTCAGATCCCTGACCCAGCCACTGCTAAAGTGCAGCTCTGGAGCCACCTGAGGTGACACAGCAATCCAGCACGGCGGGGTCTGGCAGCCCAGGCTGTGCCCCAGGCCCAGCACACAGGGACACGTTTGAAAAGGGGAAAAGCAGAACCACGTTATTTGTGAGCAGGACCCTAAGGACTGGCCAGTTTGGTGCTGTTAAACCAGAACTCTGACCAACGTTAGCATCACTGCCAGGAGAAGGCACCGTGCAAGTGGGTGGCTGCTGCTGGTGCAGCTTTTGGGCAGTGATGGGGCACCCTGAGGGGCAGCAGCACCGTGGAGCAGGGAGGGGAATGCTGTGAGTGAGCACAGGGCTGGCAGACAGCTGTGCCCGCGTGTGAGTGGCACCCTCAGGCTCCAGTGCCCCAAAGCTCCAGCGTGGCTGAGGCTCTGCTCCCGTGCCTGCTGGGCAGAGAGGTGACCCTGGTGCCAGCTGTAGCCTTTATCCCTGGTCTGAAGCTGTTCCCAAGGCAGCAGCGTGCCCCTCTCTGTGCTGGTGCCCGCTGTGGCTTCGGGCACACTCTGCCATGGCACAAGGGCACACACAGCTGCCCAGGCCTGCCCACCCACCACAGCTCTGTGCCACTCTGCTGGTCTGGGATGTTCCCAGAGCAATGCCCAGCAGGGCTCTGATGGTCCCTGTGACGTGGCACAGCAGGCAGGAGCACTCTGTGCTGGTGGCACCAAGGCTCCAGCCATGCTGCCAGCTGGGGTGGGAGCAGCTCATGCCAGGAGCTCTGGGGCTCTTGGGGCAGCGCACCCCAGCCATGCCAGGCCCTTCCCAGCCAGGTAGGGGCTGCCAGGAGCTGTGTCCCCTCCCCACGCACACGAAACAGGGGGTGCCAGGAGCTATGTGCCCTCTCCCCATGCACAGGGCACAGGGCAGGGCTGTGCAGCTCCCTCTCCATGCACAGGGCACACAGCAGGGCTGTGCAGCTCCCTCTCCATGCACAGGGCAGAGCTGTGCCGCTCCCTCTCCATGCACAGGGCACAGGGCAGGGCTGTGCAGCTCCCTCTCCATGCACAGGGCAGGGCTGTGCAGCTCCCTCTCCATGCACAGGGCACACAGCAGGGCTGTGCAGCTCCCTCTCCATGCACAGGGCACAGGGCAGGGCTGTGCCGCTCCCTCTCCATGCACAGGGCACACAGCAGGGCTGTGCAGCTCCCTCCCCATGCACAGGGCACAGGGCAGAGCTGTGCAGCTCCCTCTCCATGCACAGGGCACACAGCAGGGCTGTGCAGCTCCCTCTCCATGCACAGGGCACAGGGCAGAGCTGTGCAGCTCCCTCTCCATGCACAGGGCACACAGCAGGGCTGTGCAGCTCCCTCTCCATGCACAGGGCACAGGGCAGAGCTGTGCAGCTCCCTCTCCATGCACAGGGCACACAGCAGGGCTGTGCAGCTCCCTCTCCATGCACAGGGCACACAGCAGGGCTGTGCAGCTCCCTCTCCATGCACAGGGCAGAGCTGTGCCGCTCCCTCTCCATGCACAGGGCACAGGGCAGGGCTGTGCAGCTCCCTCTCCATGCACAGGGCAGGGCTGTGCAGCTCCCTCTCCATGCACAGGGCACACAGCAGGGCTGTGCAGCTCCCTCTCCATGCACAGGGCACAGGGCAGGGCTGTGCCGCTCCCTCTCCATGCACAGGGCACACAGCAGGGCTGTGCAGCTCCCTCCCCATGCACAGGGCACAGGGCAGAGCTGTGCAGCTCCCTCTCCATGCACAGGGCACACAGCAGGGCTGTGCAGCTCCCTCTCCATGCACAGGGCACAGGGCAGAGCTGTGCAGCTCCCTCTCCATGCACAGGGCACACAGCAGGGCTGTGCAGCTCCCTCTCCATGCACAGGGCACAGGGCAGAGCTGTGCAGCTCCCTCTCCATGCACAGGGCACACAGCAGGGCTGTGCAGCTCCCTCTCCATGCACAGGGCACACAGCAGGGCTGTGCAGCTCCCTCTCCATGCACAGGGCACACAGCAGGGCTGTGCAGCTCCCTCTCCATGCACAGGGCACAGGGCAGAGCTGTGCAGCTCCCTCTCCATGCACAGGGCACACAGCAGGGCTGTGCAGCTCCCTCTCCATGCACAGGGCACAGGGCAGGGCTGTGCAGCTCCCTCTCCATGCACAGGGCACACAGCAGGGCTGTGCAGCTCCCTGCCCATGCACAGGGCAGGGCTGTGCCGCTCCCTGCCCATGCACAGGGCACAGGGCAGGGCTGTGCAGCTCCCTCTCCATGCACAGGGCACAGGGCAGGGCTGTGCAGCTCCCTCTCCATGCACAGGGCACAGGGCAGGGCTGTGCAGCTCCCTCTCCATGCACAGGGCACAGGGCAGGGCTGTGCAGCTCCCTCTCCATGCACAGGGCACACAGCAGGGCTGTGCAGCTCCCTCTCCATGCACAGGGCACAGGGCAGGGCTGTGCCGCTCCCTGCCCATGCACAGGGCACACAGCAGGGCTGTGCAGCTCCCTCTCCATGCACAGGGCACACAGCAGGGCTGTGCAGCTCCCTGCCCATGCACAGGGCACAGGGCAGGGCTGTGCAGCTCCCTCTCCATGCACAGGGCACACAGCAGGGCTGTGCAGCTCCCTCTCCATGCACAGGGCACAGGGCAGAGCTGTGCAGCTCCCTCCCCATGCACAGGGCACACAGCAGGGCTGTGCAGCTCCCTCTCCATGCACAGGGCACAGGGCAGGGCTGTGCAGTTCCCTGCCCATGCACAGGGCAGGGCTGTGCAGCTCCCTCTCCATGCACAGGGCACACAGCAGGGCTGTGCAGCTCCCTCTCCATGCACAGGGCACACAGCTGTGCAGCTCCCTCTCCATGCACAGGGCACACAGCAGGGCTGTGCAGTTCCCTGCCCACTGAGCCAGTGGGCACAGGGCAGGGCTGGCATGGGGACACGCTGCACAAACAGGGGCACACTGGCAGCAGGGCAGCAGCACCATGGACACAGGGTAAGGACACAGCAGGACACAGCAGGAGGGCAGCCCAGGCACAGAGACACAGCACAACACCCAGCTCTGCCCAGCACAGCCCAGCCCAGCTCTGCCCAGCCCAGCAGAGCCCATCTCCCCCAGCACAGCCATCTCCACAGAGGGCCTGGCCACTGCAGGCAGAGCTCAGAACTTCCTGCAGCAGTTCCTCCCGTGAACAGGCCCTCTCATGGCTATAATCCAGACAATCTGTACCTGAGCAGCAGCACACAGAGCCCAGCTGGGCAGGGAGGCACCCTGGGCTCAGCCCCTGCAGTGCCCTCCATGGCTGGGGTGGTGCTGGGGCCACATCCCCATCACACCCATTCCATCACCTGTGCTGAGGAGTCATTGCAGCCTGGGGGAAATAACCTGGTGTTGTTCTGATCCAGGGGCATCTCAGCACTTTTCTGTCTCACAGCTGGCAACCCGTGGTTTTTGCAGAACAGAAAGGACAGAGAATTCCCTCCTCCATGAGGATTCCCAGACTTTGAATGAACCCTGAATAAAACCAATGTCCCACTGCACAGTTATTCCAGTGGGAACAGGTGATTCCATGCCCAGGGCCCTCCCAAGGGATGAATGATCCTGTCAGCCAGGGAGAGAAGCTGGCATGAGAGGAACCCCTGGCTGCCCAGATCCCCTTTCCTGCACTGTCAGCAGAAATGAACCAAACAGGGCCATATGGTCCCTGCACACTGCTTGACACAGAGGCACCGTGGACAGAACATCAGCTGCAGTGCTTAGAAAATTATTCCTTTGAGTGAAAAGTTACAAATATAAAAATAAACTTCCTTAAACCACAGGACACCATTAGTATTTTAGCATTTTCACAAAACATCACACAGATTTAGGTCCAGTTTTAGACAACATATAAAAGCATTTTCATTGGATGTTTTTAAAATGCATGATTAGACCCAGGCACTCCACAGCAAACCTCTGACACCCTCCCTGTACCCCAGGGCGGGGGAAAGGTGCCTCTGCCAGCACAGCCCCTCACTGGGGCTCAGACCTTCATGTTTGACCCACACTGGGCAAAGCCCTTGGCATCAGAGTGCCAGACCCTGGACAGGCCACCCCTGTCCCCCACAGCACGTGTTTGACAGCTCCCCTCTGTTCGTGCAGTGCTCATGGGCTGCCAGAGCAATCCAAGGAGGGATTTATTGTATTTTTTTTAAACTTTTTCCAGCAGGAAGCAGGCTTTCTCATTTTGAGGCTTTCTTTCCTATTTGGTCTCTGCATTTCCTGAGGGAAGCAAAAAGGGTTCCTAAAAAAGAAGCAGCCTCTTCCTTTTAGGTCCTTGACACCAGCCTCACTGACTTTGTTCTTCTCTGACAGGCAATAAAATCATTCAGAGCAGCCCACACTGGCCAAGAGCATCAGCTCCTCACTGCAGAGTCCTGGGGACACAGATGGGGTGCCAGGGGCTGTGCCCCACTCTGAGATGTGCCCCCACAACTGCCCTGGGGCCAGCTGCTGCCCTGGCTGGAGCCAGGCTGGCCTCAGGCACCGGCCTGAGTTACTGTGCCCCCAAGAACAAGCATACAGGGTATAAAATTTAACTATTCTCTCACTTTTATGGCCACAAAGCCCATCATGAACCTGTTATTTGGCATCTGAGAATGCACAATGCTCAAATATTCAGAGTTAAGCTGTCTCTAATTTGAATATGATGACCATATGAGTTTAATTAATATTAACTGCAGGCTTCCCTTTACAGTGAGCAGAGCAGCTGCCATCCACACAACAGAATCTGCACCTGCTGTCCCCTGCTGCTGTGGGATTCTGTCCCTGCAGAGTGGCCCAAAATCACTCCATCCCACAGGCACAGCAATTAGGAGCAGCTCAAAGGTGAGACCATCATCATCCAGCCCCTCAATGCACTCAGGGACTGAAAAGAACTGGACCAAACCATAAAGTTCTGAGGAAATATGGCCCAGGAGTCTAGGACAGCAGGAGATGACCACCAACACCTGACCAGCTGAGGTGATAAGGACCGTGACCCTGCTGGCTGCAGCCCTGCCTGCCCACCTGTCTGCCCACCATGCCCACCTGCCTCCCCACCTGCCTACCTGTCTGCCCACCTGGCTGTCCACCTGGTCACCTGCCTGCCTACCTGTCTGCCCACTTGGTCACCTGCCTGCCCACCTGCCTACCTGTCTGCCCACCTGGCTGTCCACCTGCCCACCTGCCTGCCCACCTGTCTGCCCACCTGCCCACCTGCCTCCCCACCTGCCCACCTGGCTGTCCACCTGGTCACCTGCCCACCTGCCTGCCCACCTGGTCACCTGCCTGCCCACCTGCCCACCTGGCTGCCCACCTGGTCACCTGCCCACCTGCCTGCCCACCTGGTCACCTGCCTGCCCACCTGGTCACCTGCCTGCCCACCTGCCCACCTGTCTGCCCACCTGTCTGTCCACCTGCCCACCTGCCTGCTCACCTGTCTGCCCACCTGGTCACCTGCCTGCCCACCTGCCCACCTGCCTGCTCACCTGCTGGCCCTGCTCACAGCCCTGCTCAGCTGTGCCCAGCACCCCGAGGCGCCCCAGCCCCGCTCCCTGCCCAGGGCTGCAGGACAGGGCGCTGCCTGCACCACGTCTGGGTGCCCTGGGACATGGGGCAGGCACTTCTCAGAGAGAGCCAATATGGGATCCCAGCTCAGGCTGTGGGATCCCAGCTCAGGCACCTCTCAGGGAGAGCCAATGTGGGATCCCAGCTCAGGCTGTGGGATCCCAGCTCAGGCTCCTCTCAGGGAGAGCTGCTGCGAGCTCCCAGAGCTCTATCAGTGCCAGCCCCAGCCAGCCAGAGCCAGCACAGGGGAAGGGCCCCGTGCCCTGGTGCCTCCTGGTGCCTCCTGGTGCCCCACGGCGGGAGCTCTGCAGCAGCACCAAGGCCCGGCCCCGGCAGGGCAGTCACCGCGAGGCTGGCTGGCGTACCGAGTGAATATTTTATTTTACACAACATAACAACACAGCGTTGTTGCTCCTGTACAGCATCTGCCTAAAAACAAAGGCAACACCATTGTCACGGAAAAGAAATATACAGTCTGACCGGTTTAAAAAATATCATTTTACTGATTGATCCAGAAGTGGTTATTTGTTAGCTTGGAGGAAATTGCATTTCCTTTATAAAAGGCTTTTTCTGTGAAAACTCTCTCTTTTGTTTTCTGCTACCGCAGAACCAGGAAGCCAGTCCTAGAGCAGGGAAGGCACTGGTGCTGTTTCGTGCTTTTTTTCGCCCCTTAATCTTTTTTTTCCTTTTTTTTTTTTTTTTTTTAATCTCTGAATGTTGCCTTCGGTTTTGATATTAAATAAAACCAAACGAAAACTAAATAAACCCCGTGTGCACTGGGTGGCTTATACAGAACCCCGCATGAACAAGCCATTAATCAGCGAGACAGCAGTGGACATCCAAATCCAATTCCCTGGGAAAGGGAGTTTCACACAACGTTTGGTGGTTTTAGTTAAAATAAAAATTTAAAAAAAAAAAAAAAAAAGAAAAAAGAAAAAAAAAAGCAGGTCACACAGTGCTTTCCAATATCCACTCAGAACTGGAGAAAGGTGCTGCTGTTCCGCTCTGGGCGCAGTCTGCCTGGAGCAGCATCCCGTTCATGGACATGCTGCGCTTGGAGCGCAGGCCGGCGGGGCCGCAGGGCTCCAGCAGCTCTCCGCCCAGCGAGCGCCGCCGCTTGGCGCGGCTGGCCTCGGCCGGCAGCGTCAGGAACTTACTTGGCTTGGATTGTGCTCTTTTGTACGTGGGGGCCGCGTCGGCGCCGCGCCCGGCCAGCGTCAGCGCCGTGGAGTTGTTCCTGTTGGAGTTCTGGGGCTCGGCGCCACCGCCCGCCTCGCCCTGCGCCTCGCTGCCGGGCTTGGGCCCCGACTTGCGCTTCTGCTTCTGCGGCGGGGCAGCGCTGGGAGTCCAGGCGGGAGGCAACGCCGAGGTAGTGGTGGCCGAGTCCTGGCCGGAGCCGGTGTCCGGTGACTGCGCGGCGCCGTCGGCCGCAGCCTTGCAGCACTGGACGCCCTCCTCGTGCCCGAGAGCCTGCTTGGACATGGACTGAGACAGCGCCCCGCCGCAGCCCTGGATCTGAGCCCCGTTGGTCTGCGAGTACACGTTGCTGACCTTGGTGGCCTTCTGCTGCCCGTTGTTGTTACACACCTTGTAGCGGATCATGAGGATGATGATGAACACGAGCACGGACGCCACAATGATCCCGCCGATGATGATAATCATGGTCCCGCCCAGGAACTGGGACTGCATGAAGTGGCAGCGCACATAATCCTGCTCGGTGGTGAACTGCGTGCAGCCCACCACCCTGGTGGCCGTCAGCGAGGTGATCCCGTCGTCGTAGATGGCCAGGACGCACAGGTCGTACATCGTCCCCGCGGCCAGGTTGTTGACCAGAAAGGTTTTGCTCGTGGGAGGTATCATTCTGGGGGAGAAGGAAACCAGTGTGAACGAACCTGGCGGACACAGCGGCACTTTCCCACCCTGTGGGGCAGCCCAGGCTGTGCTGGGCACCACCACGGCTTGTCCACTGTCCCCGTGGGGCTCATCTCCATCCCCCTGCAGCTCCTGCCCGGCCTTCCATGTAGCAGCAGTCACTGCCAAGGCCCCTGGCACAGCTCAGCATGGCAGAGCCCCCCATTAGAACCACCACATCAAAAACGTGGAACCACAGGACCACAGAATGGCCTGGGTTGAAAGTCACATTTAAAGACCATCTAGTTCACCCTCCTGCCATGGGCAGGGACACCTTCCACCAGACAAGGTTGCTCTAAGCTCTGTCCAGCCTGGCCTTGGACACTTCCATGGATGAGGCACCCACAACTTCTCTGAGTAACCTGTGCCAGGGTCTCACTGTCCTCACAGGGAAGAATTTTTTTCAGTTACCTGATCTACATCTACCCTCTTTGCAGAAGAAATGACCAAGCAAAGCCAGTGCTGAAGGGTGCAACAGCTACACCTGGCAGCACAGAGCCCCCCTGCACTTCCCCTGCATGGGCATCGCCAGAAAGTGCTGTGAGGAACATGCTCACAGACACTGTCCTCCCTGTGCTTCCACAAAGCTGAGCACATTAGGCACCATTTAATCCATCTACCTTCACAACCTTTCTCAGATCAGTTCAGAGGATTAGAGGTCCACTTGGATTACCTAAAAATAACACTGTTCTAAGTAATTTTCCCGCTTGTGAGTAGAAATGGCACGAGTCCTTCCTGAGGCTCCCACCACGAGCTGCCGGGGCTGGGCTCTGCTCAGCTGGCACGGCATGGCACAGGAACCGCAGCAGAGGGGTGCCCAGGCCAGGGCCACACGGCAGCACCACGCACCCAGCACGGTCCCACGGGGGCAGGCTGGGGCTGCCTTACCTGTAAACAAGGGAGTCATCGTAAGTACCATTGTACTGGATTTGAAACATACGTATCCCAGGTATATTCCTCTGAAAATTGAATTTCAGCAGAGCCGTGGAGGACGTCGCTTCCGCAACGACCACCTTCTTATCCTGGCTGACTTTAGTATCCCCGTTACTACTGCTGGCGTTGGAGCCCGACTTGGTGGATGTGGAGATATCCGAGGAGCCCGGGTCAGGCTCGTGGATGTGGTTTGTGCTGTTCAGCAGGTGGGGCAGTTTGATGATGTGCAGGTCCACGGTCTGCGTGGCCTCCCCCGCGGGGTTGGAAGCGATGCAGGTGAAGGAGCCCGTGTCCTTCACCGTGGTGATGAGGATGTCGAGCGTCCCGTTGTCGTACACCGTGGACCTGGTGGCGTTGGAGATCAGCTTGCCCTCGGGCGAGATCCAGTGGATGGCTGGCTCGGGGTCACCGCGGGCCTTACAGCGCAGGGCCGCCCGCTGCCCCTCCAGCACCCGCAGCTCGTGGGTGTGCCGCGTGATGAGCGGGGGCTCGCACAGGAACTCCTCCTCGGGGATGGACCAGAAGTACCGGCCCGACAGCAGCGTGGGAGAGGCACAGGTCTCCAGGTCATCCTCCCTGGAAAGGCGCCTCAGCCACAAGAGCTCACAGTTGCAATGCAAGGGGTTCCCACCAAAGCTCAGCGCAAACGTCGAGGGGCTGATAATTCCTGAGGTTGCCAGCACCTGAGCGCGCTGGAAGAGCGGGTCAGGCGGCAGCTTCTGCAGTTTGTTGGACGTGACGTCCAGCCTGGTCATCTTGTGGAGGTGGGAGAAGGTCCCCTTAGGAATATGGTCAATCATGTTGTGGTCAAGACTGAGAGTGTGCAAACTGACCATTTTCTCCACGGCATCCCAAGGGATGGTTTCCAGATTGTTGTAAGACAAATCCAATTCCTCGAGAGCTAAAACATCATCAAAAGCTGTGGAAGAAATTAAAGTCAGCTGATTGTTGTTCAGTATCAAGTGGTGGAGATTGGAGAGCCCACTGAACATGTCATTAGTGATCTTAGTCAATCGGTTGCTGTTCAAATGCAGAGCCCGCAAATTGCGCAGGTCGGCAAACGCGTGAGGTGTGATAAAACTGATTGTATTCCGGGACAGCGTCAGGTCCACCAGGCTGGTCATGTTGGCAAAGTCTTTCCTTTTAATGTTTGTAACAAAGTTGTCTGCCAGCCGCAGCTCCACAGTCCTCCTGTCAATGTTGGGAGGAACAAACAAGAGCCCTTTCTTGGCACACAGGGTGGCGAGGTTGGGAGACAAGATCTGACAGACGCAGCGCTTGGGGCAGATCTGAGCTCGCACCGCTACGCCAATGAACAGCAGAAACAAAAGCAGTTTTTCCATTGTAGAACAGATTCAAGAGCCTGCAAGGGAGAGCAGACAACGGTTAGTCTCTGTGAGATAAGACAGGCATAATAAAAGAGCCAAGACAGACAGTTTGAGGTTAAACCATGGAACTGAAGTTCAGGTGGCAGCGAGCCACCCTCCCTGTGTTACCTGGTCCTTCTCCATCCCCCCATCCCAACACAAGAATGCCTGCCAGGAGTGCAGCTGAGAGTCAGGGATGTTTGCAGCTCCATGGATACACATCAACACTCATACAAATGACAAAGCCATTGGGAAGCCACCCCTCGGGCCCCTCCTGCTAGAGCCCATCCTGCTGCCCAGTGCAGCTCCACATCCCAGCAGAGCCCCTGCCCTCTCAGGCTGGCCATAATGACAAATGTCCAGGTACAGAAAATGAGGAGTGGCTCATGTGTGCTTCACTTGCTAAGCTGAAACTTTCAGAGGCCTTGAAATCACAGCAGCTCAATGGGTTTACAGCCATCTCCACTGAACATTTAAGCTCTTAATGCTATTTTCAGAATAAACTCAGAAGGAGCTGATTTTATGTCATTCAAACCCCAAAAATGCAAATAAAACAAAATGAAACAAAAAAAAAACACCCCAAAAAAACAAAACAAAACAAAAAAAACAAGAAAAGCCCCCACAACAGAGATCTAAATAAAAATGGATCTTGGGCTAATTTTAGCTGATCACAGCTTTCCGGCTCCCCCTGGAAAGCCCAGCGGTTCAATCAGCTTTATTGCTCACACTGCCAGGCCTGCTCCTCGTGGCAAGTGGGAGGAGGGCTGCCAGCAGCAGTGCCCACGCAGCTCAGCGAGGTCACCCACCAGGGACTGTGCCAAAGGCTCCCAGCATGGGTGGGAGGCTCAGGGTGCTCCTCCCTGGAGCAGGTGGGAGCAGGGGCCCTGGAGAAGCACCCACCACGTGTCTGAGGGAGTTGAGCCATTGTGAGCAGGGCTCAGAGGGGCTCCACGCTGAGACTGAAGCACTCAGCTCCCTTTGGGACTGGCACAGTTATACGTGCTCAGATCAGATTACTCAGACCCATTACCACCCCAGAGATGCATTAATGAAGCTCAGCTGAAACACAGTTTCACAGCTAGCCAGAACCGGAGCCCTTGAATCGTCATTGATATTTAAAGACATTTAACGTCAGAACAACAACTATTGCTCCTGTTATCCAGCCCATTCTTAAACCAAACCAAATCTGTGGTGCCGTGCAAGCATAGGCAACAAAATGATTAGTGAAAATACCAGCCCTAAACCTGCTCTTCAGCACAATCAATGTACTTTTTCCTGATACTTCTGGGGACTGCAAGTATTCAGGACTACTGCAGCTTTTGAGTTCCCATTGGAAAAACAAAAGCCTGCTGCTGTGGTCCAAAGCAGAGTGTGCTGCTGTGGGCAGTGCTGGGAGCTGCTCCCAAACCAGCACAACCAGCACCATTCTTGCTGCCATGACTTGCAGCAGAAAGCAAAGTGCCATGGCAGCATTCAGGTATGCTCCGTGCACTCACTTTCATGACAGCACTGCAAATCAGGGTGGCCCTGCAGGTGACAAGGACCTGGAGGAGAATGGCAATGCCAAGCACTGAAGGACACTGCATGCTGCAGCCCCCAGACCCCACTGGTGTCACCCACCAGCCACCTCCCAAACCAGCAGCTGCACTTCATGGCCAGGGACTGTCACCTGTCCTGTCCAGGTGGACTTTGCTCCTTTAATGTACATCTGGTAAGGACTAGATGGGAATGGGAGCAGGCTCAGCAGCTCAGGGCACCTGCAGCACAGCCACGGGGTCCCTGCACAGCCTTGGCTGGGGACACCATGCTCATTAAATTTGCTGACCTAAGGCTGCCAGTTGAGATTCATGGCTATGATTAAACTCGTGTGCCTGGATCCAGCCAAGTCCACTGCTACAGCTACCCAAGACTAACACAGGCTTGAACCCAAATCAGCGAGTTCATGAGTTTGGAAATACCATTACAAGGTGAAATGACTTAAACAACAGCTGGGATGACAAGGTTACCACAAAGTTACCTAGCAGAGGTGGGTTTTTTGGATGCTAAGAGAGTTTTGGATATTGTGTCTGCCAATATCCTCAGGTCAAATGCCCAGCATATGGCAAGGGCTGGATGCAATGCCATCAGTGAACATCAGGCTCAAAGGGCTGCAGTAAATGGGGCACAAGCAGCCCCCTGGCAAGGCCAGCTGCCAGCACTGTGCCCCATGACCTGGGTTGAGGGACAGTCCTCTCCTGTGACCCTCCTAGAGACCTGGGCAGGGAGGTGAGTGCACCCCACGTACACCTGCCAGTGACACTGAACCAGGAGGAGGGACTGAGCCCCCAGAGCCTGGGCTGCTGATGGAGAGGTGCTGGTGATCAGAGTGCTGAGCACCCACCAGCCCTGACTGCAACGAGGACCAGTGAGGATTTGGCATCTGGATGCCTCAGCTGATGGAAACAGCAAAGCCACACCTGGATCTGCATGAGGCAGCTGGTGCCCCAAGCTGAGCAGGGATGGGGACAGCCCATCCTCCCCGTGGGCATCATCCCTTGCTGCAGGGAAACGTTTCACCTCCTTGCTGAAAACCACAGAGCATTTCCTGCCAGAGTGCTCAGTGCCCCACCACTGAGACATTCTAGACACCAACTGCAGGAGCTGGTGGCTTAGGAGGACAGCCATCAAAAACCACACCTGCTGAAAGTCAGCCTGGACAGGTGTGCCCTCCTCTCCCAGCACACCTCATCCCCCACACAGATAATTTTATAGAGATAGCAGCGCTGACATGGCTGAGAGCTCATTGCAGAAAACACCTTTTTGACTAATTAAAGCAATATGTGATTCTCATTACTTGCTTGAAAGATAACAGAACAGAAAGGAAACTGCCTTCATACATAAAACAAATGCCAGCTTCCTGGGAAGGTGGGCACTGCTCATTTACTCCTGCAACAGGACAAGGGTAGTGAAGCTCTTCATGTGACATCTGTGATTCACAAAAAAAGCCTCTCACATATACTGCTCTTTACGTCCATTCTGTTGCTACATTTGATCATTTTGAGTTACTCATCTGTCTATGAAACTTAAGTTGGAGTTGCTGTGGGCTGCATGGCCACACAGAGTGGGAACTGTGTCTCCAAAGAGCCAGGAACCTGTGAGCCCCAGCACACTACAGGGGCTGGGAGCCCCCCACTGTTCCCCCACCAGGAACCTGTGAGCCCCCACTGTTCCCCCACCAGGAACCTGTGAGCACCAGCACACTGTGGGAGCTGGGAGCCCCCCACTGTTCCCCCACCAGGAACCTGTGAGCCCCAGCACACTGCAGGGGCTGGGAGCCCCCCACTGTTCCCCCACCAGGAACCTGTGAGCCCCAGCACACTACAGGGGCTGGGAGCCCCCCACTGTTCCCCCACCAGGAACCTGTGAGCCCCCACTGTTCCCCCACCAGGAACCTGTGAGCCCCAGCACACTGCAGGGGCTGGGAGCCCCCCACTGTTCCCCCATCAGCTGGAGGGGACAGACTGGAGTCCCCAGACTCTGCTCCTGTCTCTGAGCAGAGGAAGGCTTTTCCTCCCCCATTTCTCAGGTATGGAGCAGGCCTGACAGTGTTGGGCAGGGCCAGGGTCATGGAGGCAGGGACCCCTCCAGCACTGCCACCCCTGTCCACCTTCCCCTGGCCACTCTCAGGTGGGACATCCCCACACACTGGGTGACACTCCCATGGTCCTTCCCCTGCCAAGTGTGTCCCACAGGTCTCCTCGCCTTCACACCACCCACAGCCCAGCCCTGGAACACACACCTCCATTCCATTCCAGCCAATCCATGGAACACACACCTCCATTCCAGCCCAGCCCATCCCATCCCAGCTCTGGAACACAGAGCTCTGTTCCATTCCATTCCATCCCATCCCAGCCCTGGAACACACACCTCCATTCCATTCCATTCCATTCCATTCCATTCCAGCCCATCCATGGAACACAGACCCCATTCCATTCCATTCCATTCCATTCCATTCCATTCCATTGCATTCCATTCCATTCCATTCCAGCCCATCCATGGAACACAGACCCCATTCCGTTCCATTCCAGCTCTGGAACACAGACCCCCATTCCATTCCAGCCCATCCATGGAACACAGACCCCATTCCATTCCATTCCATTCCATTCCATTCCAGCCCATCCATGGAACACAGACCCCATTCCATTCCATTCCATTCCATTCCATTCTGTCCCATTCCAGCCCATCCATGGAACACAGACCCCATTCCATCCAGTCCATCCATGGAACACAGACCCCATTCCATTCCAGCCCATCCATGGAACACAGACCCCATCCCATTCCATCCAGCCCATCCATGGAATACAGACCCCATCCCATTCCATCCAGCCCATCCATGGAACACAGACCCCATTCCATTCCATTCCAGCCCATCCATGGAACACAAACCCCATTCCATTCCATCCAGCCCAGCTCCCTCTCCACGGATGCCAGGCTCATGCCAGCCCCAGCCCTGGCAGCTGCAGAACAGCCATCCCTGCACAGAGGAGGAGCCCTGAGCTGGCCTGGGACCAAGCCCACACACGGGCAGGGTGTAGGGTCACTCTCCAGCTCCAGCATCACACAAGGCTCTGTGAGACCCACTAGAGGATCTCCATCGCTTCCAGAGGAGCCACCCGCTCCTGGGGGATGCCCCAACAGCCTCTGGTGCATCCTGGGCACACACAGACCCTCTGGCCAGCACCTCCTGAGGGCAGAGTGCCACCACAACCCTGTGACAGGTGCTGGGAATGGGCAGAGTAAGCCCAGCCCGGTGGGCACAGCTGTTCTGAGCCCCCAGCAGCACTGCCAGAGTGAGCAGCAGGCACAGCCTGGCACCCAGTCAGCTGCAGGCTGTGGGGACAGCTGCCCACCTGTTCTAGCAGCACCCAGAGGTCAGGGGAAGTGCTAATGAATTGGAAATTCCTGCCTGGAATGGATCCAAGGAATCCAGGACTGAAATGCCACATCATGTGATGGCTCCTTGTGCCCAAGGTGCTGCATGCTGGGGGCTTTGCCTCCTCCTCTTTGGGACATGAAGTGCAGCATCTGCCAGTGCTCCAAAGGGTCATTTACACATCGTGGATCACACAACACATGGGAGCAGAAGAATCCATAAGACAGCCATTAATTAGCAAACAACATCCAATTCCTGCTTGCATGGCCAGCATGCCAGGGATGCCCAGCGTGCACTCTGGGAGCTGCTGAGCCGCTGCCAGCTCAGGGCCTGCCTCAGACATCATCTGTCACTGCTGAGGCCACTGCAGAGCTCCTGGCTGCCCTCCCCACCCCTCCAGAAGGATGGGTGGGAAGGAATCCACCCAGGATTCTCAGAGTCTCTGCAAATTCAGTTTCGTGATGGAGGAAAAAATAGTCTGGAAGGTGATGATGTTCATCTGCTGGGGATGGAGGAAGGGAAATCACAGCACCAGCCACCACAGGCACCCCCAGCCATGCCAGAATGTGGAATGTAAAAGGAGATTCTGGGATCTGTGGCATTGCAGCTGCTGGGACCAGTGAAATGGAGAACAAGGAGCTTCAGTTTCACCAAGGTCAGTGGTTTGTAAACAGGTCGGAGGCTTTGATGAATTGGAAACAAAGTTCCTGAGAAAAAAAACCACCCATTTGAATCACAGAAACTCACCCAGAGGTTTGCTTTGGGGGCTGTGCTAGCCACCCAGTGCTGAGCTGGCCAGGAGCACCAGCCAGGAGCCCCAGCCAGCACCACAAGGCCACCACGTTTGACCCTTGCTATAGGACTGGAGAGGTGAATCCCCACGGGGAGCCATGAGACTGGGGAATCCTGTACCCTGGTCCTAGTTAAAGGGCTTCCAACAGCCACAAACCCCCCAGACCCCGGGGATCTCAGAGGCAGGAGCAAGGGGCCCAAAGTGAAGGCCAGGGGCAGCGCTGCCAGCTCATACAGGGGCAATGCCTCTCCTGACATAATGTATGCTGCTTCCTCAAAAGCTCCATCTCTGGATTTGTGCTGGGTTTCCCCTGTCTTCTACACAACAGCTTCAGCACTTGCCCTTGCAATACACAGCTTAAAAACATGGCCATAAAGTTCAGAAATCAAGGAGAAAAATAAAATATCCTTTTTTTAAAGCACTTTATTTTAGAATTGCTCCACATTGTCTGCAGCAGACAGCACTAACAATGCCAAGTGCTCAGAGAGGTAAAAGCCCCACAGGGTTCCTGCAGCAGTGCACATGTCACAGCCAGAGTGTTTCCAGCAGGGACATGAGCACATTCTGGGCATTGTCCCTTCACTGCTGCTGACACAGCACTCCGTGTCCTGCCTCTTCACAGGGATGCTGGAGCCTTCCCAGGAGGGATGGGCAGGGGCAGGATGGCTGCACTCAGGGCAGAGAGTGCCAGCACCAGCCTGGGCCTGGCCCTGCCTCCAGCACTGCTGGCTGCTGGCACAGTGACCCTGGCATAGGGACCCCTAGGACAGTGACCCCTGCCACAGTGACCCTGGCACAGTGACCCTGGGACGGTGACCCTGGCACAGGGACCCTGGGCTCAGCACAGCCAGGGCTGCAGACATGGCATTCCCAGGGATTTCAGTCTTCTCCCTCCTCATTCTGCTCCCTGCCGTGCCCCACAGGTGTCCCAGGGAGCTGCTCTGAGCACACAGCACTGCCAGCACTGCTGCCTGTCAGCACTGACAGTGGCAGACAGGGTGGGGAGCACCTGCAGCACCCTGCCAGTGTCCTCCAGCACCCTCAGCGCTGCTCCAGCACCCTCCAGCACTGCTCCTGCACCCTCAGCATGGCTCCTGCACCCTCAGCACTGCTCCTGCACCCTCCAGCACTGCTCCTGCACCCTCAGCATGGCTCCTGCACCCTCAGCACTGCTCCTGCACCCTCAGCATGGCTCCTGCACCCTCAGCACTGCCCCTGCACCCTCAGCACTGCCCCTGCACTTTCCAGCACTGCCCCTGCACCCTCAGCACTGCCCCTGCACTTTCCAGCACTGCTCCTGCACCCTCCAGAACTGCTCCTGCACCCTCAGCACTGCTCCTGCACCCTCCAGAACTGCTTCGGCACCCTCAGCACTGCCCCTGCAACCTCAGCACTGCTCCTGCACCCTCAGCACTGCTCCAGCACCCTCAGCGCTGCCCCTGCACCCTCAGCGCTGCCCCTGCACCCTCAGCACTGCTCCTGCACCCTCAGCACTGTCCCTGCACCCTCAGCACTGTCCCTGCACCCTCAGCATGGCTCCTGCACCCTCAGCACTGCCCCTGCACCTTCCAGCACTGCTCCTGCATCCTCAGCACTGCCCCTGCACCCTCAGCACTGCTCCTGCACCCTCAGCACTGCTCCTGCACCTTCCAGCACTGCCCCTGCACCCTCAGCACTGCTCCTGCACCCTCAGCACTGTCCCTGCACCCTCAGCACTGCTCCTGCACCCTCAGCACTGCCCCTGCACCTTCCAGCACTGCTCCTGCACCCTCAGCACTGCTCCTGCACCCTCAGCACTGCCCCTGCACCCTCAGCACTGCCCCTGCACCTTCCAGCACTGCTCCTGCACCCTCAGCACTGCTCCTGCACCTTCCAGCACTGCTCCTGCACCCTCAGCACTGCCCCTGCACCTTCCAGCACTGCTCCTGCCCACCTGCTGCTGGCACAGCCTCACAGCCACACCTGAGGGCTCCTGGCATGCCATGCCCCAAGGCAAAGGGGCAAAGGGTGAGGGACCAGAGCACAGGGGCTCCCTCACTGCAGGGCTGCAGTGCAGGCAGCTCACCAAGGCTCTGGTACCTCAGACAGAGCCCAGAGTGATCCAGGGGATGAGTCAAGCAGCAGAGCAGAGCACGACTGCAGCTCGGTGAGGTATTAATAGCTGTGCGTGAGGAAACACCCAGGATGGGGGCACCTGCTGCTGCTGCTCCAGGGATGGGGACAGGGCCCTGAGCCCAGCACTGAACCCAGCACTGAGCCCAGCACTGAACCAGGCCCTGAGCCCAGCACTGAACCAGGCCCTGAACCCAGCACTGAGCCCAGCACTGAACCCAGCACTGAGCCCAGCACTGAACCAGGCCCTGAGCCCAGCACTGAACCAGGCCCTGAACCCAGCACTGAGCCCAGCACTGAACCCAGCACTGAGCCCAGCACTGAGCCCAGCACTGAATCCAGCACTGAACCCAGCACTGAACCCAGCACTGAGCCCAGCACTGAGCCCAGCACTGAACCCAGCACTGAACCAGGCCCTGAGCCCAGCACTGAGCCCAGCACTGAGCCCAGCACTGAACCAGGCCCTGAGCCCAGCACTGAGCCCAGCACTGAGCCCAGCACTGAACCAGGCCCTGAGCCCAGCACTGAGCCCAGCACTGAACCCAGCACTGAGCCCAGCGCTGAGCCCAGCACTGAGCCCAGCACTGAGCCCAGCACTGAACCAGGCCCTGAGCCCGGCACTGAACCCAGCACTGAACCAGGCCCTGAACCCAGCACTGAACCCAGCACTGAGCCCAGCACTGAACCAGGCCCTGAACCCAGCACTGAACCAGGCCCTGAGCCCAGCACTGAGCCCAGCACTGAACCAGGCCCTGAACCCAGCACTGAACCAGGCCCTGAGCCCAGCACTGAGCCCAGCACTGAACCCAGCACTGAACCAGGCCCTGAGCCCAGCACTGAACCAGGCCCTGAGCCCAGCACTGAGCCCAGCACTGAACCAGGCCCTGAACCCAGCACTGAACCCAGCACTGAGCCCAGCACTGAGCCCAGCACTGAACCCAGCACTGAACCCAGCACTGAACCAGGCCCTGAACCCAGCACTGAGCCCAGCACTGAGCCCAGCACTGAGCCCAGCACTGAGCCCAGCACTGAATCCAGCACTGAGCCCAGCACTGAGCCCAGCACTGAGCCCAGCACTGAATCAGGAATTCCATCCTCTTCCTTTCCTCCAGCCCCCAGGAATCATCCCTGCAGTGGTATGCAGCACAGGGAAGGCAGCAAAGCCCCACTGCCTGCACCCAAGAGCTCCCAGCCCGGCTGCAGCCCCCTCCCAAACCCCAGCCAGCGCTGCCAGGGCCATCCAAGAGCTTCTAACACCATCCCCTGAACCCAGCACCCTGCACCCACAGCCCCTGTGCAGTGCAGGAGTCAGGGCCAGAGCTCTGCACAGGGGGATGTCCCTGAAGAGCATCTCAGGTGTTGTGGTACATACACATTGTGGTTTAAGGCCAGAACACCAGGGCACTCAAGGTCTCTCCACCCAAACCATTCCATGATTCTGTACAAAGCTTTCCAGCTCCTGAGGAGTTCCTGTACCAAATATTACACAGATATGCCAAGCACTGGCACCAACATCAGCATCAGCCATGCAGCTTCCAAACAGGAGCAGGCCTACATGAATAATTGTTTAAACAAGGTAGCTTTTAACTTACCAAAACATTTGTATTGAATTGGGGTATTGTGGCATTTTAAAAACTGCTTTTGCAACATCGAAACACAACACAAGGGAAGGGCTGTGAAGGGATTTTCTCGCCTCTATCCCTCTGTTCCACAGCCATGCATTCCCAGGTGCTGTGGGAAGGTGAGGAAGCCATGGTGGCCCTGCAACACAACCCACACCCTCCAGCCACAGCTCTTGCTCAGACAGACACGTGGAGAGCACTGGGGTGGGGGAAGAGGCTCCTCAGGGTCAGCACTACCCCAGTGCAGTCCCTGGCACTCTGCAGGCTGCCCTGGCAGAGCTCCCAGGGCACATGGGTGGCAGGGCACCAGCCATGTCCTCCCATGAGCAGAGGGTGCACCGAGCTCAGGGCGCACACCCAGACTGCTGCTAACTGCTGCAGGACACCAGCAGCGCCAGCTGTGCCAGCTGTGCCAGTCATGCCAGCCTCACAGCCACTCCTGTCCTGGCACAGGCTGCTCTCACCTGCTCACTGTCCCTGCACACTGTCCCTGTACACTGTCCCTGCACACTGTCCCTGCACACTCTCACCTGCACACTGTCCCTGCACACTGTCCCTGCTCACTGTCCCTGCACACTGTCCCTGCTCACTGTCCCTGCTCACTGTCTCTGCACACTGTCCCTGCACACTGTCCCTGCACACTGTCCCTGCACACTGTCCCTGTACACTGTCCCTGCACACTGTCCCTGCACACTCTCACCTGCTCACTGTCCCTGCACACTGTCCCTGTACACTGTCCCTGCACACTGTCCCTGCACACTCTCACCTGCACACTGTCCCTGCACACTGTCCCTGCTCACTGTCCCTGCACACTGTCCCTGCACACTGTCCCTGCTCACTCTCACCTGCTCACTGTCCCTGCACACTGTCCCTGCACACTGTCCCTGCTCACTCTCACCTGCTCACTGTCCCTGCACACTGTCCCTGCACACTGTCCCTGCTCACTCTCACCTGCACACTGTCCCTGCACACTGTCCCTGCACACTGTCCCTGCTCACTCTCACCTGCACACTGTCCCTCCACACTGTCCCTGCACACTGTCCCTGCTCACTCTCACCTGCACACTGTCCCTGCTCACTGTCCCTGCACACTGTCCCTGCTCACTGTCTCTGCACATTGTCCCTGCACACTCTCACCTGCACACTGTCCCTGCTCACTCTCACCTGCACACTGTCCCTGTTCACTGTCTCTGCACACTGTCCCTGCACACTGTCCCTGCTCACTCTCACCTGCACACTGTCCCTGTTCACTGTCTCTGCACACTCTCCCTGCACACTGTCCCTGCACACTGTCCCTGCACACTGTCCCTGCACACTGTCCCTGCTCACTGTCTCTGCACACTCTCACCTGCACACTGTCCCTGCTCACTCTCACCTGCACACTGTCCCTGCTCACTGTCCCTGCACACTGTCCCTGCACACTGTCCCTGCTCACTCTCACCTGCACACTGTTCCTGTTCACTGTCTCTGCACACTGTCCCTGCACACTGTCTCTGCTCACTCTCACCTGCACACTGTCCCTGCACACTTTCACCTGCACAGTCCCTGCACACTGTCCCTGCTCACTGTCCCTGCACACTGTCCCTGCTCACTCTCATCTGCACACTCTCACCTGCACACTGTCTCTGCACACTCTCACCTGCACACTGTCCCTGCTCACTCTCACCTGCACACTGTCTGTCCCTGCTCACTGTCCCTGCTCACTCTCTCCTGGCTGTGACCTTCCATGCTCACGGAGCAGTGACAGCTAGAGGGTCACCGTGAGGCTCAGTGGTGCTGAGCCTCACCCACTGCCACCTCTCCACTCTGTTCCTGTCCCTGGGATGCCATCCCTTCCCTCCAGTGCTGACCACACCAGAGGGGCTGAGGGGAGCCAGGGGGGCACAGGAGAGGGACTCCAGAAATGGTGAGCACACAGGCCCCAGGACACACAGGTGGGTACACAACTCCCTGGGACTCTGCATCCTGACACCTCCCCACAGCAGCACAGCATACCCCGCACTGGCTGTTTCTAACTTATTGCTGTGATAAATACATAAAAATGGAAAAATTAGGTAATTGATGCCTCATCCCCAGAAGTGTTCAAGGCAAGATTGGGCAGGACTTGGAGCAAGCTAGTGGAGTGGAAAGTGTCCTTGCCCATGCCAGAGGCATGGAACAAGATGGACTTTAAGGGCCCCTTCCCAACCAAATCATTCTGGGATTCTGTGAGTCTGTGAATAAAATTGTTCTTAAGGTTTCCTCTGCCTACAAATGCCACCCTTTTAAAGCAGCAACACTCTCATTCCTCAGTGGGCACTGGGAGAGGGATGAGGGTGAAGGGGGAGCCAGGCACTGGCCAGGGCACTGTGGGCAAACCCAGCATGCCCACCAAACACACACGGTTTAAGTGGGGGCAATCAGAAGCGGAGGAGCCAGCACTGTGAAGGGTGACACTGCAGCACAACACAGCAGAGAAAATGGGGATTAACCATAAGCAGATTTCCGAGCCTCAACAGTCCACAGGTTTTATCAAGCGCTGTAAAAATAACTTATTTCTTCCATGGCCTTGCTTCTGCATGGCCCACCAAATTAAATAAAAAGTAAACTAACAATGATTTACTCCAGATGGACATTGATTATCTGCGTAATGATATCCTGCAATCGTCACAGCATTAACTGAGCCAATTCTGTTCTTAGTCACTGTACCCTTACATAAACATATAGTAAATTAAACACTATCTAAAACCAGGCGTTTATTAGGGTTGTCTCTACACTTGCCTGAACATCACTTGAGGATGTGAGTCATAAAACAAGCTGGATTTTGAGTTCTAAAGTTTAATTTAATGTCAAGGAGTGCTGGGTACAAACTGTAGATCGCTCTCATGGAAGAACACCTATTTAGTATTTAGGTCTGGCTTGTTAACTGGTAAATCAAACAGATGTGGCCAAATTAGCTACTGAGATGATCTAAGATGTGCCATGTCTACAGCAGCCCTGACACTTCAAAGGCAAACCCCAGGAATCTCAAGGAGATAAAACATTTCCATCACAATAACGGGTGACACGCGCCGGCAGGATACATGTAATAAAGGAAGGACAACAAGAGATGAAATGGAAATTTGTTTTGCAGAAACCAAGAATAGAACATGATTTATATGCACTTATTTTAATTTATTTCGGGCTGAATGCAATTTATCTAAAGTCATCAAAAATTAATAGGCCATACAGAAAGTAGTAGTAATAAATCCAAACTCGGGGCACACAGCAAGCACATCTCTTTTCAATCGCTATTAGCACTTCACTATCTAATTAATCCACCGAGTTATGTCGTCTGGAAAGCCAGGCAATCCAGCCTGGCAGGACAGGCACTGGCTGTGTGGCCCCTGGCATGCTGTGGAACACTTAGAAGACCAAGGCTAAAGCTGAGACCAGCCCAGAGAGGGAGCCCAGCAGAAACCAGGCACCCCAAAGCTGCTGCTGCTGCTGCAGCCCCCAGTGTCCCACAGCATGGTGCCAGAGCACCCTGTGTCCCAGCAGGGAGCTCCCCAAGAGTGACCAGAGCATCCAGCAGGGAGCTCCCCAAGGAGTGACCAGAGCATCCAGCAGGGAGCTCCCCAAGGAGTGACCAGAGCACCCAGCAGGGAGCTCCCCAAGGAGTGACCAGAGCACCCAGCAGGGAGCTCCCCAAGGAGTGACCAGAGCACTGTGCCCCAGCAGGGAGCTCCCCAAGAGTGACCAGAGCACCCAGCAGGGAGCTCCCCAAGGGTGACCAGAGCACCCAGCAGGGAGCTCCCCAAGGGTGACCAGAGCACCCAGCAGGGAGCTCCCTAAGGAGTGACCAGAGCACTGTGCCCCAGCAGGGAGCTCCCCAAGGGTGACCAGAGCACTGTGCCCCAGCAGGGAGCTCCCCAAGGAGTGACCAGAGCACTGTGTCCCAGCAGGGAGCTCCCCAAGAGTGACCAGAGCACTGTGCCCCAGCAGGGAGCTCCCCAAGGGTGACCAGAGCACCCAGCAGGGAGCTCCCCAAGGGTGACCAGAGCACCCAGCAGGGAGCTCCCCAAGGGTGACCAGAGCACTGTGTCCCAGCAGGGAGCTCCCCAAGGAGTGACCAGAGCACCCAGCAGGGAGCTCCCCAAGGGTGACCAGAGCACTGTGTCCCAGCAGGGAGCTCCCCAAGAGTGACCAGAGCATCCAGCAGGGAGCTCCCCAAGGAGTGACCAGAGCATCCAGCAGGGAGCTCCCCAAGGGTGACCAGAGCACTGTGCCCCAGCAGGGAGCTCCCCAAGAGTGACCAGAGCACTGTGTCCCAGCAGGGAGCTCCCCAAGGAGTGACCAGAGCATCCAGCAGGGAGCTCCCCAAGAGTGACCAGAGCACTGTGCCCCAGCAGGGAGCTCCCCAAGGAGTGACCAGAGCACCCAGCAGGGAGCTCCCCAAGGAGTGACCAGAGCACTGTGTCCCAGCAGGGAGCTCCCCAAGGGTGACGTGAGGTGACATTGCCCCACAGGTGAGCCCCTCCAGAGGCTCTCACCCAACCCAGAGTACATTCCAAGCCCTTCCACCATCACCCACAGGCTGTGTCCAGCACCCAGAGCAGCAGGAGCAGGGCCAGGGCAGTGGCAGCCCCTGTCCCCAGCCTGTCCCCACGGGCTGGTGGTACAGCGAGGCAGGAGGAGCAGCACGTGCCCTACCCCAGGGCCCTGCTCTGTGGCACTCTGGGGACACTGGGGGTGAGGCAGGAGCAGTGGCTGCCTCCTCTCAGCTGGAGGCTGTGGCAGAAGCAGGGGTCAGTCCCCACCAAAGAGGAGCAGAGCCCCTTCTCTCTGCCTGCACGTTCTGCATGTCCGTGCTGAAGGGGCTCAGAGCCCAGCACAGGCAGGGGACAGGCTCTGGGCAGCCCCTGCAGCTGTCATTGCAGCTCAGGGCAGAGCCTGAGCACAGAGCCAGCCTGCACCACTGCTCAGCACCTGTACGGAGCTCACTGACCACAGAGCTGCAGCAGGAACCCGACAGACCTCACTCCCCATTTAGATCCAAAGGAAATCAATGGCCATACCAAAAGGAATATTTTCCTTTACCAAGAATGACAGTTTAAGTGAAATACTGGGACTCATATTTTTTAAAACTTCAGATACATCTGTCAGGATTGGGCAATTTCGCCTAAAAGGGAAACTTTCAATGCGCCATAAGGGAGAAACTATTTTTGCAATCTTCCCTTTGGCTCAAAATCTGCTGCTGGGATTTTTCAGGAGGCAGCACTCCACACGCTCGAAAAAACTGACGGCTCTAAAATACATATTTATGGTTTCCTGATATAGGGAATAAGAACAGAAGAAAGTAATGATAAGCTGCAGGAAATGTTACAGAGCCTGGCAGCAGGACAGACAGCAGACCGGGATCAGCAGCAGAGTCAGGGGAGGACAGGAGTAAAGGAAGGTGAAGTGAAGCCCAGGCACTGCCCCAGGGATCCTGGCCAAGGACAGGACAGGCTCAGGCACAGCTGGAGATGGAATGAGGCCTCCATGCACAAGGAAACGTGTAGGGAAAGCTGTGCTGGGTGGGATGGAGACAGGAGAACCTCAGAGTCCTGCCAAATGCACAGCCCTGGAATGGGCATTGGTGAGTCAGGATCAGGAACACCCACCTGGCTCTGGTGTCCCCACGCTCAGGGACAGGACTGGTCATTTGCTGGGTCAGTGTGGAGGAATAGAATATAAGAAAATAAAGATAGTGCAGAAGGTAGTGTCACACCTGAGGAGTTGCAGCTGTACTAATCACCAAAGATTAGGAACAGACCTGCCCTTAATAGGCCACAGCTGTGTCCAGTAAGAAGACGAGTGCTACAAAAGAGTGGGTTAGGTGGGTGAAGAGATTTTGGAGTTTGTTGGCGTGCTGTGAAGAAGAAGGAGTCAGTACTGTGAGGAGATGCCTGTGAGAAATCGCTGAGAAACCTTTCTCACTATGGAACCTTTGCAACAGGATGACAACAGGTCAGCACCCATCACACGGTCACATCCTAGAGCTGTCCAGCTGGCACCCCCAGGCTGGGGACACCAGGGGCTGTGGGACTGCCATGGAACCAGGCTCCAGGAGCGGCATCAGCCACCGATCGTGCCAGGACAGGCTGGGAGAGAGGCTGAGCACGGCCGTGCTGTCCCAGCAACACCCAGCAGCACAGGAAGGACAGGAGATGTCCCTGCTTTATTGTCCAGGTCTGCAGGAAGAGCCAGTGGTGGAAACAGTGAGGGAGGGGAGTGACAGAGGGATCCAGCCCAGGAGCAGCAGATGGCACAATTCCCCCTAGACCAAATCATATTTAATTTTTCTATCAATTTTCATTAGCCTTTTCCCATGCCTCTGGTTCATCTTCAGCATTTCAGGATTTGTTAAAAATAAACCATTACTGTCTCAGGGAGCTCCTCGGCCAATTATTTTAATACTCCTGGGTACCAGTTATCCAGCTCTGCCACTTTTAAACTGCCTTACTTAAACTGTCACTTTTTAACCTTTTTCTTAGCTCCTGCAGCAGTAGAAAACATCTGCCATGAGTTTGCATTTCACTACTCCTTTGCAAATAGCAAACAGAAATAATCACAGAAAACTTTTGTATCACCCCAAAGTATTTCCTGCTTTGCCTTGTGAGGAGCAGCCCTGTAACAGGCTTGTGTTTGTATCTCGGGTGTAACTCTCCTCCTGCTCCTGGTACCTGACCCAAGGATGCACATTAGTTACAAAACTCCCACCAATCTCAGAAGACAGCTATTTAGGCACAAAAAAGACCCTCAGTGTGCAAATGCATTTTTGGGCAGTGGAGCAAAGGATGAAAGCCTGTGGGCATAGGAAGAATTTCTTCATGGAAAGGGTTGTCAGTCACTGACAGGGGGCCCAGGGAGTGCCCATCCCTGGAGGTGTCCCAGGAATTCCTGGAGGTGGCACTCAGAGCTCTGGGCTGGGGACAGGACTCGAGGCTCTTGGGAAGCTCCTGCAGCTCCAATGGTTGTGGAATTCAGTGGTCTGGCAGGATGTGGGCTGTGAGAGGGCGGTCAAAGGGCAGCTGCAGCAGAAACTCAGCCCCATGCAGCCCTCCCTGCAGATCCTTGCAGCCCCCCTGCCCAGTGCTGCTGGCTCCCAGCAGGTGCTCCCTAACCTCAGCTTTGAACAAGGTGCCACCAGGACACAAACGAGCAAGTGCCTCATTATTTCATCTGTTAATTAGCCACTTCTCCACCCCCTGTCACCTCACATTACTAAGGCCTGCAGCCAGGGCCACTGGGGCACTGCTGGCTCTGGTGTTTGCAGTTTTTGGGATGGAAGCTCTGGCTAGAGAGCACAGCTCAGAGCTGAGCTACTCTCATCAATGAACCACAGCTCCCAGACTGGTGGAGGACATCCAGACCATGGATTAGTGGGGGAGAAGCTGAACCAGGACTGTTGGTGACCTCACCCACATCAGAATGACAGTTGTGAAAAGCCTGTGAACAGCTGACCAGAGATGGTGGGAACTGCTCAGGCCAGGGCTGACACAGTGGCACTGTGTCCTCTCCTCTGCTCCCAACACCTTGTAGAACAGAAAAAGTGACATAAGCAAATACAACAGGTTTCCCTTCAGCTGCACAAGATCAAAACCACTTTACACAGATTTCTGGGAAAAGAAAAGACAGCCACTTTCAAAACTTCTAGCCCTGAGAAATTATTCTGAAAGGTAATTTTCCTCCTCTACATCTCAGTGCATGAAGCAGACACCATCAGATCTGCCACATGCGATCCCATCAGTTTGCAGGATTTATCTCCTTCGTCTGTGCCAGAAAATTTAATGGGTCTCTTGGTCCTAATGTTCTTCACTCAGCAAAGAGTCTGAGCATTTCAGATAAGAGACATACTTAAGGCTTTGGCAAAGAAATTTAGATTTTAATTGCTGCTTCAAAATTTGATCAATCGTGCTGCCATGGCAAGAATTCCACAGAACTCAAGAATCGGATGCCAACAGATGGCCACCCACAGCCCAAAAAATCCAGCTGCACAGCTGGGGCTGGTCCTGCAGCAATGCCTCACAGGGGCTGCACACCTGCAGCCAGTGTTCACACCATGATCCAGCTGTGGCCAGCTGTGCAGGAGCTGCTCAGGGCCACGCCAGGCTCTGCCCATCGTGTTACATGCCTGCAACCCTGCTGGAGGAGCCTTCATCTGGCATTCCTGCCGTGGCCTGGAGAAGGCAGAGATCTTGGGAGATCCTGGTCACCTTTCCCCATATGGACACTTCCAAACCCCCTCCCCATGGCTCACAGGAGCAGAGCTGTGCTCTGAACCAGCCAAGAGGCAGCTCTGAGTCCCAGAGCTGGCCAGCAGCCTGCAGTGTGCCCATGTGGGACCCCAGAATCCTCCACCCTTCAGCAAAGGGAGCTCAGCACTGCAGCTCCCCCTGGGCACTGCCAGCTCCAGCACCGCCTCCTCCAGCCCTTCTGGTCAAGAATGGAGCTTGGGATGGAGCTTGGGATGGAGCCTGCAGGGTCAGCACCTTCCCTCTGCCCTTGGGCTGCCCTGCCCAGCACCAGCATGGCAAGGCAGCAGCAGGAGCCCTGCTCTGAGCATCAGGGGCAGCACTGGCACAGCATCAGCACACAGGGTCAGCACATGGGATCAGCACACAGCTCCACAGACAGCACACAGGATCAGCACAGAGCTCCAGCCCACAGGACACAGCTCCAGCACACAGAATTGGCACACAGCACACAGCACTCAGCTCTGGCACACACAGCACACACAGCACACACAGCTCTGGCACCCAGCACACAC